>NC_133300.1:5082902-5682902 GCF_005239225.2 Populus alba | reverse complement strand
TTTCAATTTGGACCTTAACGATACAACTAATAATCAAGTCTTAATACCAATCTGTTTGAGAATATAATTAATGGTTACTTTACATTCTCAAAACTGCAACAAATAATATTTTTATATTTTCTTAAAAATTATTTTTTTGGATTAGCGAGTAAAAACGATATTATCATATACTATACTATACTTAATTTTTATACAAAAAATTAAATTTTTAGATACGCAGGTTTCGACTACGTTTTCCAAATAAGCTTTTAAATTAAACTTCAAGTTAAGACGAGTTTTATACCTTTAGTTTTAAATGTCAAGATTAAACTCTTAGCCTACTTATAACACACACACTTCATGTAAAGTCATAATCCACCTTTATTCTCCAAAAGAATACACATGCATAAAAAGTGAATGAGTTGGGCTAATTGGCAAATTGTAAATTTACAAGGTAAGCTATATATTAGTAAAGCTGTTCGGCAACATTTCTTACTGTGAGGCCTAAATTGCATGTTTGTTCTATGCTGTAAAGAATGTTTTCAAAAATTTTTCAAAATTCTTTTTATTTGAAATTATTTTTTATAATGTTTTTAGTTGTTGAAGTATAAATAATTTTTTTTTATAAATTAATTATTTTCAATATATCTTCTAAACCCAAAAATTATTTTAAAACATTGATCGCAGAACGTAGGAACAGCTAAACGTAATCATTTAAATCATTTTAAAACATTTATTGAAAATGGCTTCTACACAGTAGCGTAAGAATGCCTTAGAGGGAAAACAGCTAGAAAGGAACAAATAGGGAAATAAATAAGAACGTTTGGCAAAAGAAGGCACAAGCAAACCAATGGAAGGAAGTTCAATGTATATTAGGCTTTTTGTCACCGATCACTTGCAATTTTTTCTTCGGCTTTTATGTCAGGGGCTGCCTGGAGAAAGGAGACAACTAGACATCTTGAGCCCGCATCTGCATCCAAGAGATTATAAATGAGTCTCTGTTTCGCAAATAAATTAAATATCCTCTAATTTTAAGAGATAGATTAATTGTTATATGATTAGGGGTTCAATCATGTTTAATACAATATTTTCATATTCTTTTCAGTTTTTATCTCTTAAAAAAAAAAAAAAAAAAACCCACCAGACCGAAAAGATACTTAAAAGAGTGAGAAGATCAGATTTACAAAGTGGGATTGAAGAACATAGAGACAATTTATAATGTTGAAACTAAAGGCGACGGTTTTAATTTATCTTGCAAACCACTAGAAGGACTAGTTCTACAATAAGTGGAGAGACTATCATGTAATCTCTTTAACTAGTACCCCTCGATTTCTACGACATTGGCATGTCCTAGGAGTTAGGTGACTCGAATCTACCAAATTAGCTTGTTGCCCCGAGAGTTAGGTCCCCTGATCCATTATACATCCATGGTACTTTCTGTAAGTAGGTTTTGCTCAATCGGTGGGCAACGCTGCTCTTTCGCTTTAAGAGATCTGTATCTATCCAGCGCCTGGGGAACAGCAAAGGATTGGTGTTTCATGTTCTTAGCACATATGGAACTCTGGCATCACTTTATGCTACGTAGGATTTACCCACAGAAGACATCCCAGGCAAATCTTGCACACAACAGACTCGCAATCCTTATTTACCATCCAAATCACAAAACTTACATACTAGGCAGAAGAATCAAAACGAAGAAGAGAATCATAGTCCTTGCAGAAGCTCCATGTAAAAAAAACTCCACGCAATTACAAATTTTGAGTGCTTTAGAAAGGAAGAATGGTTATTTATGTTGATTCTTCAATTCAGAAGGCTGAAGGCTTCATTTTGTGTTTCACAGTCTGACAATTGCTATGAACTGGCGAACTATTTAGACAAATTGACTGTGTTCCTCAGCATAGAAATGGGTACACACAAATTTGCTACATGAACTGGACTATATGACAATTCTACAGGATTGTAAAGACAAGGATTACGTGAATTTGCTTGGATGATTATATAGAAACGATCCTGTAATAAGGCGATAATGTTGCAATAAGTGGTCCTTGGATTCTCAAATAAACACAGACTACCATAATGCCTTTTCCTGGCAAAGTAGTTATGGACAAAAGAGGTATTTTCATAGCAGATGAACAAGTAGCCAAACTGGAATTTTTGTACCTCAATGGATGGATATTAGCTTATTTAAATCTATTTTTATTCTTGAACATGCCATCTCTTCGGCCATGCGGGACAGTGTGCTTTGTGATGTCTGTGAATTCACCCATCTCCAAGACTAATGAAGATGGAGCATGGTTGCATGCACCCAAACTGCAAAAATATGTTTACAATCAAAGATCCATCTAGTTCCTATCATTAATACACCAACTTAAACATATTTACTCGTTCCGCAGTTTTACGTTTCTTTGAGATTACAAGTCGTCAGATTTAGACCCTTGGGAGGGGCAGGTACCAACCAACTGAACATAAGGTAGTGGCATGTAATCCTTTCCCTGTCTTGATCAATGAAACTTTCATACGGCAAAACAGTACACAGATTGAGAAGAATGCAAATGCCAGCATCTGTTAATCATATAAATTTTGTATCAAAGTCAAAATACTATTGTTTTTCTTTTTGTAGCTAATCCATATGACAATTTCAAAGCCAGTGGATGACAAACAGAAAAGACGCAGGCAATTTCAGCTGAAGAAGATACTCAAAAGCATGAATTTTTTATGCTTGAACCACGGGTATGGCAGGGGGGCTAATTCAGGGACACCTAAACTATTATCAGGTCTTATTGGACGCTCAAGTCTAGGGCTGGGGATGAACTAATAATCAAGCCAAAGCCAGAGTCCCATTAAAACTGCCAAGATACCCATTCATCGGGTTGTTGCTCTGAGTTTAAGTCTGAGGGGTTGCCCTGATTGGTTTTCTGGAACATTCCCATTATCATTTGGCATCATCTTATAAATAACTGCCAAATCATGACCTTTGCTATACTAATTCAATAGACAGATAGTCTACATTTGAGTATGTAGAATTTACACGAGTACCAGACTGACCATTATTTTATTGAAAAATCAAGCTTGCTTGGATAATAAACTGATAAAGACTAGGAATAGTACGGAGAAAAACTTATTTTTCATAGTCATGTTGTTGCATAAAAGTTTATTTGTAAGAAGTGGAATGTTGCTGAGGACGACACCTAAGAAAGAGTCCAATTAAAACTGCAAGATAACCCCCCGCATCTCACTCGGGTTGTTAGCCTTACCTGAGTTTCAAGTCTGCAGGGGTTGCCCTGAATTGGTTTCTGGAACATCCATTCATCATTTGGCATCATCTTCATAAATAATGCCAAATACTGACCTTTTGCTATCTCACATTCATAGACGATAGTCTACATTTGAGTAGTAAGAATTTACACGCGAGTACCAGACTGACAGTTATTTATTGAACTCAGCTATGCTTGGAATATAATGAATAAGGACTAGAGAAATAGTAACGGAGAAACTTATTTCATAAAGTCAATGTTGTTGCATAAAGTTTCAAATTTGTAAAGAAGTGGAATGTGTGAGACCAACTAAGAAGAACTGAATATACATAGCACCTCAAACATTATAGCAACTCAAGGAAAGGGAAAACAAGCTACAGCCACATTCCACAGGGATAAGAAATTCCAATGCATGCAGTTGACTGCAAATTTAATAAGAAATCAAATAAGAGGGTCTTAAACTACCTAGCATGTAAAATGCAACCTAAAGTCAGGCTTCAGAACATTTTTTCCTTTCTTTGATACTGTGCTAAAGCATTGTACATCGGAACAGAAGGGACAAGTAATGAGATGATGCAGATACAATACAAAGCTTTAGCATTAAGGCTTGACAGAGAAACAATATTGATCCACTTATGCAAGAAATTACCATGAAAACGCAAAAGATTAAATGTTTTGGACAACACATGGAGTTTGCTAATATTGTTTAACTTACTAGTGGCGCTATTCATCCCAGGGAGTTTAACAATACGGCAGCAACCATCAAAGGCCATCCTACGCATATCCCACATGTTTCATCCTGAGCATCCCAAGTCTGAAGCAACAGCATGCACTAGTGAGTCAAAAAGATAGAAAATGTGCTTCTCACTAGATGAAAACAGAGAAAAAAAACAAGTGGCCAACATACAATTGAACTGTATTTGTATGATAATTAAGCTAACATGATTCAAACCAGCAGAAGTTTAGAATCCCTAAAACCATTTGAAAAACAAGAAAGAATAAAATAAACTTTTAAGTTACATAGCCTATATGATGAGTGATCATTATCAGCTTTAACAGAAAAAGATGGCAGGGAGATATAGAAAGCATACTCTTGTTAGAAAATCCAGTGCATTTCGAGAAAGACAAGGTCAAGAAATGCCATCTTCAAAAAATTTTTAAAGCACTAAATTTGCACAAACAATTTTCAACCAACAAAGATTAATTGCAGCAGAGCTTTTTTATCACCACATGTACCATGGAAGCATGAGGCTAGGAAACACAGTGAAATTGATTAATTATTGCAAAACCACAATCCCAATCTAAAGACCTCATTATCTAAAAGCCAGCCAGAAAAAAATCAGGGTAGGAAGTTATTCGTATGAATAAATTATTATTTTCCATCCCAATGCTAAGCAATAACACAGCAGATAAAACTACACCTTCACCAAAGATTTCTAAATTGATTCCCAAGATAACGTGTTTTTAGAATAATCAAGATTATTTTCAACGCATTAGAAACGCAATATTTCAGGCCGTTTACTGCTACAAATCCTTATAAGTTTTGGATTTGAGCGAAAGCTGCTATAAGATATAATAACGGGAATGGCAATTTCTGAGGCCATCAAACTTTGTCTTATAAATCTTAACACATAGTTTCACTAAACCCCAATAGCACCAAATCCCAAAGTTGTCATTCTAACAAACCCCATTAAAAAGTAGAACTCCAACTTCAAGATCTTAGTCAACATATTGACATATCAACCAAAAAAGAAGAAAGGATACGGTAGAGTTCACTTTCATGTCTTTCTCTGCAAAACCAAATTTTATGACATAAAAATTAACAAATTCCGGAAGAAGACAAATAATACTATGAAACGATAAATATTATTATCAAGAAAATAAACCAACAACAGCTATTCGAAATTCTTAAGAAAGAAAAACAAAACATTCTGAATCATGATATTATAGATCACAAGCTACTAACCATGTCCCAAAACATCAAAAGAGATGTAGATATGCTAAACCCAGTTGGAAACTGGAGACTGGCCCAAAAAGGTAACTGGGTTACCAAACTAGTTACTCATATAAGTTATTGCTAATAGATTCATACAAGAACAAAACTTTAAACATTTTTTTGTTAAAAAATTTGAATCTAAATCAACATGGAACCAAAAACAAAGAACTGAAAGACCGGTTTCCTGGATTACTGAAGTGGATATTGAGTGATAAAGGGAGAATTTGAAGATAATAAAGCACGCGTATTTTGGTTCAAATTTTGCAGGGTAAAGTGAGAGGGAGCGCAGAAACTCTGGTAGAGAGCGACTATGTGCTTATAAGTTTGTTTTTAAAATTAACGGCCAATTGTTGGGGCTTTCTTTACCACATATTCTTTTCAGTTTTAAAAAGCATGGCCTCATTATTTCATCAGGAGAAAAAAAAGAAAAAAGGAGAAAAAGTGGAATTATTAATGGTGAATTAACCTTTTTCTATATGTTTTAAATAGTTTTTTTTCCAGATTGAGAGGGGTAATGGAGTGAGAAATTGGAATTGTTATTCAAGAATTTGATAAGTTTATCGAATTAATTTTAGAAAAAAAAAGCATCACATGATATCTTTTACTGTCCTTTAAACTGTTAAATAAAATAAATGATGTGAAAATTCATAAAATAAATGATAAACTATAAGTAGTAAATTGAAACTTCTTAATCATAGTTAAGTGTTTGGAAGATTAATAATTTAGATTTAAAGGTGCATGATTTAATGGAAGTGGGTGCACGTTACATGCCAGGTTCTCTCTCTCTATTCAACAGTAAAACTTTTAACCAATTTGATCGAGTATATCGGTCAAGAAAAATTTCTAAAGGTGTCCGGCATATTATATTTGTTTGACTGCTAATCACTTTACTCATGCAACTTGCAGTTTTTAGAAATTTTGGAGATTTTTAGTTATTCGTTAAAAGCTTTAGTTTAATCCCTTTTAGATTATTAGAATTTTTCTCTCAATTTGGTTATAAAATATCACCCTAGAATTAGTGAAGCTCCAAAAGATTTTAACTTGTTTCTTTAATTAAAGACTTGAAAGATTGTTTAGTAGCGAAAAATCCAAAATTGAATTAATATATTTTTTTTTCCAACAAAAATGATTTCGTTGCTTATCTTTGATTCAAGGTAGAAGTATAAGTTTTTTACTTTTTTATTATTTCAGGATTTATGTTTTTTTTATTTTTTTTTTAAAAAGGTGAAGAGATAAAGGATAAAAAGTCTTTAAAAAGCCAAAAGAGAGAAAGCATCCGCGAATCAAAATAAGCATGCAATGCGTTATTAATTTAGTGGCCAACTTTGGCATATTGTCTGCTTGGTTCTAATTATTTTACTTCATTCTCTTTTTAATTTAGACTATTATTTCTAACGGATTCTATAATTTCTGGCATTAAATTAAAACTGGGAATCTCCAAATCTTTAGCTAAATGCTATTTGAGAAAATTGTTTGTCTTGAAAGACAACACATGCATGGTGCTCGCTATTAACCCAAAGGAAGAATGAGGAACATCTGTTTCAACCCAACATTTCCTACTATGATCAAAAACAAACATCAACACTGTATCATACATATATAATATAAAGAGAAAGCGAAGGATCCAATTGTAACAACAAATAATGATTTTCTTATTAACGTGATCAACAATATCGTTCTCAGATGTGAATAACCTGTGCAAGCTTTCCTAGATAATATTACAATCATTAATCGTAAACCTATCTAGATATACATGTACAGCCTTTTTCCAGCCGATGGAACAAAAAACAAATTAGAATAAACAAAGTTGCAGTTTCCATGCAAGCAAAGAACCTCATGGCTCAGTACCAGTGGAGGCTTTCTCTTCGCCCAACACCTGTTTGACTCTCGTCGCGGTCAGAGGCGCACTTTTGCAAATGCGCGATCTGGACTTTGTCGAGATCGCAAAGAGAGAGATAAAGTGCCGGGGTACGGGGCATTCCGATCTTATCAGCCAATAGAATCAAGGATAATGATCTTGGAGGATGGTTGAAAACGTGCAATTCAAATGATTCTGATATGATTATCTTCGTTAATGTGATAGTAGTATTGTAGATATGTGGAACGTCCGGCATCGAAGTTGCCTTCCTTGTGAGACATGCTGAAGGAAGCAATTCCATTCCCTGACTAAAACGTAGGCTTGACGGTACAAGAGTCCAATATCACCGCCTCAATCTGATTTCTTGGGTCGCACGGGTTAGTTGATTGCGAATTCTGTTGACCACGCTCTCCGAATCAGATTCCACGATAACCCTCTTGAGCCCCTTATCCCAAGCCAACTTCAATGCTTCTCGGACAGCCAGCACTCGGATTCAAAGGCAGATCCAGATTTGACTCTGGAAGAGAAACGAGCAGCCATATCCCATGTTCGTCTCTGCAGACCCAGCAACTGACGATCTTGAAACAGTTAATATTTATAACTTGCGTCAGTGTTGAGTTTGACAAACCTAGAGGGGGTTTTTTTTCCAGTGAATCCCAGTGTTTGTGACGGGAAAGAAGTGAGGAGGTGGATGGCAGTAGAGAGGAGGACGACGCACCAAGATAGGGTTTGGAGGGGGGGAATGGATGGATGAAATTGGCGACGGCGGGGGAAGAAAGAAGGGGTTCATACTCACGAACAAGATTGAAACAAGATGGGAGAAAGTCGCAGATTTACAAAGAAAAACTTAGGGTGAAGAAAGAAAATCAGAGTGGAGGTATTGTGGTAGTAATTAGAAACTGTAAGGATAGGAGTGAATATAGATATAAAGATTTTAGTTAATCCTTAACCAGTATGGATTAGGTTTGCATTTCAGAAAGCAAGATGGAGTTTTGTTTTTATATATATATATATATATATAACAAAAGGGAAGAGATATGTAAAGGAAAGTCCTTAAAAGCCAAAAGAGAGAAGCAGCCGCGACATCAAAATAAGCATGCAATGCGTTATTAATTAGTGGCCAACTTTGGCAATATTGCTGCTTGGTTCAATTATTTTACTTCATTCTCTTTTAAATTCTAACTATATTTGCTAACGAGATTCTATAATTTCTGGCATTAAATTAAACTGCGAATCTCCAAATCTTTAGCTAAACCTATTTGAGAAAAAATTGTTTGTCTTGAAGACAACACATGCATGGTGGCTCGCTATTAACCACAAGGAAGAATGAGGAACATCTGTTTCAACCCAACATTTCCCTACTATTCGATCAAACAAACATCAACACTGTATCATACATATATATATAAGAGAAAGCGAAGGAATCCATTGTAACAACAAATAATGATTTTCTTATTAACTGATCAACAATATTCGTCCAGATGTGAATAACCTGTGCAAGCTTCCTAGAATATCACAATCATAATCGTAAACCTATCTAGATATACATGTACAGCCGGCCCCGATGGAACAAAACACAAAATAAACAAAGTTGGCAGTTTCATGCAAGCACCAGAACCTCATGCTCAGTACCAGTGGAGCTTTCTCGCCAACAACTCTCGTCTGAGCACTTTCAAATGCGCGATCTGATTTCGATCCAAAGCACCATGCCGGGGCACGGCCATTCCGATCTTATCAAGCCAATAGAATCAAGGATAATGATCTTGGAGGATGGTTGAAAACGTGCAATTCAAATGATTCTGATATGATTATCTTCGTTAATGCGTCCGCATCGAAGTTGCCTTCCCTGTGAGCATGCTGAAGGAAGCAATTCCATTCCCGACTAACGTAGCTTTGACGTTCCAATATCACCGCCTCAATCTGATTCTTGGGTCGACGGGTTAGTTGATTGCGAATTCTGTTGACCACGCTCTCCGAATCAGATTCCACGATAACCCTCTTGAGCCCCTTATCCCAAGCCAACTTCAATGCTTCTCGGACAGCCAGCAACTCGGATTCAAAGGCAGATCCAGATTTGACTCTGGAAGAGAAACCGAGCAGCCATACTCCATGTTCGTCTCTGCAGACCCCAGCAACTGACGATCTTGAACAGTTATATTTATAACTTGCGTCAGTGTTGAGTTTGACAAACCCTAGAGGGGGTTTTTTTCCAGTGAATCCCAGTGTTTGTGACGGGAAAGAAGTGAGGAGGTGGATGGCAGTAAGAGAGGAGGACGACGCACCAAGATAGGGTTTGGAGGGGGGGAATGGATGAATGAAATTGGCGACGGCGGGGGAAGAAAGAAGGGGTTCATACTCACGAACAAGATTGAAACAAGATGGGAGAAAGTCGCAGATTTACAAAGAAAAACTTAGGGTGAAGAAAGAAAATCAGAGTGGAGGTATTGTGGTAGTAATTAGAAACTGTAAAGGATAGGAGTGAATATAGATATAAAGATTTTAGTTAATCCTTAACCAGTATGGATTAGGTTTGCATTTCAGAAAGCAAGATGGAGTTTTGTTTATATATATATATATATATATATAACAAAAGGGAAGAGATATGTAAAGGAAAGTTCCTTAAAAGCCAAAAGAGTAGAAGCAGCCGCGACATCAAAAATAAGCATGCAATGCGTTATTAATTAGTGGCCAACTTTGGCAATATTGCTGCTTGGTTCAATTATTTTACTTCATTCTCTTTTAATTCTAACTATATTTGCTAACGAGATTCTATAATTTCTGGCATTAAATTAAACTGCGAATCTCCAAATCTTTAGCTAAACCTATTTGAGAAAAATTGTTTGTCTTGAAGACAACACATGCATGGTGCTCCGCTATTAACCACAAGGAAGAATGAGGAACATCTGTTTCAACCCAACATTTCCCTACTATTCGATCAAACAAACATCAACACTGTATCATACATATATAATATAAGAGAAAGCGAAGGAATCCATTGTAACACAAATAATGATTTTCTTATTAACTGATCAACAATATTCGTCCAGATGTGAATAACCTGTGCAAGCTTCCTAGAATATCACAATCATAATCGTAAACCTATCTAGATATACATGTACAGCCGGCCCCGATGGAACAAAACACAAAATAAACAAAGTTGCAGTTTCATGCAAGCACCAGAACCTCATGCTCAGTACCAGTGGAGCTTTCTCGCCAACAACTCTCGTCTGAGCACTTTCAAATGCGCGATCTGATTTCGATCCAAAGCACCATGCCGGGGCACGGCCATTCCGATCTTATCAGCCAATAGAATCAAGGATAATGATCTTGGAGGATGGTTGAAAACGTGCAATTCAAATGATTCTGATATGATTATCTTCGTTAATGCGTCCGCATCGAAGTTGCCTTCCCTGTGAGCATGCTGAAGGAAGCAATTCCATTCCCGACTAACGTAGCTTTGACGTTCCAATATCACCGCCTCAATCTGATTCTTGGGTCGACGGGTTAGTTGATTGCGAATTCTGTTGACCACGCTCTCCGAATCAGATTCCACGATAACCCTCTTGAGCCCCTTATCCCAAGCCAACTTCAATGCTTCTCGGACAGCCAGCAACTCGGATTCAAAGGCAGATCCAGATTTGACTCTGGAAGAGAAACCGAGCAGCCATACTCCATGTTCGTCTCTGCAGACCCCAGCAACTGACGATCTTGAACAGTTATATTTATAACTTGCGTCAGTGTTGAGTTTGACAAACCCTAGAGGGGGTTTTTTTTCCAGTGAATCCCAGTGTTTGTGACGGGAAAGAAGTGAGGAGGTGGATGGCAGTAGAGAGGAGGACGACGCACCAAGATAGGGTTTGGAGGGGGGGAATGGAATGAATGAAATTGGCGACGGCGGGGGAAGAAAGAAGGGGTTCATACTCACGAACAAGATTGAAACAAGATGGGAGAAAGTCGCAGATTTACAAAGAAAAACTTAGGGTGAAGAAAGAAAAATCAGAGTGGAGGTATTGTGGTAGTAATTAGAAACTGTAAAGGATAGGAGTGAATATAGATATAAAGATTTTAGTTAATCCTTAACCAGTATGGATTAGGTTTGCATTTCAGAAAGCAAGATGGAGTTTTGTTTTTATATATATATATATATATATAACAAAAAGGGAAGAGATATGTAAAGGAAAGTCCTTAAAAGCCAAAAGAGAGAAGCAGCCGCGACATCAAAATAAGCATGCAATGCGTTATTAATTAGTGGCCAACTTTGGCAATATTGCTGCTTGGTTCAATTATTTTACTTCATTCTCTTTTAATTCTAACTATATTTGCTAACGAGATTCTATAATTTCTGGCATTAAATTAAACTGCGAATCTCCAAATCTTTAGCTAAACCTATTTGAGAAAAATTGTTTGTCTTGAAGACAACACATGCATGGTGCTCGCTATTAACCACAAGGAAGAATGAGGAACATCTGTTTCAACCCAACATTTCCTACTATTCGATCAAACAAACATCAACACTGTATCATACATATATAATATAAGAGAAAGCGAAGGAATCCATTGTAACAACAAATAATGATTTTCTTATTAACTGATCAACAATATTCGTCCAGATGTGAATAACCTGTGCAAGCTTCCTAGAATATCACAATCATAATCGTAAACCTATCTAGATATACATGTACAGCCGCCCCGATGGAACAAAACACAAAATAAACAAAGTTGCAGTTTCATGCAAGCACCAGAACCTCATGCTCAGTACCAGTGGAGCTTTCTCGCCAACAACTCTCGTCTGAGCACTTTCAAATGCGCGATCTGATTTCGATCCAAAGCACCATGCCGGGGCACGGCCATTCCGATCTTATCAGCCAATAGAATCAAGGATAATGATCTTGGAGGATGGTTGAAAACGTGCAATTCAAATGATTCTGATATGATTATCTTCGTTAATGCGTCCGCATCGAAGTTGCCTTCCCTGTGAGCATGCTGAAGGAAGCAATTCCATTCCCGACTAACGTAGCTTTGACGTTCCAATATCACCGCCTCAATCTGATTCTTGGGTCGACGGGTTAGTTGATTGCGAATTCTGTTGACCACGCTCTCCGAATCAGATTCCACGATAACCCTCTTGAGCCCCTTATCCCAAGCCAACTTCAATGCTTCTCGGACAGCCAGCAACTCGGATTCAAAGGCAGATCCAGATTTGACTCTGGAAGAGAAACCGAGCAGCCATACTCCATGTTCGTCTCTGCAGACCCCAGCAACTGACGATCTTGAACAGTTATATTTATAACTTGCGTCAGTGTTGAGTTTGACAAACCCTAGAGGGGGTTTTTTTCCAGTGAATCCCAGTGTTTGTGACGGGAAAGAAGTGAGGAGGTGGATGGCAGTAGAGAGGAGGACGACGCACCAAGATAGGGTTTGGAGGGGGGGAAATGGATGAATGAAATTGGCGACGGCGGGGGAAGAAAGAAGGGGTTCATACTCACGAACAAGATTGAAACAAGATGGGAGAAAGTCGCAGATTTACAAAGAAAAACTTAGGGTGAAGAAAGAAAATCAGAGTGGAGGTATTGTGGTAGTAATTAGAAACTGTAAAGGATAGGAGTGAATATAGATATAAAGATTTTTAGTTAATCCTTAACCAGTATGGATTAGGTTTGCATTTCAGAAAGCAAGATGGAGTTTTGTTTTTATATATATATATATATATATACAAAAGGGAAGAGATATGTAAAGGAAAGTCCTTAAAAGCCAAAAGAGAGAAGCAGCCGCGACATCAAAATAAGCATGCAATGCGTTATTAATTAGTGGCCAACTTTGGCAATATTGCTGCTTGGTTCAATTATTTTACTTCATTCTCTTTTAATTCTAACTATATTTGCTAACGAGATTCTATAATTTCTGGCATTAAATTAAACTGCGAATCTCCAAATCTTTAGCTAAACCTATTTGAGAAAAAATTGTTTGTCTTGAAGACAACACATGCATGGTGCTCGCTATTAACCACAAGGAAGAATGAGGAACATCTGTTTCAACCCAACATTTCCTACTATTCGATCAAACAAACATCAACACTGTATCATACATATATAATATAAGAGAAAGCGAAGGAATCCATTGTAACAACAAATAATGATTTTCTTATTAACTGATCAACAATATTCGTCCAGATGTGAATAACCTGTGCAAGCTTCCTAGAATAATCACAATCATAATCGTAAACCTATCTAGATATACATGTACAGCCGGCCCCGATGGAACAAACACAAAATAAACAAAGTTTGCAGTTTCATGCAAGCACCAGAACCTCATGCTCAGTACCAGTGGAGCTTTCTCGCCAACAACTCTCGTCTGAGCACTTTCAAATGCGCGATCTGATTTCGATCCAAAGCACCATGCCGGGGCACGGCCATTCCGATCTTATCAGCCAATAGAATCAAGGATAATGATCTTGGAGGATGGTTGAAAACGTGCAATTCAAATGATTCTGATATGATTATCTTCGTTAATGCGTCCGCATCGAAGTTGCCTTCCCTGTGAGCATGCTGAAGGAAGCAATTCCATTCCCGACTAACGTAGCTTTGACGTTCCAATATCACCGCCTCAATCTGATTCTTGGGTCGACGGGTTAGTTGATTGCGAATTCTGTTGACCACGCTCTCCGAATCAGATTCCACGATAACCCTCTTGAGCCCCTTATCCCAAGCCAACTTCAATGCTTCTCGGACAGCCAGCAACTCGGATTCAAAGGCAGATCCAGATTTGACTCTGGAAAAGAGAAACCGAGCAGCCATACTCCATGTTCGTCTCTGCAGACCCCAGCAACTGACGATCTTGAACAGTTATATTTATAACTTGCGTCAGTGTTGAGTTTGACAAACCCTAGAGGGGGTTTTTTTCCAGTGAATCCCAGTGTTTGTGACGGGAAAGAAGTGAGGAGGTGGATGGCAGTAGAGAGGAGGACGACGCACCAAGATAGGGTTTGGAGGGGGGGAATGGATGGATGAAATTGGCGACGGCGGGGGAAGAAAGAAGGGGTTCATACTCACGAACAAGATTGAAACAAGATGGGAGAAAGTCGCAGATTTACAAGAAAAAAACTTAGGGTGAAGAAAGAAAAATCAGAGTGGAGGTATTGTGGTAGTAATTAGAAACTGTAAAGGATAGGAGTGAATATAGATATAAAAGATTTTAGTTAATCCTTAACCAGTATGGATTAGGTTTGCATTTCAGAAAGCAAGATGGAGTTTTGTTTTATATATATATATATATATATAACAAAAGGGAAGAGATATGTAAAGGAAAGTCCTTAAAAGCCAAAAGAGAGAAGCAGCCGCGACATCAAAATAAGCATGCAATGCGTTATTAATTAGTGGCCAACTTTGCAATATTGCTGCTTGGTTCAATTATTTTACTTCATTCTCTTTTAATTTCTAACTATATTTGCTAACGAGATTCTATAATTTCTTGGCATTAAATTAAACTGCGAATCTCCAAATCTTTAGCTAAACCTATTTGAGAAAAAATTGTTTGTCTTGAAGACAACACATGCATGGTGCTCGCTATTAACCACAAGGAAGAATGAGGAACATCTGTTTCAACCCAACATTTCCTACTATTCGATCAAACAAACATCAACACTGTATCATACATATATAATATAAGAGAAAGCGAAGGAATCCATTGTAACAACAAATAATGATTTTCTTATTAACTGATCAAACAATATTCGTCCAGATGTGAATAACCTGTGCAAGCTTCCTAGAATATCACAATCATAATCGTAAACCTATCTAGATATACATGTACAGCCGGCCCCGATGGAACAAAACACAAATAAACAAAAGTTGCAGTTTCATGCAAGCACCAGAACCTCATGCTCAGTACCAGTGGAGCTTTCTCGCCAACAACTCTCGTCTGAGCACTTTCAAATGCGCGATCTGATTTCGATCCAAAGCACCATGCCGGGGCACGGCCATTCCGATCTTATCAGCCAATAGAATCAAGGATAATGATCTTGGAGGATGGTTGAAAACGTGCAATTCAAATGATTCTGATATGATTATCTTCGTTAATGCGTCCGCATCGAAGTTGCCTTCCCTGTGAGCATGCTGAAGGAAGCAATTCCATTCCCGACTAACGTAGCTTTGACGTTCCAATATCACCGCCTCAATCTGATTCTTGGGTCGACGGGTTAGTTGATTGCGAATTCTGTTGAACCACGCTCTCCGAATCAGATTCCACGATAACCCTCTTGAGCCCCTTATCCCAAGCCAACTTCAATGCTTCTCGGACAGCCAGCAACTCGGATTCAAAGGCAGATCCAGATTTGACTCTGGAAGAGAAACCGAGCAGCCATACTCCATGTTCGTCTCTGCAGACCCCAGCAACTGACGATCTTGAACAGTTATATTTATAACTTGCGTCAGTGTTGAGTTTGACAAACCCTAGAGGGGGTTTTTTTCCAGTGAATCCCAGTGTTTGTGACGGGAAAGAAGTGAGGAGGTGGATGGCAGTAGAGAGGAGGACGACGCACCAAGATAGGGTTTGGAGGGGGGGAATGGATGAATGAAATTGGCGACGGCGGGGGAAGAAAGAAGGGGTTCATACTCACGAACAAGATTGAAACAAGATGGGAGAAAGTCGCAGATTTACAAAGAAAAACTTAGGGTGAAGAAAGAAAATCAGAGTGGAGGTATTGTGGTAGTAATTAGAAACTGTAAAGGATAGGAGTGAATATAGATATAAAGATTTTAGTTAATCCTTAACCAGTATGGATTAGGTTTGCATTTCAGAAAGCAAGATGGAGTTTTGTTTTTATATATATATATATATATATATAACAAAAGGGAAGAGATATGTAAAGGAAAGTCCTTAAAAGCCAAAAGAGAGAAGCAGCCGCGACATCAAAATAAGCATGCAATGCGTTATTAATTAGTGGCCAACTTTGGCAATATTGCTGCTTGGTTCAATTATTTTACTTCATTCTCTTTTAATTCTAACTATATTTGCTAACGAGATTCTATAATTTCTGGCATTAAATTAAACTGCGAATCTCCAAATCTTTAGCTAAACCTATTTGAGAAAAATTGTTTGTCTTGAAGACAACACAATGCATGGTGCTCGCTATTAACCACAAGGAAGAATGAGGAACATCTGTTTCAACCCAACATTTCCTACTATTCGATCAAACAAACATCAACACTGTATCATACATATATAATATAAGAGAAAGCGAAGGAATCCATTGTAACAACAAATAATGATTTTCTTATTAACTGATCAACAATATTCGTCCAGATGTGAATAACCTGTGCAAGCTTCCTAGAATATCACAATCATAATCGTAAACCTATCTAGATATACATGTACAGCCGGCCCCGATGGAACAAAACACAAAATAAACAAAGTTGCAGTTTCATGCAAGCACCAGAACCTCATGCTCAGTACCAGTGGAGCTTTCTCGCCAACAACTCTCGTCTGAGCACTTTCAAATGCGCGATCTGATTTCGATCCAAAGCACCATGCCGGGGCACGGCCATTCCGATCTTATCAGCCAATAGAATCAAGGATAATGATCTTGGAGGATGGTTGAAAACGTGCAATTCAAATGATTCTGATATGATTATCTTCGTTAATGCGTCCGCATCGAAGTTGCCTTCCCTGTGAGCATGCTGAAGGAAGCAATTCCATTCCCGACTAACGTAGCTTTGACGTTCCAATATCACCGCCTCAATCTGATTCTTGGGTCGACGGGTTAGTTGATTGCGAATTCTGTTGACCACGCTCTCCCGAATCAGATTCCACGATAACCCTCTTGAGCCCCTTATCCCAAGCCAACTTCAATGCTTCTCGGACAGCCAGCAACTCGGATTCAAAGGCAGATCCAGATTTGACTCTGGAAGAGAAACCGAGCAGCCATACTCCATGTTCGTCTCTGCAGACACCCAGCAACTGACGATCTTGAACAGTTATATTTATAACTTGCGTCAGTGTTTGAGTTTGACAAACCCTAGAGGGGGTTTTTTTCCAGTGAATCCCAGTGTTTTGTGACGGGAAAGAAGTGAGGAGGTGGATGGCAGTAGAGAGGAGGACGACGCACCAAGATAGGGTTTGGAGGGGGGGAATGGATGAATGAAATTGGCGACGGCGGGGAAGAAAGAAGGGGTTCATACTCACGAACAAGATTGAAACAAGATGGGAGAAAGTCGCAGATTTACAAAGAAAAACTTAGGGTGAAGAAAGAAAATCAGAGTGGAGGTATTGTGGTAGTAATTAGAAACTGTAAAGGATAGGAGTGAATATAGATATAAAGATTTTAGTTAATCCTTAACCAGTATGGATTAGGTTTGCATTTCAGAAAGCAAGATGGAGTTTTGTTTTTATATATATATATATATATATAACAAAAGGGAAGAGATATGTAAAGGAAAGTCCTTAAAAGCCAAAAGAGAGAAGCAGCCGCGACATCAAAATAAGCATGCAATGCGTTATTAATTAGTGGCCAACTTTGGCAATATTGCTGCTTGGTTCAATTATTTTACTTCATTCTCTTTTAATTCTAACTATATTTGCTAACGAGATTCTATAATTTCTGGCATTAAATTAAACTGCGAATCTCCAAATCTTTAGCTAAACCTATTTGAGAAAAATTGTTTGTCTTGAAGACAACACATGCATGGTGCTCGCTATTAACCACAAGGAAGAATGAGGAACATCTGTTTCAACCCAACATTTCCTACTATTCGATCAAACAAACATCAACACTGTATCATACATATATAATATAAGAGAAAGCGAAGGAATCCATTGTAACAACAAATAATGATTTTCTTATTAACTGATCAACAATATTCGTCCAGATGTGAATAACCTGTGCAAGCTTCCTAGAATATCACAATCATAATCGTAAACCTATCTAGATATACATGTACAGCCGGCCCCGATGGAACAAAACACAAATAAACAAAGTTGCAGTTTCATGCAAGCACCAGAACCTCATGCTCAGTACCAGTGGAGCTTTCTCGCCAACAACTCTCGTCTGAGCACTTTCAAATGCGCGATCTGATTTCGATCCAAAGCACCATGCCGGGGCACGGCCATTCCGATCTTATCAGCCAATAGAATCAAGGATAATGATCTTGGAGGATGGTTGAAAAACGTGCAATTCAAATGATTCTGATATGATTATCTTCGTTAATGCGTCCGCATCGAAGTTGCCTTCCCTGTGAGCATGCTGAAGGAAGCAATTCCATTCCCGACTAACGTAGCTTTGACGTTCCAATATCACCGCCTCAATCTGATTCTTGGGTCGACGGGTTAGTTGATTGCGAATTCTGTTGACCACGCTCTCCGAATCAGATTCCACGATAACCCTCTTGAGCCCCTTATCCCAAGCCAACTTCAATGCTTCTCGGACAGCCAGCAACTCGGATTCAAAGGCAGATCCAGATTTGACTCTGGAAGAGAAACCGAGCAGCCATACTCCATGTTCGTCTCTGCAGACCCCAGCAACTGACGATCTTGAACAGTTATATTTATAAACTTGCGTCAGTGTTGAGTTTGACAAACCCTAGAGGGGGTTTTTTTCCAGTGAATCCCAGTGTTTGTGACGGGAAAGAAGTGAGGAGGTGGATGGCAGTAGAGAGGAGGACGACGCACCAAGATAGGGTTTGGAGGGGGGGAATGGATGAATGAAATTGGCGACGGCGGGGGAAGAAAGAAGGGGTTCATACTCACGAACAAGATTGAAACAAGATGGGAGAAAGTCGCAGATTTACAAAGAAAAACTTAGGGTGAAGAAAGAAAATCAGAGTGGAGGTATTGTGGTAGTAATTAGAAACTGTAAAGGATAGGAGTGAATATAGATATAAAGATTTTAGTTAATCCTTAACCAGTATGGATTAGGTTTGCATTTCAGAAAGCAAGATGGAGTTTTGTTTTTATATATATATATATATATAACAAAAGGGAAGAGATATGTAAAGGAAAGTCCTTAAAAAGCCAAAAGAGAGAAGCAGCCGCGACATCAAAATAAGCATGCAATGCGTTATTAATTAGTGGCCAACTTTGGCAATATTGCTGCTTGGTTCAATTATTTTACTTCATTCTCTTTTAATTCTAACTATATTTGCTAACGAGATTCTATAATTTCTGGCATTAAATTAAACTGCGTATCTCCAAATCTTTAGCTAAACCTATTTGAGAAAAATTGTTTGTCTTGAAGACAACACATGCATGGTGCTCGCTATTAACCACAAGGAAGAATGAGGAACATCTGTTTCAACCCAACATTTCCTACTATTCGATCAAACAAACATCAACACTGTATCATACATATATAATATAAGAGAAAGCGAAGGAATCCATTGTAACAACAAATAATGATTTTCTTATTAACTGATCAACAATATTCGTCCAGATGTGAATAACCTGTGCAAGCTTCCTAGAATATCACAATCATAATCGTAAACCTATCTAGATATACATGTACAGCCGGCCCCGATGGAACAAAACACAAAATAAACAAAGTTGCAGTTTCATGCAAGCACCAGAACCTCATGCTCAGTACCAGTGGAGCTTTCTCGCCAACAACTCTCGTCTGAGCACTTTCAAATGCGCGATCTGATTTCGATCCAAAGCACCATGCCGGGGCACGGCCATTCCGATCTTATCAGCCAATAGAATCAAGGATAATGATCTTGGAGGATGGTTGAAAACGTGCAATTCAAATGATTCTGATATGATTATCTTCGTTAATGCGTCCGCATCGAAGTTGCCTTCCCTGTGAGCATGCTGAAGGAAGCAATTCCATTCCTGACTAACGTAGCTTTGACGTTCCAATATCACCGCCTCAATCTGATTCTTGGGTCGACGGGTTAGTTTGTAGGGTTTAGGGTGACTTTCAGGCGCCAACTAATTATTGTTTCTTTACTACCTCTATAGAGACCACATTCTTGCAGTTCTTATTGTCTATGATCAAAGTGCATTCTTTGTCTTTAATGGTGCATGTAGAGCGGGAGATATTATTATGCCTCAAATCCTTATCTGAATCACCCTTGAAAGTTAACAAACTCTTTTTTATCATAAGGGTAATACTGTCATCTCCACGTAGAACACCCTTATCATTGTCTATATCATTTTCGTTGTAAATGAAATTTACGGGCTCTTCCTCTACTAGTAGATTCTTTCTTAAATGACTCTCTAGTTTGCTACATTTTCTAATATGAGAATACAGTGTCCCACTACACTAGTACATTTCAAACAACGAAGTATAAAGCTAGAACCTTGCCCTTTTGCCCATTGATTTTGTTGATTCGTCCTAGTCTGGTTGGTGGTATGTCTTGGATCACTATTGCATTCTTTATTATTATGTTCTCTCCTAAAATTTCTACTAACAGTCCTATCAACTTGCCTTTTCTCCACCGTTAGAGCTCTTTGATACGCTTATGAAAATATTCATAAGGCTTGAAGATGTAGTACATCCTAAATAGATTGACATAGACCACTAAGATATCTTGCCACTAGTTGCTCCTCTATTTCTGCCAGATTATTCATAAAAACTAGTTGGTAGAACTCATCAGTGTATAGTTGTTGATAGATTTACCTCTTTGTTTTAGTATGTGGAGCCTTTGCTATAGAGTTTGAGAGTAGCCAAAAGGAATAAATTTGCTCTCATGTTCTTCTTCTTCTTATCCTAATAATTGATTCTAGCTTTTCCTTGTCTCTCTCGTTTCTTCTTTAACTCCTTCCACCAAGAAGATGCCATGTCTTTTAATCTAACTGAAATCAATTTACATATGTTCAAGCACTTTCTTGTACTAAAAAATCCTCTCAATCTCGTTCAACTGATTTATGAATTATTTTGCCTATAAAGTTAATGAAAACTCAGGAGTTTTGACATGAAAGCCAAAATGCCAAGATTTGTTCTCTTCTCGCTCAAAGGGTTGTCTCCTCTAAATTCGCCTCTGATTTTTAGTATTGGCTAGGGACCTTCGGTCACTCTCCTATTCCTACTCATGCCGCTTATGAACTCATAGGTCCCTCTCCTCTAGCCTATGGGTTAATTTTGTGATCTGCTTTAGCATATCTTGGATGACGAGCTCCTAGACATTCCTCTCTCAAAGGGGGGCTCCTCATCCCCTTCTTGGCCACACCTTGTTCCATGACCTTTTCCCATGTTTTGTTAGTGCACATAATAGAAAACAAATTCTCTTCAATAGGATTACAACAATAGCAAGTAATAAATCTAGGATAGTTTGGGTTTGATACCAACTAATGTAGGTGAAAGTTAAATATAATAATTAAACAAAGAACACAATATTTTATTTTCTCTAAAATAATGATAATCAAATTTGTCTCTTTAGAAGGTTTACAAAGTCATAAATAAGCCAAAAACCCTACCTCAACTAGGAAACAAAAACAAATATTAGAACTTATAAATGAAAGAAGCATAAAATCTAAAATAAGAAGGAAATCTAAAAATAAGAAAGACCAAAAATAAAAAGAAAAATCACATAAACTACCAAAATCGAGGGGTCTCAACTAAATTTGTGATATCTAGAGATCTGATGGTCTATGTAATGATACAATAGCTACTATAGGGAAAACTGCTTTTTAAAACTCCTGTAAAAATATGAGCATGATCTAATAGTGGAATGAAAGGTTATGCTCCTTTTGAGTCGTTGTTTTGGTTTGGTGCAACAAGACCTCCTCTTAGGTTTTGATCTATCTCACTAGTCTATAAATATATCTTTTAAGTCATCCACATAATCTATTTAGGGTAGATTCTTATCTGATTATGACAAATTCATACTTAACTGCTTAGAACCACTTGTTTTCGCAAGCTTGACTACATGAGAAAGATTCTTTTCTTTTTTGATATTAAAGGCAGCTGTAATACGGCAGCAGGGGGATTTTTTTGTATATAAATATGGCCCATTAAGGACAACAGAAAAAATTTCAACCAGTACTTTTTGATGATCATCAGTTTGTTAATATGACAGTTAACATCTCTGAGGTCCTTTCAGGACCACCATTTAAAATCAACAAATAGTTTCAATCTGTTATTGGTTTGAGGCATGACTGAAAGACATGAAAAATACAACTAGAAGTTAAATTCTGTGTTTGTATGAGATAGGCATACATATTTGCCTGCTTGTTCTGTTTCAGGAATACATGTTGCATGAATTCTTGCTTGTGGACCATATACAAAATGCTTCCAGTGAGAATTTAACCATACAAATAGTTTTTCTCACTCTCTTAACATGAGTTTTATAGCTATTTACTCCTCATTTTTATGAACTTGAAACATCCAACGCTAATTATTGTCATTCTTATAATATCACTTCACATAAAAAGCTGGAACAAGATGAAGGTCATTATTGTTGCTGGTGCACGGGAATTTCTCTTAGAAATTGGCTTACAAGATCCTGTTCTTGATATCAAAAGAAGGATTCAACAACTCGTGGGTGTGCCTGTGGCTGCACAAATTCTTGCTGTATCAGGTTGGGAGTTGGTTGATGGACTAGACATGGAAGACTATCCCATTGTCAATGATGGGACAAGAATTGAACTCACCATCAAACCAATGATGCCAGCATTTAGCAGCTACTGTGGTAAGATTCAAATCATAGTGAAATTTTCAGCAAGACAGATCAATATAGAGGTTGACAGAACAGATACGGTGCGTAGCCTGAAGGAAAAAATCCACATTTTTGATGGCACGCCAATCAAAAGGATGTCTCTTTTCTTTTCTGGGGTGGAGCTCGATGAAGATTTTCGCAACCTCAGCGAGTATGGAATCCATGAATTCTCTGAGATCGTTGTGTTCCTCAAAACCATGACTCGTATAAGGGATGATCCTCCCTCAAGAAAGCTAAGTATAGTGGTGCAAACTTCATCTTGTTTGCTCAATGCAGCATGCATTCCTTTGGAAATGAAAGACTCAAGCACTGTTAATGATATGAGGCAACTTCTTTTGAGCAGAAAAATCCTCCCTCAAGACGATTATTTGTTTATACACAAGCAAAGGATCATGCGTGACAGTTGCAGCCTTAGGTGGCATGGTGTTGATAATGATGATTCTCTTTATGTGTTCAAGGGAACAGTTAGTGGTAGTGGATACTGAGTTGCTTGAAGTTCTGCAATTATGGTTGCAAAACTAAGTCCAAGTGGAGATTTTGTAGCTTCTTTTTTCTAATAAGTTTATTACAACATGAGGACTAGTGTCCCTTGCAATTGTCTCTTTATTAACATAAATCTTGACCATTGATAAGCATGTCAAGATTTGCTTGTGCTTTGATAACAATTGGATCATAGCCAATTAAGGATATTTAATATCAGGCCTGAGTAAAATAACAGCAAATTTTATGATATTCACGGAATAATTTCTCATAATTACTTCCAATAGAGAGATAAATACCAGATTTGATTTTCTTTGTCATCATTTATCTATATATTTTTAAAATGATACTATTCATATTTTATTATAAAATTTTCTGCAAAATAGCAGCAATTAAGGGGAGGGCGGGTTGGTGATTCTCAAGAACATCTCAGCTTATAAAATAAAATTAAGCACTGTAAATTTGAGATTGCTATCGGAAGTGAAACCCAAAGTGAAATTTTATTGCTTTATTGATAGAAATGGATAGCTATCATCTCAAATACAACATATTTTGGAAAGGAAAAAAAAGCTTATGATCCTACTAAGAACGTTTTGCTATCATTAGTTCATATAATAGTTTATCCTTCAACCTCTTATGCCATACTATTAAGTATTTTCTTCCATCTACTTGACCAAAAACATAAAGACTGTCAAATTCCTTCTCCTTTTATTCGCACCGATTCGAAAACTATGCCTGTTCTAAGTAAGAATTAATGAGGCTAGGAATGATCAGAAGAAGATTCATCCGTATCCAGCGGATCAAAGAAGAGGTAGATATGAGATCCATCTTGAACTCCACAATCAACTAAAGATGCCCCATCTCCTTCTTCATTTATCAAATGATTTTGTTTGTTATCGAGAAACAGGATCAAACGATCTTGAGGCAGCTTTTGCTGTGCTTCAATCTCTTTCTTGAGGTCAGCAACCGTAGCATCATCGTCCACTTGAATGTAGAAAAGGGTTCCTGTCAAAATCTCCACCGCCACTCTCATTTTAAAAGCCAAATCTTTTTGCTCATCTCTGACAACTACTTAATCTCATCCGAGAGGAGAGGATCGGGCAACCTTGTATGACATGAAGGTGTTCACGTTTGCTGCATTGTTCAAGTTAGTTTGTACTATGTAGCATGCTTATGCTATGAGTTAATTTGAATGAAATATCGCATGCCTACAAGTACGGGATTCTGCATATTGAATTAGGCATGCTACAAAGTGCAAGTTCAGTGAGTTTTATCACAAGGAAAATCTCGTGAAATCTATAATGGGATTTCTTATTAACTATGTATAGAAAACTATAAATGATAAATCTAAAAACTATGGGCATTCAATGCTCGGCATTGTATTCTATAAAAAGATGTGTGTTATTTATATATTTATTAACTTTAGAATCTGTAAAATTAGTTAAGATATATAAAAATTAGTCTAAATATCTATGTTAATAAAAAAAAAATAGTCTAGAGTTCAAATCTTACTTAATTACTGTTGTATCCAACAATTTATAAGCATGTTGTGGCAGGTGAGAGGCATGATGGCAGGTCATGAAAGCTGAACAAGGAAATATTATTACATTAATGCAGGTAAATAGGAGACATCGTATGATAATTAACAAAATCAAGCCTTCAATGGCAGTTATTGGTACCCAATCGATGTCTAGCGGTCTCTTAAGAGCTCTCAGGCTCTCAGCTCTGAGCCCTGGAGCTTCTCCAACGTCAAGATCGATGATAAGGATAGTTGGATTTGTTCAAGGGAACAGTGAGTCACATTTGGAGACTGGGTTGCTGGAAGTTCTAGGTCATTTTGTATTTTGTATTAGCCTTTGGTTTTTTTATTTTATTTTTGAATATGTGATTTTTAGTTCATGCACCTGGGCTTTATTATTATAGGCCCAGGATTCTTTTTAATTTTTTTTAATTTTATTTTTTAATATAAAATGTTTTTTAATTTTATCATTTAATATTAAATTTATAGTAAATCAGTTTTGTATTTTTTACCATATAATAAAATAAAAAATAATAATTAAATTCAGTAAAATTTATAATCCAGGTTGTGAGTTGATGAGGGTGGACATAGCTGGGTTTTTTTTTTTTTTTTTCTTTATTTGATTTTTTTAACCTACCCAATTGACAACGTTATAATAAAGAAATTTTCATGTAATTTAATTTTAAATCCAGGCTAATTATAAAGTCAGGTCAGAGTTTAATCCTAAAATGTTTTGGACAGTATAAATATTATTTTTTTACATTCCAAGAAATCTAGATCCAATCCGCAGCAAAAGCGCTGGCAATTCTAAACTAGTTTTCTTCTTCAGGGTATTCAGCTTTAACTTGTGGAGACCAATATTAACTTAAAAATCTTACTACTTCCTGAAGGTTAGGAGGACTATTAGCAGCTTTATCGTTCAAGAAAAGCTTTCATTTTCAATCTTCAATAGGCACATTTGTACGTGGTGAAGTATGAATCAAGGGGGAAATTATTAAAGAGCACATGTTTTCATTTATTTGATTTTCTGTCTATAAATATTCTTTCCTCTGTCATCATAATTTTGACATCATGAAATAATATTGTAAATGTGATGACTTGTATTGTTAAATCATTAGTAATAGTCAGGCATGAATATGATTAAAGACATTTAGAGTATAGCTTAAGTTATTTGATTGTTAGGAATGGAATTACAAGAATAGACAAATGAAAGGGGGAAACAGAATGATTCTGGAGAGATTTGTGTTCGCAGTTATGAAAAAAACAAGACAACGTGAAGCATTGCACCGTCCATGTTCGATCATAGTATCAAACTGGATTTGAAGACAAACTCGAGAAAAAACCAAAAGCATGGTCATTGGATCAACTAGGTTTTACTAAATCAGTATCTAATATGGTTCAATTAGAAACTCGACTCAAGTTAGACTCTAAGTCTCGAGATTTCAGGTTAACTCATACAGTCAAGCTGGGTTATATACGTACCTACCATGTATAAAAGGAATATCAAATTTTAATTTGTGAAATAATAATAATAAGAACAACAACAATAATTCATTTCTCTAATGATATATATATATAGCTACCCACACCCTTCATGTCTATTCTAAGTATTTTCTTTCATCCACTTAACCTAAAACATACAACAGTATGGCAAAGTTTAAACCTCTTTTCAACGTGGAATTTCGAAAAGAATGCCATGACTACTACAAGAGAGAATCAAGACATCACCGTAAAATTAATTGAGATACGTGCAAGTTAGTCTAAAAACTCATGTTAATAAAATAAAAAAAATAGAAGAAAATGATCAAGTGATGAGTCTCAAAAAAATAGAAGAAAATGATCAAGTGATGAGGAGACTCATCGTGAAGTGGATCGAAAGAAAAGGTAGATGTGAGATCCATCTTGAATCCCACAATCAACTAGGGACGTTCCATCTCCAATCCTGATAAATTATCAGATGGCTTTGATTGTTATCGAGAAACATGATCAATCGATCTTGAGGCAGCTCTTGCTGTGCCTCAATCTCTCGCTTGAGGTGCAGCACCTGTGGCATTATTATCCAGTTGAATGTAGAAGAGGATACCTGTCAAAATCTCCACCACCAACCTCATTGTATAAAGCATAAGGTTTTTGTTCATCCCTGATCAGTCCCATTCAGGAGAGAAAAAAGAAGAGAGAAAGACCCAGACAGCCATGTATTGCTTGAATTCTGTTCACCCAGACAGCCATGTTACGATTTTGAACTTTGACTGTATATGACATGCCTGTGTATATGTAAGCAAGCAAAAACAAAAACAAAAGAAATCAAATTTTAAGACATCGAAATCATATAGGAGATTCGGCATGCAGGCAAGATATTAATTAGTCAAGCAAGTAAATTTTATGATAGGGGAAATCTAGTATAATCCAAAGTGTAATTTAGTATTAATGATCATGAGTGGAACCAGTAATTTTCACCCATGGATGTTTCAACCAATGATACTCCATCGTAAAATGCAAAGAGGGATGATATGAGTTTGAGTCTTACCTTTTTCATATGCATTTTCTTAAGCATTAGATTAAAAAACAAAAAAATAAAAATAAAACGCAGATTCATATGCATTTTCTTAAGCAATTGATTTTAGACAAATTACTTGTGTGCTAGCATGATTTCCATTTACAAAATCTGAACATAGAAATATAACATCAATAATATAATAAAGAGAGAGCATGTATGTATAGTGTTGTTGTACATCTATTTGTATTTAAAAATGAATCTCTTGCATCTTTACACCAATCTTAAATTTCAGGGGATTGAATCAGCTAACTGCAAGCTAACTAGCCTCTTAACATATGTTCTAAGGACACGAGTTAGCCAAAGCCTTAATTTTAATAGAAAATCAAATGCTGTAACTGGTCCAGCAGCTATGTTCCTCACTCCATATTGTTTGTTATCCAATACTGAGATTTTTTAGTTACTAGCATTCCAATCCATTTTTGTATCACTCAAACCTATTTGTCACTACTATAAGCACAATATAAGCATCCAGATCCTTACATTTTTTAGGCTCATAAATCATCAGAACAAATATCTTGATGCCGGCTCAACTTTAGATTCAATCAAAAGACGTCATCTTGAAACGGGTGCTGATAAACCCTGAATTTTCATCATGCAAGAATACTTTGTTGGTACAATAATGCCAGTCTTCGTGCATAGATCCACCACTGCTGGTGCATGTCCGTAAAAATCTCGCCCTTCATTCACAAGAACAGGAGGATCTTGAGGCCGCCGCCGCCACACAATCTTTGGAGGCACTAAATCATCAACTTCTGCCTTCTTCCAGAAGTGCTTCCCATGCCAGCTCTCAAACTTAAATACCCCACAAAGCCGAGCCTTGTGTCCAGATGGCCCAATATGAACTTCAGAACAATGCTTGCAAACTTTGGATGGATAAACCAACAACAACCTTTGCACACCTGATCTAAGCTTCTCCCATGCATCGAGAATTTCTTTGGCTATATACATCAAATGGCTAGGTGAGAAAGGCTCACCTCCATCAATATGACCAATACCCCCGTCCAAATCCAACATGCCAGGGTGGAGATTCTCATCATCTATATTGGCACCTGCCTGCCTGCATAACTCCACAACTGCAGGAACACGATCAAAATCAAACCTTTGGTCATGTTCGATAACATCTTGGAACATGTTATCCAAGCGAAATGTCTCTACTGGCACCAGTATATCATTTAAACCCCCTGGGATCCATTCATGAACCCGCTTCCTACCACAACGCTTGTAACCATAGCAAGTCTGAATCAAATGACCCTTCTCACCAATATATACTTCAGGACAGAACCTACAAAACACAATTTTTTTCAATCATAATAACAAACCAATCAAACAAGAACATTTGGTGATTGAAAAAGACAACACTATCATTCTTTTTACCTTAAACACACTAAAATCCAAAATGTGCATCAAATGTTAGCAACTTACTTGCAGGCCAGGACCGGAAAAACTTCCATAAGAGTGGAAACACCTTGAATAAGAAGCTTTCTTTTTTCAAGAACCTCTCGGGCAACCGGGACCATTCCTTTCACCGGATAATCCTTGGCACGATTTTGAATCCTCTTTAATATCATGGGCCTTAGCTTCTTAAAGTCGACTCTTGAACTATAAAATCTCGAATGCATAAAATAGGTTTTACTGAATTCTTCCACAAGATTGTCCCATAGTTTCTTCCTCAAAGCCATTTCTAACCTGCTTCAGGAAAGGAAAAAAATGGAAAATAACATTTCATCAAACATTTGGTGAGCATAAACTAGAACCCACATAAAATCTACAAAACCTATCATACAGACATAACTGAAACACCCCAGATCACAAATCAATCCAAATAACCCAACAACAAAAAAAACCCAAAAAATCAATGAAAAGGAGAGAACTTTGATAAATAAATAAATAAACGGCAATACCCAGATGGACTTTTTGAATCGAATTTAGCATATTGTAATTGAAATTGTAAGAGAATATAACAAGACATATTGAAAGATGGGTTAGTGGGAACGCACCCTGGAGCAACAAAGGCAATGCTATGTTGATTACACCATGTGCCCTGCTAGTTCAAAAATCTGAAACGGCGTGTCATGCATTCTTTGCCCAGTTGTTTGAGGCCTATAGCCACTGAGGCTATAGCTTCTTGTTTTTCGTTTTGTTGGGGGTGCTATAGCCCCTGAAGGATTTCTAAAAAAAGTAACCTTTTATCATTTAAATTTATAAAAAAAAAATAAAAGAGTGAAAGGTATGTTATATTTTGAAATTTTATAATTATTTTAATCAATAGAATGCCAATAGAGAGTTAGAGACTTTTCTATTTGGAATCCTCTTATCTCTGATCGGGTTTAATAACAATCCTTTCTACTACTTACACTAGTTAAGAAATAATATATGTATGCTTGTCTTTTAAACCTTGATGTGATGTATACAAGTATATATGATAGTTCTCAAGGCAAGCTCTCTTTTCTTGATTTTTTTCTTTTGGCAGCATATGAATCTTTGTGTTCCATTTTTTAATTATTGAGAATTGTGGTGGTGATTAATAGCATGATTTTTTAGTAAATTTATGTGAAAACTCAACTATTTAAATGGTTTCTGTTAGAATTAAGATTGGATTTATGTCAAAATAGAATTTCTTTATATGTTTTTGCAAGGAAGAATAAACTGGTTATGTATGTATGAGTATCTTAATATAAAATGTATTTTTAGAAATATTAATATAATCATGTGCGTTGCATTTTCATAAGCTTGATGATAATGGCTGATGGCTCCGGCTCCACAATCTGAACCATAGAAAAAACCGACAACGACTAAAAGATAGAACGCCAACAAACGAGAGGTTGAACTCTTTAAACTGAAGACGTACGTACGGTATCAAGACAAGAAAGTCCCCCTGTAGTGTTTCCTTTTATACAGATACCGACCAAACTAGGTTTGTGTGGTCAACAAGTCTTGTCTCTCTCCTTTATATAATCACCAAACAAAGAAGAAGCTCAATGTTTATTTCTCCTGACGGGGTCTTCTTTTTATTGTTGTAGGGGTTGACTTTGGTCGATTTTTGAAGAGAAATGTATGATTTTTATTGTCTTTGGTAGATTTTTGTGCATGGTGTTGATTTATGATCTTCTTTCTTTCCTTTTCTTCATTGGATGGCATAGATCCCTTCGCTGTGGCAAATGCTGATGACTCTGGTGCTGGGCAAAGGATTATGTTCATGTGCGTGTACAGCAGCGAAATGGAAGGAAAAGCCTGACTACTGTTCTAGGGTTGAAGAAGGAATATAGCTACAGCAAGATACTAAAGGATCTCAAGAAAGAGTTCTGCTGCAATGGAACTGTTGTCCAGGACCCTGATTTAGGCCAGTTTTGTACTTATCCATGTGGTTTCAAGAATTTCCTTGAGAGGTATTATCATAAATTTGTGCATTTTCTGCTGTTGCAAACAAGAGTAGTTGGTTAGGTGCAGTCTTGAGCTGTTCTTTCGATTCTTAAAATGACTTGAAAAATTCAATCTTGGAATATCTTCTTTGAAAACGAAGCTCTTGTAAAGCTAGCTCGCTAGATATTGTGGATGAGTATTAAGACTCTCCTCTACTCCTTTCTTGCTTATAACCTCCATTCTTTTCCAAATCTTTCACTATTCCCTGTATTAATCTGTCTACTAGAGCATTCAGTGAGTATCTATGCAAGGATGTGTGCTCCTGTTAATGGGTTCCTCTTGTGCTTGCTCAATATCAGTGCATAAACACTGCTTTTGTCCATGGCTGCAGGTCATTCAACTTCTGGGTGATCAAAGGAAGAACGTTTCCACCTTCCTCGTTCAGGTAATAAACACACCCTGACCTTGTCTTTTACAGAGTTCTTGGTATATTTGGGAGCGCCATTAATGGAACATTTTCTCTCGCTCTCTGCGAACAGTCTGGCATTGCGAAGAAGGAAAACATCAAGATTCATGGTTTCTAAGTAGCAGCAAGCTAATTGCTAGACCTAGTCTACACGTCTCGCACAGTTGCGAGTTGGATATCATATAGAACTTGGCACTTTCATCCTGTGTTCTTTCCAGCTTTTTTTCAAGATGTTCTGTTCTCTGCATTTTAAAAAAATGGTCGATTCATTGCTTGGTGTGTGGTGTGGGTGTGATATGTTAATTCACTGCTAAAAGCACATTTTAAAAAAAAAATGCAAATCAGTCCTTCTAAAACATCCCATATCAATAAAACTTAAAAATTATATGATCCCTTCTTCCATATCTATAAATTCATGCTTCCATAGCCACGAAGCAGCAACCTTTTATTTTCTTCTCAGATTTCACCTTGGCTTCTTAATGGTGAGCAGGGCACGACTGTATCTGGACTGGCTCGAATTGAACTAGGGATGTGAAAGGGTTTGCTGAGGATTAAAAAAAGTGGACTGGCTTGAATTAAGCAGAGCACGAGTATGTCTGGTATTGTGATAGCTTTTATAGTTATAATTTTTTAAAAAAAAATTATTTTATAAAAAATCACTTTTAGTTGAGGTTGGTTTAATATTTATATCTGTTTGGTTGAAATTGAGGTTGAATAAAAAGTAATTTAATATGTTTTGGTTAAAAACTTTTTTTTAAATTGAGATTATAAAATAACTAAGAATGATATATATATATATATATATATATATTGATGGTTTTAAATTTAAATATTGAAGATTTAACTATTATATTACATCATGAAATAAATAATACTTTATATAAAATATTTCTTACTGTTTTATTAAACTATTTATAATTTCATCACGTACGAAATTCATCCGACAAGGATTACAGTTTTCATGATTTTTTTGAGCGTGCAACAAAATAAGGTAAAATATCATTAAGAATAAAATTGGGTTTACAATCAAATTCTATAAATGTTACGTTATCATGCGATCTTCTTCTAATTTATATATTATTATTAAATAATGTTAAAATTAATTTTTCAAATAAAACACAATTAAAAATTAAAAAATTGAATTTTTTACTGTTCATAAACAGTGTAGAATTGCACTATTCACTTTTATATATAGAGTAAACTAGTTACATGCCCCACGTGATGCCGCGGGTCAATTATTTTTTGCATTTTAAAAATAGCCAAGATCTAAAAAAGTTAGGTTTTTTTGTAAAGTTATACCCAAAAGTCTCAGTTTTAGTTGCATTGTTTGATCTAAGAGTAATGCTTATAATATTAATAATAACATTAAACTTGGGTTAACCCTTAGCATAAAAGTGTCTAGACTACAGTACCAGATCCAATAGCATTGGACGTGGGTCTGGCTGCAAGGTCGTGTCATAAAAGTGTGATAATTAAATAGATTAGTTAAAAAAAAAACCAACAGGAAGAAAAAAAACTAATGAAAAAAAGAAAAAAAATGAATTAATTGGGTTAACTCGTCATACCTTAAATTTCGCATCATGAAAGTTTGATAATTAAAAAAAAAAAAAATTAATGGGTTAACCCAGAATTAACTGGGCTAACTCGTCAAACCAGGTTCACCTGTCAAACCCGGAATCCGTGTAATGAAAGTTTGATAACTAAATAGAAAAAAAATTTAACATTAACAATTTAAATTAAACGAAAAAAATTAATTAAAAAAAAAAAAAAAAGGCATCAGCCTTTTCACTGTGGACTGCACTGTGCAGTCCACAGTCAAAGGCATAAAAAAAAAAAAACTAAAGGCATCAGCCAAAAACTACTTAGAAAAAAATTTAATATTAATAAACTAAATTAATTAAATAAAATTAATTAAAAATAAAAAATAAAAAAAAAAAAAACCTCTAAGAAGAAAAAAATACTAAATAGAAAGAAATTTAACATTAACAAACTAAACAAAACGAAAAAAAAAAATTAAAAAAAAAAATCCAGGTTAACTCGTCAAACCAAGTTAACCCGTTAAACCCGGGATCCGTGTCATGAATGTCTAGTAACTAAATAAAAAAAAAAGTGAACATTAACAAACTAAACTAAACAAAAAAAAATTAATTTAAAAAAATATATGGGTTAACTCATCAAACCATGCTAACCCGTTAAACCCAGGATTTGTGTCATTAAAGTCTGATAACTAAATAAAAAAAATTAACATTAACAAACTAAATTAAACAAAAACATTTATGAAAATAATAATAATAAAAAAATTGACGGGTCAACCCGGAATTAACTGGGTTCACCCGTAAAACCAGGTTAACCCGTGAAAACTCGAGATATGTGTCATGAAAGTCTAATAACTAAATAGAAAGAAATTTAACATTAACAAACTAAACTAAACGAAAAAAAATTAATTAAAAAGAATAAAAAGCAAAAAAAAAAAATTCTATTTTAACTTGTCGAACCAAGTTAACCCGTTAAATCTGGTAAACGTGTCATGAAAGTCCGACAACTAAATAAAAAAATTAAACATTAATAAACTAAATTAAACAAAAAAATTTTGTTAAAAAAAAACAAAGGAAGAAGCAAAAAAAAATCTCAAAAAACATAAAAAGAAACAGCTAAAAAAACTAAGACAACTTTTTAAAAAAAAAAAAACGCCTAAGGAATCAGTGTTTTACTGTGGAAATGAAAAAATTAATTAAAAAGAAAAACCAAAAAAAAAAATCTGAGTGAACCCATTAAACCTGGAATGCGTGTTATAAAAGTTTGAGATAGAAAAAAAAAATTAACATTAATAAAAAATTTTATTTTTAAAATATCCATTAAAAAAAACAAAGAAAAAATGAAGAAAAAGAAAAGCAAAATGTAAAAAAAAAAAAATCTGAATTAATTGGGTTAACCCTCAAACCAAGTTAACTCGTCAAACCAGGGATTCGCGTAATGAAAATTTGATAACTGCATAGAAAAAAAAATTGACAGGTTAACCCATAAATAATTTGGTTAACCTCTGAAACTAGAAAAAAAAAATTGGGTTAACCCGTTAAACCCGGAATGCGTGTTATAAAAGTTTGAGATACAAAAAAATTTAACATTAACAAATTTTTTTTTTAAAAAAATATCCATTAAACAAAAACAAAGAAAAAATAAAGAAAAAAAAGTAAAAAGTAAAAAAAAAAAAAAAAAAAAAAAAAAAAACAAACAAACAAACGTAGAACAGCAGGGATCAATGTGCAGTCCACAGTAAAACACTGATCCCTTTTAGCTATTTATAATAATTAATTAACTAATTATACACAGACAACATATAAAAAAAAGAAGAAGCTTGGAGCTACTTTTAATTAATCTATATTTTAAATGCAAAATATACTAAGTCCCACAAATAATAAATTATATTTTATATTTTATAAAATAGCTTTTTTATATATATAATTTGCTTTAAAAGCAACCACGAAAATAAACACCATCTACCAAATTGATTCAAATTAATGCTTTTCTTTCTGTCAAGGTGCTGTGAAAGTTACATCAAGATGACCGGTTTGGGCACAACAAGCTTTATTGGTTCATATGGGAGCATGAATAAAAATGCTCCACCCTATACAAAGGTGAGGGTGGAGTCAACTCGGTGATTTGTTCTTCTAAACCTGATTTGGGTTGGTTTTTATTTTAAATCAATGTTATTTTATTTTTTTTAAATCATAACTTGTGAGTTAACCCGTTCGATTCCAGACTGTGAACCATCGAGTTAAGTCTTGCAACTACAAATTTATAGGCAAGTAAAGATCTTAAAAACTATTGTATACTGGCTTGTCTTCTTCCTGAACTTGTCATTGTTGGGATCACTGCTGTGACATAACTTGTCTTTAGGGCTTCCATTAAAATTTCTACCAAACATTTTCCAATCATTCATGGCTTGTCTACACACGAGTCATGACCCAGTCCCACCAGGTCTGCTCCTGCTCTCAAACAAAGATTATTACAGAAGCAAGCTTATCCAGTTATACCTAACAATCCAACAAGCCCTCCAAACAGAGGATGCATATGCTTAATTGAAAAGTGTTCTTGTGTTGAAAATGTTATTGCTTCTATGCTGTACTTTCAACTGCAATTTCTAACGCATTTATACTTAGGTTTTCTCTGGAGCAAATCTTCTTAGACGGTTGGTGTTGGGTAATAAACACTCAAGTCATTGTCCCTAGTATTTGTATTAGCCTAAAAACGTACAAACACCTTTTAGACTTTTGTCCAAAGCTTAAGTAGCCTATAAATTAAAAAAAGATTCTGCTGCTAATCTTTTGACTTTTCTCACTGTGTTCTTGAAGTTAGTTCCCGTCCATGCCAACGATTTTCCACTTCAATTTCGGATCCCCGTTTCTCCGCTGCCATGTTTTTCTCTTGCATAAACAATGCTTGTTTAGTAATGCGCGACACGAGGAAAAAATAATTTGAAAAACTGGGTTGAACCACAATTCAAAACACATCATAAATCTTTAGGCTTGTTTCGAACCAAATTCTCTTTAAGTAGAATACCCTTTCTAACTTGAATGATTGCTGGAAAAAAAACCGTGAATCTTAGTTTTAGGCATGTTTTTGTAAGTGAAAATGACAACCTCAGATGGTAAAAAAAAACATGCAAAGTGACACCTAGTGGAGATATCTGATTGTGTTTTTGATAAACTCCCAGTAGACTCCAAGAAGTACAAGATACGGAACACTGATTTAGAAAACAACCCAGGCTTGATCAATGATTTCGAAGCCATGGGTTTAAGTTAATGGCTGGTCTGTTTATCATGGAATTTAAGAAAAAACCAAGGCAAGGGCACCATAAGAAAATATTATTCAAACTGTTTGTTATTTGAAAATCATTTAAGTTAAATAATTTAATATATTGCTTCAGGTACCAACCGACGGTTAAATGTTCAACTACCTATCAAAGTTGGACTAGGAACACATACTTCCCTTCAACTACCATTCTCCCACACCACCACCCATTCTTCTCCGTCCATTGATGACCACCTTTTGAGGTGAGGAATCTTTGTGGCCTCCCTCTATTAATACTCCACTTATCAAATCCCTTAAATTTCACACTCAGTCAGCTTCCATAGACTCAAGATTAGAAATATCTGTTCATCACAAGTTTCTTTCAACTTAATTATGGCTGACTTGGATCACTCCTCTAGTGATGACAACTCTGTTGATTCTAGAGGTATTTAGTTTTTAAAAACTCTTGCCTTGTTGACTGTTGGTTTTACCTCTTCTTTTTTTCTCAACTTGCTTGGAACATCTTTCCTCTGTTTTCTATGTTGATTTTGGAGGTACCCTTTTGACAGTAATGGTTTTTTTTTGTTTTGTTTTTTAATCATAGACCTATTAATATTTGAAAATTGGGCTCTTTTATGCTGCATTAATCTCTTGTTTGATGGCTAATTTCTGCTTTAATTGTGTTTTGCTTTCTGGGTTTTTTTGGTTGTCACTACAAGATTGAAAATTTCCAGTCCTTCTGCTTTATTCGGCATTTTTTTATTTGAAGCCACCAATTGAACACAAAAGATTGATTTTTCTTGTGTGTTGCAGAGGAAACCAGCCAAGATTCCAAGCTTGAATTCTCAGAAGATGAGGAAACTCTTATCACCAGGATGTACAATCTGGTTGGTGAGAGGTAGGCTTAAACTCTACTCCCCCTTGTCCTCTACTTGTCTAGTTACTACTGTTCTAGCTTTGATTGAGAAAGCCCTGATCGTTTTAGGTGGCCATTAATTGCTGGGAGGATTCCAGGAAGAACAGCAGAAGAAATTGAGAAGTACTGGACTTCAAGATACTCTACGAGTCAGTAAATCAGGGTTGTCCAAGATGATTGCCCTATCTAATGTACTAGAGTAGCAAAATTTTGGGTGGTTTTGCAGCGTTCTTCTAAGAGCCTGCAATATGGGTGGGTTTAGGTTGTGATCAAGATATTTGTACAATGGTTGCTTCTTCAATGTGTTAATGGTGAGTTAATTAATGCTTAAATTATATAATGAAGTTTGCTTATGGTAAAATTGGTGGGAAATTCTTACATCTATTAGATCAGACACGACACTGTACATGATTTCTGTGGCGGTGAAATGGAACATTCAATCTATGAGCTTGAGATTGTCTGCAGAACGATATTGCATCAAGAATTTCAAGAAACCTCTCATATGTTATCTATTCCTGGATCTATGAGATGGGATTGGCCATAAAGGTGTATTATGAGATCTTAAACTCTTAAATTTAGCCAACATTTTTGCCTTGGAACATCAATTTTGTTGCCACTTTAAACTCAGGGGATCTACTGCAACACAAAATATGAAAATGGAATGTGTTCTTGGTTAGAATGATTAAAAAAAGAAAAGAAAAAAAGAGCAGGGATGGCTCTGGCTCTGGCTCTGGCTCTGGCACAGGCACAGGGCAGAGCTGTAAGCCATTGATCCAGGAAGCAGATTTTATTATTCAATAATTGGTGTATTTGCTTTTTGTGGAAGTTTGGAGCTCAATGTTTCCTGTCAATTGTCAAATTCATTATTAACATTTGGCTTTATTATGCCTTGCAAAGAAATGAAGATCAATAAGCCCGAGAAATCACTTTATATTATATTATATTAAGCTCCAATTAAGGCTCCAATAGTTTAAAATAATGAAATATTGATTAGTTTGTGATTTGTATTGTGTTGCATAATATTTTTTAAAGTTTTTTTATTTTAAAATATTTTTTTCAAAATTTATTTATTTATTTTTTATATTAATATATTAAATTTATTAGAAAAGATTAAAAACATACCAAATTCATATTTTATTTAAACCTGACACACTTTTAAAATATTCTTGAATGGAATTCCAATAATAAAAACTTATGTTTGATAATAAGAGTCCACATATATGAAAAGCTGATTACTGGGCCAAGAAAAGCCCAATATATATCAAGTGGAAAAAACATTAACATATTTGTGCATTGACTTCTACAATTAAGTAATATTAATTTTTTTTATTTATTTACATGTCCAGTTAACTATCATGATAACTGAATTTTATATTTTCAAGTTCGATCAATATTGAATTAAGTTTAGTTTTGATTTGATTCTAATGTTTTTTTAATTTGATAACCGAATTTTATATTTTTAAGCTAGATTAATATCGGATTAAGTTTAGTTTTGAGTCGGTTCTAACTCCTCGTTTTTTTTTCTCTAATTTAATAATTGAATTTTATATTTTCGAGCTGGATTAATATCAAATTAAGTTTAGTTTTGAGTCAATTCTAACCTCCCTCTCTTGAACTAATTTGTGCTCTTCATAAAATTCTATGATCTCAATAAAACCTTACAAACCCTCTTCAAGTGAGTGATTAAGGGTGGGAAGACGAAGGCTGGTGTTTGTATCACAGAAGCAAAATTTGAAGGTCTGGCTTGCGAATGCAGCCCTAAAAGCCCAGCAATGTAGGAAGGAACGGAGTTTGGGCTATAATATTGGACTCTAGATGGAGGCGTGAATTGGGCTCGAATCAAGAGGCCCAAGAAGAATATTTCTTAATTACTAAGTATGGTTTTAGGTTGGACCAACCTGGGCCAGTTTGCATATAACCTAAAGAGAGTGTTTGGGATTTCTCAAAAGATAAATAAATAAATTCAAGATTTTCTGAAATGCAAATAATTTCTAAAATGAGAGGAATCGCAATAAGTAATATAATTTTTTTACTTGAAAACTAATATATATTTTTTTTATCGGATAGGCATATCCTTAATCTTACTAATAATAACTCTATTATTTTAAAATATCACTAGTTTGTTTATATGCAATATGCCGTAAATCGAATTAAAAATTAATTTTTTAATAAAAAAAGTGTAAATGTTGTCTAAACTACTAAAAGCAATGTCGACTTATAACCACTAAAAGCATACTTAGGGATGTGGTAAGGTTTATTTTTTAAAAATTTTTTTGCTTAAAAATATATCAAAATAATATTGTTTTTTAATTTTAAAATTTATTTTCAACACCAACCTAAAAAATGATAAAAATAATTTAAAAATAAAAACAAAAATTATTATCTTCAATCAATCTGGTAGCAATGGACAATTTCCTCCATTTCCCCCATGCCTACGTGACTCGTTGTCCCCCCCCTCCCCCAGATAATGTATAAATGCAAATATATAGATATGGATTACGTATGCAGCAATAATACTAGTGCCTTTACTATTCATAATATTCTAAAATGATTGCAACAAAATAATTTTTTAAAAAAATTATATATTTTTTTATATTAGTAAAAAATTGAAATAAATAATAAATAAATAAATTTTAATTTTTAAATGCTAGATGAGAATGAGAATTTATATCCAAGAAATGACAAAGATAAGAAGAATAAATTGTTTGCTTACCTGCCGTGTACGTAGCAAATAAAGCTTCAAGAAGATAAGATGAAAGTGGGTAATATCGGTTGTTTTTTAAATATATTTTATTTAAAAATATATTAAAATAATTTTTTATTTTAAAAAACATCAGCATATTAAAATAAAAAATTATTAAAAAAATTAATTATTTTTAAAAACAATTTTAAAATAACAAAATAAACTTTCTCCTGGCGGATAGAAGTCATGATTTTTGCATCTTGTGGAGAGCAGAGGGAGAGAGAAGGGTAAAGATAGGGTTATCTGAAGGTGTCCTCGGGACTCCCAATTCCAAACTCGTGGAAAAAAGTTCCTCAATCGTCACCTTTGAGGTCATTAGGCTTGTAAAATCCCAATGGATAAAGATTTGAAATTCAATGGCCTGGCCAATTATCTATGTACAAGTATACCAGAAAATTATTTTAATTCTTCAAAATAATGATATATTATTAAGAAAAATTATTCAGTATATGGAAAGTTGAGAGTTGTTGTTCTCTCTCGTGGATAAAAGTATAACTTATAAATAAAAACAATGATAATTTTAAATTTGATCATTGATTTTTTTTTTTCCAAGTGTAGTTTTGTTGTTCAAATGTGGAGGAGCATTGCAATGGATTGGCAACGACTAACGAGGATAAGACTCTTGTCATGTCCGAATACACATAATTAAGAGATTATCCAAATGCAGCTCCCAAGGGATAAGTTGCACCCATTTTCTCTGTCGATATAGCAACAGTGCAGAAGGGAGATAGATGAAGAGATAAGATTAAATGGGAAAAACTGATGCAAAGATAATAAATTTCATGATTTTGTTTTTGTTTTTTCCCTTATCTACAATGGAATAGTTTTTCTTTTTACTTCCTTTTGACGTAAGGATGCGAACCTCTTCTGCTATAAATTGAGGAGGTTATGGAGAAGCCCTTTGCAGTTGTTCTTACACACACAATACAAAGAAAAGAAATTGTTCTTGTTTTTTTAGGAGAAGAGTTCTGCCATGGCTGCATCTTTCTCAGTGCCTTCAATGGTGAGCTAGCCTTGACACCACCTTTTTCTTCGTTTCTCCTCCTGAAGCTGTATGCATAATATATGTATTGTTCTTTATCATTTGTCTTTGGATATGTTGTAATTTGAGCTAATTAAGTTACTGTCTCACTTCGTAGATGATGATTATATGCATGCATTTATCTCTTGCATGTTCTTGCTAGGCATCTTACAAGATCTTTAGAGTGTCTCGAATCCATTTTAGATGGACTATGTGCACCACACGGCAGTGAGAGGACACCCTCTGGAGAGGTGGAAAAATCGTCTATAAAAGCCATCTATGTAACTCAAGACCAAATGATGTCCTATCCTGGTGGCATTTTGTGATTAATAGATGATCATTTGCCTCTGTAATAATCCTAGTTATTGTGTGTGCATTTTCACGTGTCACAATGAGTGAGTATTTTCAACTTGTAAGCAGATAATGGAGGAAGAAAGGAGATTTGAAGCAGAAGTCGCAGAGGTGCGAGCATGGTGGAACTCAGAGAGGTTCAAGCTAACCCGCAGACCATACACAGAAAGAGATGTTGTGGCTTTACGAGGAAACTTGAAGCAAGGCTATGGCTCGAATGAGATGGCTAAGAAGCTGTGGAGAACTCTCAAGACTCACCAAGCCAATGGCACTGCCTCTAGGACTTTTGGTTCACTAGACCCTGTCCAAGTAGCCATGATGGCTAAGCACTTGGACAGCATCTATGTTTCTGGTTGGCAGTGCTCCTCAACACATACCAGCACCAATGAACCAGGTCCTGACCTTGCTGATTACCCCTATGACACAGTCCCTAACAAAGTAGAACACCTGTTCTTTGCGCAACAATATCATGACAGGAAGCAGAGAGAGGCAAGAATGAGCATGAGCCGCGAGGAGAGGGCTAGGACTCCATATGTTGATTACTTGAAGCCAATCATAGCTGATGGTGATACTGGTTTCGGTGGCACTACAGCAACTGTCAAGCTTTGCAAGCTCTTTGTGGAGCGTGGTGCTGCTGGTGTCCATATTGAGGACCAGTCCTCTATGACCAAAAAATGTGGTCATATGGCTGGTAAGGTGCTTGTTGCAATTAGTGAGCACATTAACAGGCTTGTAGCTGCAAGGCTGCAATTTGACGTCATGGGGGTGGAGACGGTGCTGGTGGCTAGGACTGATGCAGAAGCAGCAACTTTGATCCAAAGCAACGTGGACACTAGGGATCACCAGTTCATTTTGGGTGCCACTAATCCAAATCTCAGAGGGAAAAATTTAGCCAGTCTTTTGGCAGAAGCCATGGCCGCTGGTAAAACCGGAGCTGAACTTCAAGCCATTGAGGACAACTGGCTTGCCATGGCACAGCTAAAGACATTCTCTGAGTGCGTCATGGACACAGTCAAGAGTATGAAGATTGGAGAGTACGAGAAGAGGAGGAGATTGAACGAATGGACGAAGCATTCTAGCTATGACAAGTGCTTGTCCATTGAACAAGGCCGGGAGATTGCTGAAAGATTGGGTGTTAGCAATCTTTTCTGGGATTGGGACTTGCCTCGGACCAGAGAAGGGTTCTACAGGTTTAGAGGGTCTGTAGATGCGGCCATTGTTCGTGGCAGGGCGTTTGCTCCTCACGCTGATCTTATCTGGATGGAGACTGCTGGCCCAGACATGGCTGAGTGCACCAAGTTTGCAGAAGGTCTGAAATCAATCCACCCGGAGATCATGTTGGCCTATAATCTTTCCCCGTCTTTTAATTGGGATGCTTCCGGGATGACCGATGAACAGATGAGGGATTTCATCCCTGGGATTGCAAAGCTGGGGTTCTGCTGGCAGTTCATAACATTGGCAGGTTTCCATGCAGATGCTCTGGTCACTGACACTTTTGCAAGAGATTATGCTAAAAGGGGAATGCTGGCCTACGTGGAGAGGATCCAGAGGGAGGAAAGGAAAAATGGAGTCGACACCCTTGCTCATCAGAAATGGTCCGGTGCAAATTACTACGATCGCTATCTGAGGACTGTCCAGGGAGGCATTTCTTCCACTGCTGCCATGGGAAAAGGCAAGTCCCACAGGTTTTTTGTACACTAAAGAAGGAATTGAAGTGGCAACATCTTGACAATCTTGAATCATATGTTTCTGTTTTGCAGGAGTGACAGAGGAGCAATTCAAAGAGACATGGACGAGGTCAGGAGCTCTTGAAATGGGCGGTGCAGGATCTGAAGCGGTTGCTAAGTCAAGGATGTAAGAGCAGCTGGAGCTGCTTTTGAGCATGGTTTAAGGATCACTTAGAACATCGACCAGTTCCTATATATAGTGTGGAACTGGAAGTGAATAATTTCTGGGAATTACGCCATTCTTGGCTACTTCTTTTTACCAGCAACTTTGTGCTCGTCATCACTTATTCTAGCTCTCTCTGAAGCCATTGTAAGAACAGGAACTTGTTTATGGTTACTGTAATTCAGTTTCCTTCATATGTCTGCAATATATACTATATGATGTTTGTGCTCTACAGTTCTTGCATTTACCTTAGTTAAAATCACACTGCCCAGTTCCTGAGACTTACTAGCATGTCTCACACAGTTTTATTTTACTTATTCAATATTTGTCTGATTCAATCTGACAGAGTGTTGATTATTGTTTTAAAAGTTTAAAAAAAATATAACAAGGACAAAAACTTATCTGATCGAAAAACAAAAATATAAAATAAATTTATTTTTATAATAATTTTGGAGTAAATTTTTATATTTTTAAAACAAAAATATATGATAAACATGTCCCCTTTATCCATATATTTATGTTTCTTTTTGTTTCAAACTTTATCTTAGAATTTCATATTGAAACCTACTTTAAATCCAAAAAGAAAAGTATATAATTCAATTTTACCTTAGAGACTCTCACAACTTTGAACATTTTTTTTATTGGGAAGTTTCCATGACAATAAATATTTCAATAATTGAAGAAAATATATTAATTGTCTTAATTAATATAAATCCTTGGAACTTGACATTATATATGTGTATGGAATATTTCTCTTCATATACATAAGAAAGCAATAACAAAATTGATACAGAAGAAAATAGCTCAATTGGTGAGGTTAAAAGTTTGTTACCTAAAAATCACTTGTTCAAGTTTTATAAACTTCAGGGTTATTAAAAGCTTATATGGTCATTAACTTCAAGGCCTGTGGGATTAGTCGAGGTGCACATAAATTAACCTGCACACTCACATTAATAATAATAAATAATGGTAGTGAAGAAAATAAAAAACAAAAAGAACAAACTCTTTGTTTTCAAGAAGAAGATTATTTTTTTTAATGTGTTTTTGTTCTTTTTTCAACAAAATATAAGAGAAGATGAAATGTTAGATAAGTGGAAGAACATTACTATTACTATTACTATTATTATTATTATTAAATAATCTATATAGAAAATTAATGATGGCCGGTTCTCATGTAAGGTATAAAAAAAAATTGTATCCAATATATTTTCACTAAAACTTTTGTTGCTTAAGCTGATTTTCTTTAAAAAAAAAAAAACAATGACATTCCCTTCTTAGGGCACAGCCAATTCTAGTCATGCCCATGGTATTGTTAGAGATTAGGTTGCTATTTTTCTTTTCGTGGGCAATGTTAACACCTTATCTTGCTATATTTTCCCTTTTAATATTTTTTTTCTCAACAAAAAGGAAATTAAAGCTGTTTTTGGGAATAGGTTGTGTTGCTTTTCTTGAACTACTAAATAAACAGAGAAATTAATGTTTTATATGATGTGAAAAATAGGGAGAAAGGATTCCCATTAATGAAAGCTTTTATACACTCTAATATATGAGTTTCACACCCTTGATGCTAAGACCACACCAAAAACAAACCAAATTCACCCATTATAGGAAAGAAACAAATGAATTCTCAAAAGGAAAAGAGAAGATAGAGGGCAAGAAATATTGACACACACGAAATTGTGAACTCTTTCCAATAAGTTGTAGCTACCAACGCTATAACTGTTAAGTTTCCTGGATATTATATATGTAATAAAAAATAAAAATAAAAATTATTTAAGAATCTTTAAAATCTTGTTGAATAGATATAGAGTTATTTAAGAATTTATTACATGAAGATCTGATTTTTTTTCAACTTTGAATAATTCTTTCAATGTTGAGTTCACAAATCACAAGTCGTCTAATTGTCCAGCTTTCAACAATAATCCACATGAACTACCAATAAAAAATATTTTAAATTCCATATTTAGAAAAGGAGGGATTGTTATACCTAAAATGTTAACTCTCTATTCTATGATTTGTGTAGTGTTTCTGTTTAACAAACAACATCTTCTAAATAAGAAGCATAACTTGCTATTTATAGAAATATAATTTCTATATTAATTATATTCTAGTCTTTAATTTCTAAAATATATTTTAATCAAGTCATACTTAATTAAATAATCATATTTTAATTTCTGACTAATGGTTCTTAATGCGTGTTATATATTAGGTTCCTAACATGTGGCCCAAATATAAATTATATTTTTTGATTAAATAAATTAAATAATTTAATTTATCATTAATTCAATAATTGATTAATTTATATTTGAAAATCAGGTGCATTATCTAACAACGTCTCATAATCCCCCAATATATAAAAGTTATTAGTGGTTTTACTTAACTATTCAGTTACCAGTTCCAGTGTAATTAATATCATTTCATCAATAATGTTCTGACTTTACATTAAAACATAGAGTATATTTGCGCATGTTAAATCATGTTTATTTTCTACATAATAGTCATTGATTGTTTGAATAATATTTGAAATTTTTTTACACCCAAGTGTTTTGGGTTTAGTGTGGTTGCCAGACCCAAGGCCTATAGGGCTGGTAAGCTTGTCAGACTCAAAGCTCGTGGGTGCATACCCAAGTTTTTTTAGATTTGATAATCATGCGAGACCCAAGATGCATGGGTCTAGCAAGCTTGCCAGGCCCAAGGCTTGTGGGTGCAAACCCAAGTTTTTTGGGTCTAGCAAGCTTGCCATACCTATCGTGATTGGGTCGAGCAAATATGTCAAAGCCATATTTTTTTAGTCTAACAACCTAACATGTTTAGGATTAGTGTGTTTAAGATTAAAAAAAAAAAAAGCATGACTGCCCTAATCAATATCAGATGCAAAATTCATCCACGATCCCTTGAATCCATCAAAACCCAAAAGAAATAATTAAAATAAACAACTCATCGAAGTCCTAGAGTACTATACCAACCGATTGCAATAACAGGGTACTTATAGCTAACCAGAACAAAGAGAAACAACAAAGAAATCACTGTCATCCCGTGCAAAATCAACCAAAATCCCATCCAATTGCACAAGACTAGCACCATTTCAAGAACAATTATGCAATCAGATACATCGCTAGTAAGGCCTATATCTAACTTTCAGCCCCTTCACACTAAACAAATAAGAAGAATAATAACTCACCAAACACTCATTGACAACAAACAACCCAACAATCCACAACACGCCATAAAAAAATAGTAAAAAACAAATTACTCACAACTTATAACAAGAAGTAACTAACTTCTCCTTGATAAACACTGCTCCAATCCACAATAAAAACACTTATAATCTACAGTACATGACTGAGTTCTTTTAGTTTTGTTATAATAATTTACACTAGAGTTTTAATAAATTTTGAATTTTTTATAAAAATTATTTTTATATGTTTTTTAAATTAATTGATGTGTTTAACGTCAAAAATTATTTTTAAAAAATAAAAAAATATATATATATTTTAATGTATTTCCGAGAAAAAAAACATTAAAAAGAATCATTACCTTACTAAACCACAGAATTTGTCCAATTTTTGCAATGCTATTCCAGACCACAACACGTCAGGAAGGACCCACTCCATTTTCTTGAAGATAAGTATTCTTCTTCTTTAAGAAAATAAATAAAGAAAGAAAGATAAGGATGCCAATCATCAATGACAATGTAAATCATATGGCCACGAATTTGGCTTCTCGCCAACCACTTTAACTCATGTCACGGATGACGTCGGACAATGTAAATGCTAATATATATTTTTAGAATAAAGTCCTTCCTTCCCTTAAAATCAAAGTTTATATTCTTCTTAAAAAGCGACAAATTGATGCTTATAAAAATTAATAATCAACTAGATTACAGCATTATTCTAAGAAATTGTAAGAATTGTTGTAAGTTTATTGCCATTTTTTTTCTTTTTTATTTTAAAATGAAGATATTTTCAAATTAAATTGAGACTTAATTTTATTTTTTCATAATTTTAATGTATGTTTTTATATTAATTTGATGCGATTAAAAAAATTAAATAAATCACAATGTTTAAAATGAATTGAAATTTTACTATTTTAATTACTTTAATAATAACACTTTGGATTGTGATGTTTTTTAAATATATTAAAATAATTTTAATCTATATTTTTTTAATATAATACTTAAAATACTACCAATTTCCACATGAATTAGGGACCACTAGTTTTTTTCTTTAAAAAGATTCTCTGTGTCGGTAGGATGTGACGAGCGCGTGCAAACACACACGCCAGAAAAGAGCGCTTCACCTCTCTTTTTCTCCAGGGTATTCTCGTAACGTCCTCTATAATTTCTACTATAAAGTAGAACCTCCAGCCCCGAGTTCCTCACAATTCCGATTATAGCAATCAGCCAATACAAAAAATTCCCTAAAAAATCTCTTTCAATTCTCAATCACTCAATGTAAGTTTCATTCCTAAATTTCTTTTGAATATTGGTTGACTGCTTAATCTTTGGTGTGATTGGTTGATTGATTAATCTTTGGTGTGATTGATTGATTGATTGAATTGTGTTTTCGATTTGATTAGAAATCGTTTTCTTTTTGTTGATTTTGATATATTTTCAAGGGATCTGTCTTTTTTAAATAAATTTATATAACTATTCGGGATTTGTTTCTTTAGAGAGTTAATGATTGCTAACAATTTGGTTAAAACAAGATGACAGATAATTTTGTAGGTTATATCCTGTTCCTTGATTGAAAAAAAATTAATTATTATTTTGGAAGGCATGGTTTTTAGTGAATCTTATGATTTTGTGGGTTGGGTGTAGGCTTCCGTTTTGATTGATTTCTATTTTGAGGGTAGCTGAATTGATCGATATGTGAAAGATTTTATTAAGAACCTGAAAGTGTAACCCAACTAAAGCCTTAGTGTTGGTTATGTCTAGGGCTATTATTGATCTGTATCCTAGAGGGGTTGGTGGTGATGTTGTTGATTGATTTTATGAATTCTGCTTAATCTGCTTGGTGGATATGTTTATCTTTTTGATAATATTATAGGATCCATTGACGCATGATGAATTTGTGGGGCTGTGAAAAATAGCTTTTTATTTTTTTTCTGTAATTAAGGTTGGCTGATCTTGTCTTTGTGTGTGTTATATGTGACCAGATGCAGATTTTTGTGAAAACTCTCACTGGCAAGACCATCACCCTTGAGGTGGAAAGCTCGGACACAATCGACAATGTAAAAGCTAAGATCCAGGACAAGGAAGGGATTCCCCCAGATCAGCAAAGGTTGATCTTTGCTGGGAAGCAACTAGAGGATGGACGCACACTCGCTGACTACAACATCCAGAAGGAGTCCACCCTCCACTTGGTGCTTCGACTTAGAGGTGGTATGCAGATCTTTGTCAAGACTTTGACTGGGAAGACCATCACCTTGGAGGTGGAGAGCTCCGACACCATTGATAATGTCAAGGCCAAAATCCAGGATAAGGAGGGCATCCCTCCAGACCAACAGAGGCTCATCTTTGCTGGCAAGCAGCTCGAGGATGGACGTACTCTAGCTGACTACAACATCCAGAAGGAATCCACCCTTCACTTGGTGCTTCGCCTTCGTGGTGGTATGCAAATTTTTGTGAAGACTTTGACTGGGAAGACCATCACCTTGGAGGTGGAGAGCTCCGACACCATTGATAATGTCAAGGCCAAAATCCAGGATAAGGAGGGCATCCCTCCAGACCAACAGAGGCTCATCTTTGCTGGCAAGCAACTCGAGGATGGGCGCACTCTCGCTGATTACAACATCCAGAAGGAGTCCACCCTTCATTTGGTGCTTCGCCTCCGTGGTGGCATGCAGATCTTTGTCAAGACCCTCACTGGGAAGACTATAACCCTGGAAGTTGAGAGCTCGGACACCATTGACAATGTGAAGGCCAAAATCCAAGATAAGGAGGGGATCCCACCTGACCAGCAAAGGTTGATCTTCGCTGGAAAGCAGCTTGAAGATGGAAGGACCTTAGCTGATTACAACATTCAGAAGGAATCCACTCTTCACTTGGTGCTGCGCCTTAGGGGAGGAATGCAAATCTTTGTCAAGACCCTGACTGGAAAAACCATCACCCTGGAGGTTGAGAGTTCAGACACCATTGATAATGTGAAGGCTAAAATCCAGGACAAGGAGGGGATTCCACCAGACCAGCAGAGACTGATCTTTGCTGGGAAGCAGCTTGAAGATGGAAGGACCCTGGCAGATTACAACATACAGAAGGAGTCCACTCTACACCTAGTGCTTCGCCTCCGCGGTGGTTTCTAAGCTGGTGATGATCCTCCATGGTCAAGTGTTTGTGTCCCTGTCGGTGTAACCGGCTATTGTTGGATGGAATCTAAGAAGTTGCTGAATTGCCATGTACGTTTGCTGTTTTGCTATTGTTTTCCATGTCTGGTTTAAAAAAGTGGGAAACGTGTCTTTGATTCTCTGCAATAAATTTCATCTTTTGAACAAAGATATCCCTGATTGTCTTTGAATCTCAACAAAAAATCTACACTAGTAGTTTGTACCGGCTAATTTTTAGGCCCCTTCAAATATTTCTCGATTGCTGCTCAGTGGAGAACCTTTTTTAAAAAATTTTACAAATTTGCACGTATCCAAATTAGATTGCTTGAATCAATGTGCTTATGGGAAAAATCTTAGTTGTGCTTTAAAGTTCACTGGATGAAAGTCGAAACCATGATCTACTTTGTCCATCGCCTTAGATGAAGTTCTAACATTACTTCTGCATGCAAACAGTTGTATTTCTTGGCTGTGCTTTCTACAATTTCAAGTTGATTTTTAATGCAACAGAATAAAACATCTGCTTTAAAAAATATATTAAATGATAAATTAAAAAAGAAAAATAAAAAGAAAAAGTTGAGGTGCTTAATAAAAGAAAGCGATATAAATGTAAATATTTTATTTTGATTGTGTTTTTTTGTTTTATGTGGAGATTTACTTATTACTAACTATATATGATTTTTATTTATATTACAAGTAAACTGGGAAGAATTTAAAGATAAATTATAATGATTTTTTGAAGGTATTATGAAATTATCCAAATCATTAAAGCACTTAATAACTATTTTAAAAAAATAACTAAATTTAACAATAAACGGTTGTGATATTGATTAAAAATTAAACTAAGGAAACTATTCAAAAACCAAAATAAAGGCTAGAAGTTATAAGGATTGGAAGGCTACGCCGGTGCCCCTAGCTTAAGGAAAAGCACAAGTGCGCCGCTTGGACATTCCGCTTGGAAGTATAGGTCTCAATTTAATTTTTTTTTTAACATGATAACGATGATTGTTTAAAGTATTTATTTTATATTAAAATAAAAAAATTTTATTTTTTAAAATTATTTTATTTAAATAAATACATTAAAATGATCTGAAAAATATAAAAAAAACTATTTTAAAAAAAAACAATTAAATTTTTAAGAATGCGATACAAACACCCTTAATATAAGTCTCAACCTTAAGGATTTCTAACTACTTAAAAAAAAAATTAAATTTAGGTTGATTTTTATTAGGTGTTTTCAAATCCTTTGAAAATTTTCTAAGTATAAACATTAATATATTCTCTCTACTCCTTCTCTTTACTTCTTAAAATATTCTCTACATATGCATGTCTACATGGTTCCTCTCATCTATTTTTTTTTTAAAAAAAAAATTTAACTATAAGGCTCAACTCTTCTCAAGTTTCCTCAACGTTTTAGAAAATTTTTGAAATATATTTACCTTTCTTTCCTCTCAGTCTCTTAACAAATTTTATAAGTATGCTAGCTCTCTTTGGTTTCCCTTAGCCTATTAATCTAGAATTTCATCAACATGAGTTCATCCTTTTGATTTCTTAGAAATTTTTCTAAAATACAAGCTCTTTCCATGAGTTTCTCCACCTGCTAGAAAACTTTTCTCATTATGGATTCTTCCATGATTCCCCCTCTTATATGCATAAAAATTCTTTTTCAATCAAATATATGCCCCTATATATGAGTTCACTATAATATCATACCCCAGGATTTCCACATCTCTTTTCATACGAATAAGATTCAACAAAATCATTATACTGAAATATTTTTACAAGGTATTTATATATAAAATATTAGAAAACTTTGGGAGCTATTTATAAACCCAAAATTTAATAGAAAACCCCCTTAAAGCCCAAAAACCCATGGTTTCTCATGGGCTCAACATTGGGTAATGAAACTCAAAAGTAGAAAAAAAAAAACTTAGTTTTTATAGCTCATTTAACCTAAAAAAAAAGCCTCCAATCTCCTATCTCTTTAGGTACATAAATGATTGTAATTTCAAAAGCATCTCAACCTTAATCATGTTTATTGTAATACTTGGCCATTAGTAATAGCACTTGATTGGTTACATCTTTCTAATTAATTTGGGGGATAATAACAATAAGTCCCTCCTAAACTCTAAAACAAGTAGTCAACTGTAGACAGGCCAGATGGAGTAGACCACGGCACTTGAGTGACAACCATGTACCCTTCATACTCAAATGCAACTTCTCTTCCATCAATCTTGCAGGATCGTGGTTTCTCAGAAGCGAAGACCCTCATTTCTCCGCTTCCCTTGATGCCAATCTGAACTGAGCTATTGGAATCATTAGTATAGGCCAATGACTGGATAGCACCACCGGTGTTGAGCATGTTCACTAAACCTATAGGAGCAAAATTGGGCTCGTTTTCCAGCCAAGGTGGTGACCGGCGACACTGTGATGAGCTCAAAATTGAATGGTTCTAGCGCTATTTCAATGTTCTCGCGTGGCTCGGAGAGAACCAACTTCTTAGACTTGGACAAGTACATGGCAAAGATTTGCACTCCTTCAATGGAAATTGGGTTCTTCCCACTCTTCCATTCTATGTCTCCGGGGTTGGTCTTAGCGGTCACCGAGTGAGAAAATTGGGCTGCGCATTTGTTGCGTCTAGTCTCCCGACACCACCCTCCTCCTTGGCAGTTGAAGGTTCCAATAACTCCAGTAAACTGTTGCAATGAAAGCATAAAACAAAGAAAATCATTTTCGGTGTAGGACAAGATGAGCATGTGTTAATATTGTATCAAACTCGCTTACCTTGTTGAGGTTCCAAATCTTGAGCATGGTGTTGCCATCATGCAGAGGATCCTCAAAGAGGCAATCCCTGGTCGGAAGCGCATAGTAGCTGCACCGGAGAATTGAGCCGTCTGGCAGCACTAGCCTCCTGAGCAGTGGGAAATTGTGCTTCCCAACGGAGTCACTGACGTAAATCGGGCCACCGGAAATCGCCCTTGAAGCAGCGTGGAACTCAGCACAGGGATGAGTAGACTGGAACATATCCCAATCTGGGTGAATGAAGTTGCCCATCCACAAACTGTTGTAAGCACAGTGCACCATGTGACACCCTTGGAGCCAAAATGTGCCGTTTGGATCACCAGATGGATCGGTGCACCAGAAGTCATCACCTGTTGACACAATATGAACATCTTATAATATGAATTTAGCATGTTTTATTGTATATATAAAAGGAACTGTTGCCTAACACTGATCTTTATCTCTAAGAAGAACCTAAAGTTGCAGAAAGCTGACATGTTTCGAAGCAGGAGGCAATGGGAAAAGAAACAAAATTGATGCGTAAAAGACCTCATCATCACGCAAGCTTCGAATCAATGCTAGATAATGACTTGGTGATGATATGGGGTTGCAATTGACCGCTCTCTATAATTAAAATATAAAAAAAAAAAATAATCCGGGAATTTTATCCCTTGAAGATCACCAAATCTTAATACCACCAACAAGCTACCTTGCCAGGAAGACAGATACTCAACAACACGTATTAAACTCAATCTGATAAGTTAATATGACTAATCTGTAATTTAAAACTTAATCTGAGTTGATTTTTAGTTTTAATGGGTTTTAATATTTATCTAGTGATTTGATAAGAGAAAATTAGTCTAATTATTCTATAATTTAGTTGTTTTTATCTTTACTTTTCAAGTTTTGAAAAAATTACACTTTATATTATAAACTTTATTAATTTACATCCTAGACTATCCTATAGTTTAGTCTATTTTATATCTATAAAATAATATAAACTATAATTTTTTAAAACATGAAAAATAAATATAAAAATAATTAAACTATATAATAGTGAGAGTAATTTTTTCATTTGATATTTTTAGCGAATCAAATTCAATCTAATTTTAGTCAGGTTGAAACTAAGTTTTTTTTTTTGTTATAAAGCAATCAAATAATCTAAATGTTTTTCCATGTTATATTCTTAAATGATTGTTTGTTTTTGTATTTTAAAAATATTTTTTAAAAAAAATAAAAAAATTAATTTGTTTTAAATTATTTATTTTTTTGTTTTAAAATCATTTTAATTTATGATGTTATAAATAATTTTTAAATAAAAAAATATTTTAAAAAAATAACAATATAAATACTAGAATTAGATGCAATAACCATGATACCAGGCTACCAGCAATACATGACCCACACATCTCAGTCGAGCATCTCTAGCATCTGTCCTTGAATTTTATTAAAAAATAACTTTTTTTTTTCTTTTCGCAAATGAGAAGTTCTCTATGACAATTAAAATATATAAAAACTTAGAAAAAATAAATAAATAAGCCAGTGCCGTACGTGTCGTAAACACAGATTTTGGAGTGCCAAATCCATAATAAATAATTAAAAGACATACCGACACGACCAAGAGAGATGGCCTCTGTTCCGAGGAACATGAAATCGTTGCAGTGTTCCATACTAGCTATGACACCATTTCCTTTGAAGTGCTTCCTCACCGAAGCTGTCAGTGCCTTGTAATATGCCTTAGCCAGGTCAACTCTCCCGCCATAGTCTTCACACAGCATTTCCAGCAGCTGCGCAGCATGGCAGATTATGTATATAACTAATTAAAAATCATCTAATTAAGCCCTATAATTAACAAATAATTCATCAATTATGTTACCGAAAGTATATATATATATATATATATATATATATATATATATATATATAGTATTAATGCAAGATCTTGGGATGCATGATCCTTTCTTTTCCTGTTGATTTCTTGATTGAGGGAAATCAGAGTGAAAGAAAACGAGATGGTGGACTTTTTGTTGAGACAAAAACGAACGTATTTATTAAAAAAATAATTACTTCGTGCAATTAAGTGCCGACCAAAAGATGTCGAAGTCAAAGTATTGGAAACAATCCACACATCTGAGTTATATTTGGTCGAAAGTTCAACAAAAAAATAGCGCACCTAGCACGGAACTTTGTATTGTATTGGAATTTGAAATCTAATTTAATAATTTAATATTTTGGAGTTTGAATTAGTTTATTGATATAATAAGCATAAAAAATTTGACATATACAGTTTTAAATTTAAAAAGTTTCACTTGAAAAGGTATATTAGAAAATAATATAAATCATATTTTAAATTTCATATATAATAATTAAGTTATTGAATTAAAATAATTTTTTAATAAATTTTACATATAGTTGAAGTTACAATTAAAAATTTAAAATCTAAAACTTTATTTTGGCTGAAATTTTAGATAAATGAGGTAAAATAATATTGACTCACTTGTTGATTCAATTGAATTTTTAATATGATAGTTGACATGTCAAACTGATTAGGAGAATTATTTTTATAAAAAATAAAAATAAAAATATTATTATTTTAATTAAAATTAATTAGTAGCTGGCTAGGTTATCAGAAAACTTACATGAATAACGTCCACCTTGACGCCGTCGATCCCAACTTTCGCCAAGTGTGAGTGAATTCCGTCGTACATCTGATCTACAATCTCAGGCGGCACAAGCCCCACGCCATTGTTCACAATCTTATCGACGGCCAGATCTTCCATTGTCATCTCCAATCCCGGTGATAATTTTGGCTTAACAACTTGAGTTGGTGGCAAACCAGGGACATTAGGCCTTAGCCCACCCCAGTATCCACAGAGCGCATGCCACACGTAGACATAGTCCACGGTGTTAAACTCCTCCTTTAGGTCCTTTATAAAAGCCCCCATGCCTTTATTATCGGCACCGGCGGCGGCCAAGCTCTTGAGACTCTCGTAGTCCCTGAATTTGTAATTCTCTTGGAACCTCAATAGCCTGCATGGCATTTGTTCACCTGCACCAACAGCAGCATTCATGCCTTCTTCTGTGATGGAGTCCTCATCATGACTGATGGATTGCCAACCATCATCAATGAGCACAAGTCCAGGCGGGCACCCGCCGTCAACAAGACCCTTAACACCATCCCAGACACCTTGAGGATGCACGGTAAGATAGAATGCGTCCCAAGTACACCAGCCAAACTTGTCCACGATACCTGGAGGAGTTTTCTCCTCCAAAAGCTTGAAAGTGCCCAGATGCACCCTAACCGCCTCCATGGCTTCCTTCACCAAATTGAATGGATCGTCACCTGCATGCAAATAAACAACACTCCGGAATCCGGCAGCACAAACCTTTGTGGACCCACTTTCCACACAAACGTCAACGTTGTCGTCGTCGCCCGGCTGGAGAGAAGCCCGGAAAGGCCCCTCGATCAGAGGAAGAAGGAGAACGTAGGGTCTTCCTGAATCATCAGACTTATCAAGCATGACCATTTGAGTCTCGTGTTCAAGGTCTCCGCCGTTGGAGCCAACCCAGTGGGTTGTCCACCAGACCTTGAACCTGAATATGCTCATGAACTTTATGTTCTTCAATTTCCCAATATGGACAACGTGCCTGTCCTTGGATTCTTTCGAATCGAACCCCACAAAGGACCCGGCGTTGTCGCATATTGTTTTTTCAGTGAGTGTAGCAGGCGAGGGACTGAGGGTTATATTATCAGGGACATCGGAGAGAAAAATGTGGCCATTGACCACAAAGTTTGATCCCTCAAGAGAGATCAAAGACGGGTTATTTCCATCAACCAGTCCTGATGAAGCACCCGAACCAGATTTTCTTACGCTCGGAGCCATTGTTGATCAAGAACGGACTGCCTTCAAAGAAAGAGAGAGCAATACAGAGAGTAAGGAGTAGGGTTGTACAGGTTGTGGTGAGAAGCAGAGAGCCAAGTGTGGTTATATATATTGAAGACTGTGAGACTGAAAAGCGAAATGGAATTGAAAAGGAAGAAGAAAAGAATGGAGAAAGGAGATTCTATGTGATCTTTAAAGGAAGTAGTTAGCTTGTTTGCTTCGTGCTTGGTTGAATTTGAGCTTGCTTGATTTCTGTTATGCTCAACACAAATGGTAATTGCCTTATTTATAGGCAAGCTCTTGAATTAAAAAAAATTGATTGAGGAAGGTGAAGTGGTGTTTCCTATTAGGTGACTGGACCAACCAGATCACGAGTGCTTCCCATAAAATATAAGAATTCTTTATTTAAGATTATCAATAGTAATCTTTAAAATATACATCTGTAGATCTTTTTTTGTCCTCCTCGCGGGAAAATTATTCCATCTATCCCAAGATGAATATAAATTATATATATTACTTTTAATTATATTCGTAAAACTTAGATAAGTCTGACTAATTATTCAAGATTTGATCAATTTATCAGAACCTAAAATTGATTGAGATTAAAAAATAAAAAAAATAAACTTAATTAATCTTATTAAAAAACTTGTATTATCATAATCGAACAGAGTATAATCGACAGTTTGTTAATGTTTTTTTAAAAAATTACTCAAATAAAATTATTTTGAATTTATTTATTTATTTAAGAAAAAAAAAAGAGAATATTTTCCTTTTTTCGGGAGGAATTCATTTTTCTTCCTTTTTCTCTCTGATAATATTCTTCTCTTCTCTTCTTTTTTGTCCCTTACGGAAGCTTGGATTGGTATATATTCTAGCTTTTTGAATGATCTATGTAGCCAATTAAACCGATAATTACTTTATTGTAATTTTTTACATTATAGAAAAAAAAACAATAAAGTTGAATTCATGAATTTAATCAAGTAAGAGAAATCAAAGGTATCATTAATAATTTAACTTTAGATTAATTATGATTAAGAGATGATAAAAATGGTATTTTATTAAAGTGTTTAATTTATGGGCGTTGTCTCTTGTAAGAAACAGTTCGTTAAGCGCTAGTTCTGATGGTGGAAAACTTGCTAAAAGTACTTAGCCATATATAGAAATTGTTATTCAATTTTTTTTATTACTTATATTATTATTTGTTATTTAATTAATTTTCCGAGTGCTAATTTTAGTTGTATTCCTGTCATATCTATTAAAAAATACCTTTTCCTATAAAAAATTCATAGTTAATGAAATACAATATAAATATAAAATGAGTATACGTTTTGCTTTTCAAAAAGAGATTAAATAGTATCCGCATGGCCTTTAGAATTTTATTAATTAGTGTGCATGATATGTAATTTTAATGATTTAAGCAATACTTCTAATTTTGCTATTCTAAGATATTTCTTAAGGCTTTGAAAAATCCTCTCTTTTAACTCTGCTGCCTAACACTTTGTCACTCTTGTGGCTGACACAATGCACCGTTAGCCAGACTCGCTGTCAGCACATGTGATTTTCGAGTGTGTGTTTTAGTGTTTGCTGTTGTGTAAATTTATATAATAGCAGGATTTTTAAAAAATATTATCTTTATTTAAAAATATATTAAAATAAGATATAATTAATTTATTAAAATTTATTCTTTAATACAGCACATCAAAATCTAAAAAATATTAAAAAAAATAATTTTTAAATAAAAAACATTCAAAATTATTCCCAGACTTATCTATTTTATTGAGTGTCACAAGAATCATCTCAACCTAATATATGTTTAAGTTTTAGATGAAGTCTCAAGATATGATTTTATATATATTCTTAACACACCCCCTCAAATGAAAAAAGTTCTTTGGGACATTTTCAGGCTTGAAACTTGCACATGCTCATATTATCTTTATGTTTAATTTTTTTTTATGAAATAAATAGGAATGGTGAGATTCAAAACCTGTAACCACTTGGTCATAAAAACTCCGATATCAGATTTTTAAAAAAAAATATCAACCTAAAAGCATTAAGTTTTTAGATGATGTCCCAAAAAATGATTTATATTATTCCTAACATTTAAAAATGCAATACAGGGTGAGAGACTCAGAACTGATTTTATGTTTGTGGACTGTTTTGAAAAATGTAACTACTTGATTTAAAAATATTAAATATTAATTTTTTTCTTATGATTATTCTAATGGTATATATTAAAAAAAAAAACTTTAACAATTTTTTTATATTTTAAATAAAAAACATGAAATTAAAAATTACAGTACATAAATCGATGCATGGCCAGTGAAATCGAATAAACCACTATCCACGAAGGGAAAGGATAATATCTTATTAAAGCGTGTGGACCTCTAACAATGCCGTCTCTCTTCAATCGTTGAGCCTCCTCTTAATTATCATGCCATGTGCTAGTGTCCAAATACTTCTATTCTTCTTCTTTCTTTTTTTACTAACATTTCCTCGGTTTCTGGAATCCGTCGTAGGAGAGACTTTCAAGGTTGTTCTTACCAAGATGGAGTTTAGGGTTTGAGTTTCGCTCTGGGGTGGAGCACACCGCAATGCCAAATGCGAGTCTCCGAGGCCATTTATGCACGGACCCAAAGATCCAAATGCTTTTTTCCAACAATAATAACAAAAGATGAGTGAATGTGGGCATATGAGTCGGCCATCGAGTGTTGCTTACTCGGGGAGTTGTTGTTTAACTACCAAATACAAGTTTCAACTACCCTTTTCTATCACGTTGCGATCAAATAATGTTAACTCCTTTATCATACTCAAATGGCTTGCTTGCTCCTAATTTGTGATTTTCTATTAAAAATTGAGGGTTGAATTTATTTATGCTAAGTTGCTTGACTGGCTAAGATAATCCAAGAGTTGGAAAATTATTTTAAAAAAAGGGCTAATCTGGAATTAGAATAATCTCAAATTCAATATAAAAAATAAAACCCATATTATAGGGCTAATTTCTTAAAACTAAAATAATCTTAAATTCAATAAAAAACAAATAGAAGGCGTTTCCACTAAACTTGTTGTAACATTATTATTATTATTAATATGCATATCTAAATCAATTTTTATATACCTTTAATAATTTTACAAGCCCTGAAATTAATAATTATATAAATCTTCAATAATTCTAATGACTCTATATTTATAAAACTTGAACTATTAATTTTTTAAAAAAATAATTTTAAAACCTATTAGTTAAATTACAATTCGATTGTTTACGATGCCTATTCCTATAAATAATAATTTGGTTTAAGCAATTAACCTTTTATTGGTTTCCGAAGCAGGAATTACATCATTGGTTATATTTTAATTTAACATATCATATTTTCTTACAATTATTTTTGTTCGCTTTGAATAGGAAAATAAACCAAATTGTCATATGATCAGGCTGGGTAATTATGTACTCGCATGTTGCAAGGTAAAAAACTGTGAAAAACGATACAAGAACTGAAGCTCCTGATGCAAAGACCACAAGATCAAGGTGCGATTTGCACTTCCAAGTGACCCTATTTACCAGATCATTGTTCCGACCATACTCGGTTGTAATTTCCATTCAGAGGATCATTTCTATCGTTGAATCGCCATCCATCGGGGTCATCATGTTCCAGTGTGTGAAATGTTGCTCCCAATGCGTGATGTTGTCGTTGGCCTGCCTTGGCTGTCATTTCTGCCAGTTGCTGAAGAGTTTTGATTTGGGGAGTAACCGGAGTAAGGTAGGTCTGTTCTTGCAGTGCTATTCTTGAGGTGTTTGAATTCGGACCTGCGATGTTCGAAGCAAGGGTTAGAAAGCACCAGTTCCGCAGAAGCACTTGTGATCAGTTCCATTAATTCACAAACATGAGTGTACATATAAGAAGATGATATTTAACTGTAAAGTTAGAAGACAATATGTTCTTTAAACTGAGCGTCTTGCCACTCTAGTTTTCCAGCTATCACCAATTGCTTCAACAGAAATTACTTCCAAGGATTTCATGAACATGGGAAATGAATAGAGAGATTTATCTGTAAAAGCTAATTGCAGAGATCGACTACTATTTCAAACGTTGCATATTCTGAAGAACTTATCACTTTTATTTCCAAAATAAAACAAGAGCCCAAAGAAGAAAGCTTCCACTCTCTTTCAGGAAAGCATTAACCCCCTACCGACCCACATGCCTTCTCCATCACTAATAGTGAATGAAAAATTCATTCCACAGAAATAATACTGAAAAAATGAAGAGCCGATGAATCGATTGTGAACAGAGGACAATTACCAAATTCAGACCACAAAACCAAACATACCCACCATATATTTATATTTAGGAATATGTTTTAACAGTTACAGAAAATATGCAATTGTAAAGGTTCCAAGTTCCATAAGTGAGACAAAAAAAAAAAACAATTTTGTAAGAACGTAGGCATAATGACAATGAAAAAATAGCCTTCAAAGAGGCCATTTGCATTTCAGATGTTAGGCCCAAAGAAATATAATTGAATCATAGCAGGGTATGGAAACTCACTATATTCCCATATGCCAGATTGAGCTTGTCCAGAACTTGATGTGCTTGCACTACACCAAAGTAGGAGAAGAGGGGATTGACATAAGATAGAACGCTTTTGACATATGCAAAATATCCCCCGTCATTTGCATTTGTCCCAAAGTAGGAGAGAGGATTGACATATGATGTGGACCTCTAACAAAATGCCGTCTCTCTTCAACTTGAGCCTCCTCTTAATTATACCATGCCATGTTGCTGTGTCCCAAAAATACTTCTATTTCTTCTTTCTTTCTTTTTCTAACATTTTCCCTCGGTTTCTGGGTAGCTAAAGGAGAGAACTTTTCAAGGTTGTTCTTACCAAGATGGAGTTTAGGGTTTGAAGTTTCGACTCTTGGGGTGGAGCACCGACCAATGCCATGTGCGCGTCTCCGAGGCCATTATGCACCGACCCAAAGACCAAATGCTTTTTCCAACAATAATAACAAAAGATGAGGTGAAATGTGGAGACATATGAGTCGCCCCCGAGTGTTGCTTCTCGGACAGGGCATTCAACGTTGTTAACTACCAAATACTAGTTCAACTACCGTTTTTTCTATCACGCTAGTAAACGATCAAATTAATGAAAAACTCCCTTCTATCAGACTCAAATCGGCTTGGCTTGCTCCCTAATTTGTGATTTTCTATTAAAAAATGAGGTTGAATTTACTTATGCTAAAGTTGACTTGACTTGTTAAGATAATACAAGAAGCTTGGAAAATTTATTTTAAAAAAAGGGCTAAATCTTAGAATTAAAATAATCTCAAATTTAATATAAAAATAAAATCCATGTTAGAGGGCTAAATCTTGAAAACTAGAATAATCTCAAATTTAATATAAAAAATGAAGGCAGCTTCCACTAAACTTTGTTGTAATATTATTATTATTTTTATTATTAATATGAGTATCTAAATCAATTTATATATATCTTAATTAATCTCACGAGCCCTGAAATTAATAATTATATAAACCTTCAATGACTCTAATGTTTATAAAATTTAAGCTATTAATTTTTAAAAAATAAATTTTAAAACCTGATCAGTTAAGCTATAATTTTTATAACATTATTAATCAGAAGCAAAGTGACATCGATTGTTTTACCAATGCTATTCATATAAATAATTAATTTAGTTTACAATTAACCTTTCATTGGTTTCCGAAGCAGGAAATTACATCATTGGTTATATTTTATTAACATATCATATTTTATTACAATTATTTATTGTTCGCGAATAGGAAAATAAACCAAATTGTCATATGATCAGGCTGGTAATATGTACTCGCATGTTGCAAGGTAAAAAACTGTGAAAAACGATACAAGAACTGAAGCTCCTGATGCAACCACAAGATCAAGGTGCGTGCACTTCCAAGTGACCCTATTTACCATCATTGTTCCCACCATACTCGGTTGAATTTCCATTCCAGAAGGAATTTCTATCGTTGAATCGGCCATCATCGTCATCATGTTTCAGTGTGTGAATGTTACTCCCAATGCGTGATGTTGTCGTTGGCCTGCCTTGGCTGTCATTTCTGCCAGTTGCTGAAGAGTTTTGATTTGGGGAGTAACCGGAGTAAGGTCGGTCTGTTCTTGCAGTGTTATTCTGAGGTGTTGAATTCGGACCTGCAATGTTGAAGCCAAGGGTTAGAAAGCACATTCCGCAGAAGCACTTTGTGATCAGTTCCATTAATTCACAAAACATGAGTACATGTAAGAAGATGATATCTAACTGTAAAGTTAGAAGACAATATGTTCTTTAAACTGAGCATCTTGCCACTCTAGTTTTCCAGCAATCAACACTTGCTTCAACAGAAATTATTTCCAAGGATTTCATGAACATGGGAAATGAATAGAGAGATTTATCTGTAAAAGCTAATTGCAGAGATCGACTACTATTTCAAACGTTCAATATTCTGAAGAACTTATCACTTTTACTTCCAAAATAAAACAAGAGCCCAAAGAAGAAAGCCTCCACTTCTCTTTCAGGAAAGCATTAACCCCCACTCGACCCACATGCCTCTCCATCGCTCATAAGTGATATGAAAAAATTCATTCCACAGAAATAATACTGAAAAAATGAAGAGCCAATGAATCGATTGTGAACAGAGGACAATTACCAAATTAGACCACAAAACCAAACATACCCACCATATATTTATATTTAGGAATATGTTTTAAAAGTTACAGAAAATATGCAATTGTAAAGGTTCCAAGTTCCATAAGTGAAAAGAAAAAAAAAAAAAACAATTTTGTAAGATTGCAGGCATAATGACAATGAAAAAAAATAGCCTTCAAAGAGGCCATTTGCATTTCAGATGTTAGGCCCAAAGAAATATAATTGAATCATAGCAGGGTATGGAAACTCACTATATTCCCATACGCCAGATTGAGCTTGTCCAGAACTAGATGAGCTTGCACTACCACCAAAGTAGGAGAAAGGATTGACATAAGATAGAACCCTTTTGACATATGCAAAATATCCCCCGTCATTTGCATTTGTTGAACCACTGCTAGTTGTAGTAGTTGCTCTGTCCGAGGAAGAACCTCCTCTGTGGTAACTTGTGGCTTGCTGATGAGGAACCACCATCAGTGCTTGTCTATTAAGCAGAGCCAACTCTGATAATGATTTACTCAAATCTGAAACAGGTTAAATTAAACAAATTTATAATGGACATGAAAATGAACTAAATTAATAGCATTTTTCTGTAAAAATGTTAGTATTAAGAGATATTTGATACATAAATTGAAAAAAATATATATATGCAATACAGATAAACGGAAGAATATTCAGTGCGCTTCTTAATGAAATGAATTCTAGAACATGAAATAAAACAGCAAAAGAAAAATATCATCTCTATCCAACCAAAGCATCATGCCACTTGTCAAAGTGCATTTGATGTGCATACCTTGATCACTGAATGTCTTGCGAGGATAAGGAATGGCAAGATCATATGCACCAATACCACCAGCTTGGTTTCTGTCCACGTAGTCTTTGACCATTCTCAAAGTGCTTGTCACAGAAAACTTCTCCTGTAAGCTAACACCATCCGGCAGACGGATATTTAAATGAACATCACTCGATACAGTAACTGTTTTTTTATCATCCAATGTCCCAGGCCCCAAACCATCCGTACATTCAGCCTTTTTATCTCCTCCTGCTTCTTTTATCTCAGTAGTAGCACCTGAATGATTACCAATAATCTTTTCTTGGGCAAGAAGACCATCTTCAGCACCAGAAAATATATGATCAGCTATGGCATGGTCTGATTTGGTTATTGAACTGGGTAATTTATTGTCTTTGTCAGGGGGACATGTGGACCGCTCATCCCCAGTAGTCTGTGACTTCTGAACATTAAAAGATTTTGTAGATGTCTTGTCATCCAAATTGGTTATTGTTTCCTGTTCATGCAAGTGACAAACCACCCAAGTATGTAATACCATTATTAAACCATAAAAGAACCTCATGAGAGCTGTAGCTTAATTACCTCAGCTGTAGGTTGTTCATGACTTGCCTTTTCTTCTATCAACTCAGAAGCAGCCTGTGTTTCAAGCTCTGAAGGTTGGGCATGGCTGTCCACCAAAGGCAGTGAGACAACCGTACCTGAAGAACTTCCTTGCCCGGTGGAACCAATATCAGATGACCCAGAAGAAGGTGGTTCAGATTTCTTCAAAGCAAGTGCTGCAGTCAGGACAGTTGCTGTTGTTTCCTGCACTTCATCATTAGAATTTCAAGTTGAAAGGAGGAAAGAAACAAGTCACAAAATGAGAGTAGGGTACTAGAGCATGAAGTCCCTCAATAGCTGGAGTAGAAAATAAACAGAACAGTAACCACAAAGAATATCCCATTCTTGTGATCTCAAGTGATAATCTACTACTTGTAAGAACAAGGTCCAAACAATTAGCAAATGCTCAAAGTGGAATCACAAGTATGATAGTTGCCTTAGAAGTAAATAACAACACTAGGAGTTTTGAGATTTATGCACCTAACTAATAAGATAAACCAGCATTTACATACCTGGATATGAAGGTTCAACCATGCCTTCTCTAAACCAGAAGCCAAAACTTCAGCGCTAACAAACCCTTCTGTGTAATGACACAGAAATATAAATTATACATATTTCTACAATATCATTACACATCAGATTAAATGTGCACCAAAACCAAAGATTTCAAATAAAACACCATACCACTCTGCCAAAGTTGAACCCCATTGTAGCCAATGGCTGTTATACAAGGAGCAGATTTCTGTGGGTCTTTGATTTCAAGTTGATGCAAGGATACCATCTTCCTTTTAAAATGTGACCTTTTTTCTGAAAACTTAACGGATAAAAAGTTTGTACAAAAGGATACATATTGCAGACAAATTCATGGCATCAGTGCTTCCTTCTTTGATATGCAATAAAATGCAGTACTTTGGGAGCGACTCCACCACCTAAATGCAGCACAACAAGGTCAGAACCATAACAAGCTATATCATATAGCATTCAGAAAACGAATCCCAGATTAGAAAAAACAAAGAAACCCTACTTTAGAATCAGCCCAAGTGGATTTTTCCAATTCAGCGGACTCCACATTTTCACCTGCAAATCAAAACAAACACTCCACTGCGTATTAAAACAATTAATCAAGAAATATATTACATTACACCACTACACTATACGCAATCCCCGGTTCAATATGGTGCCTTTGGAAACTATCTGATCACACCCAATTCTAAACTGTAGTTCTAAAATTTGAACTCAACACCAATCAATCCAATCACATCATCACTTCCTTCCCTTCCGAGTAATGCAAACTTTTAAACAAAAATCTTTTAAAACAAATATCAACAATTCAATGAGCCATTAGTTGGTCTCCCAAAACCCAACGGTTGAGATTATTCCGGGAAAGATTCTCAGTAAAATTAGCATAATTCCGTAAAAACAGTGCACTAAAAGAAAAGGGAAAGTACCTGAAATGTAAACAACAAAAAGTTTCTTCTGTTTTTTGGATTCAAGAATTGCTTCAGTTATTGAACCTTTATAGGTAACTGCAGATATTGAACTCTCCATCTGTTTATAAAAAAAAAAAAAACCCTAAATTTCAATCAACAAATTATGATCAGAATTGATTCAAACAGTTGAAATATAATATAAATCATTAATTAACTAAATAAAGAACTAAGATCGAAGTAATTTAATTAATTAGTTTCACCTAGGGTTTTGAAACCAGAATATGAGAGTGGCACTAATGGTCCGGATTGGCAGGAAGAGTGTAAAGAGAGTCGATGGTTTTCTTTTATTTCGGTCAAACGTCAAAATATAACCCCAAATTATTGCAATAGTATCAATTTTACATTCAAAATATCTTTTGTATCAATTTTACCCCAAACTCTTTTGATTTCTCAGATCATATTTGGTTAATGTTCCGAGATAGAAAAGATGGAGGCGGTGGAGATATAAAGGACATGTCTCTTTATATTTTTTTATTTTAAAAATATAGAAATCCACTATATATATAAATATGTTTCTATTTATATCTCTTCAACCAAACACATTTTTTTTTAATTTTTTATATATGTTTTTTTTTATCTTAAAACTAGGAATGATCATTTTCAATTTGATTTGGTTTTTATTAAAAAAAAAATAATTACACCAAAATTTTAAAAAAAAAAACGAAACTGATTCAAACCGATCAGTTTCGGGTTTTTTTTATTTCAGGCTTATAAAACTAAAACCAAACCGGTCAGTTTTTTTAAAATTTTAATTAGTTTTTTCAATTATTTTTTTCTGATTTTCTCGGTTTTTTTTTTTTTTTCTCACCCCTACCTGAAACATTTATTAAGCGTGATATAATTATGACACGGGTCGGTTTTTTCGGTTTGGCTCGGTTTTTTCCGGTTTGACTCGATTTTTTCCTGTTTTTTTTATTTTGAATTTGGTTTAGTTTGATTTTTTAATTTCAAGCTTACAAAACTAAAACTGCACCTGTCAGTTTTTTAAAAATTTTAATCGGTTTTTTTTATTATTTTCTTGATTTTTTTGTTTTTTTACTTACCTCTACCTGAAACATTTATTAAGTGTGAAATAATTATGACTTTTATAGATACATATCAAAAGTTGTTAAATTGTCTACAAAATGATGTCTTTTATTACAAAATAAAAGTATAACTTGGAATTAAAATATGGATGGCATGCATTAGAAATGGATCCGAAATTTTTTAGTCTAAGTGTAAAATTGATTTTAAAAATTATTTGATAGTAAAATTGAGATTCATTATGTAGCTGGATGGTATTTTAAACCATCCATGATGAAGTAAAAGTCAATTTTTTAGATATCATTTACTTCTTATCTCATAAAAAATAGAGATATTTGGAATATAAAAAACATATATCCCTTCCAGTTCAGGCTCTCTATTCACCAGTCCATCGTCAGCTGTAAAAACCCTCTTTTCTTTGAAGTTTTTCTGCAGCTTCATCAGGTTTTAGAAGACAGTAAAAGACAATTGTTTGAAGACACCCTTTGGCAATATTCTATGTCCATAGGCTGCACAATAAAGCTATCTGAAAGTTCATCTGTATGTGTGAATTACAAGCAGTTTTGCATATAACAAAATCATAAAGCTCACATGTTATTTTCCCACGGTTAAAAAGAAAAAAAAAAAAAAAAGAAAAAAAAAAAAAAAAACAGCTAAGCTTCTTGTCCACTCTCATGTCGTCAACACTACGAGGAAAGAATGCAGGAAGCAATTGATTTAGCTCAAAACAATCCTCCTGCTGCACATGAATAGGTCTAATCCAAGTGCCTAAAAAAACCTTTGACACAAAGTTTTAGTAAATAATAAACACCACTTGTTAATGAGCACAAAACGATCCTTAGAAAACTAGAGCAATATGTCCAGTTATGTACTGCACCACCAATTCCATGGTCAATTAATCACTTCGAAAAATCAGCAGTCTGGTGCAACTACTAGCAAGCAAAAATGCCAATAAAGCATCAGGGGCACTAATAGGTTATGGTACAATCCAAAACTACATGTCCGAACTCATTATATGAACAATTAAAGAACATATAGAGTGACCAGGGAATCTGCATGCAATGACAAGTTGCAGCAATTCCCTCGCAAGAAACTAAGTTCTTTGCTTTGGGTCTCTAGAGCAGCAGATGCTACCTTCAGAAGTGATTTTAGTGCCTTACAACATCGCACATTTTTTACTGGAACTCAGCTTCGCACTGCACATTTAACACTGCAAAGCTTCCAACATTCATATGCCAATTCCTGAGCATATGCTCAGGGTGTCTCCTTGTGTAATTAAGTGTTCTTATTAGATTGTCGACATATCACCATAAAAATAAAATAAATAAAAAACACCATACCTTGTCAACTTGAGGTGGATATTCTCCCTTCAGCTTGGGATCTATACATAATTTAACCATGTCTTCTCTCAGTCTTAGGGTAGCCTGGCAAAATAAAATTTATGTTGATCTCCTCAATCATTTAAAAAAAAAAAGGCTAAACCGAAGAGATATGATAATATTGCAACAACCATGACAGAGAACTCATCCACGTAACAAGACTATTCTGCCCACATGGTCTGGTATGATCAACAGGAGAGCCACTCCAGAACTGTTAACATCATTCATGCTGATCATCTAGCGATTGCATACCTGCACAACAGGTATACAAGCCACAAATCAGATGGATAGCTCCATGACCACTAACAATAATTTAGAATTAGTTAAGAAGAAACATTTAAAACCCATTCAGAGGGAAAAGAAATGATTCTGATACAACATATTTATCCTCGTAAATTAACAATTATCTCAGCGTTATGAGGCAAAAACAGTGTACGGTCACAGATTTAAAAACATCTTAATATGACAGATTGAGAACAGAAGGATTACTCTCCATGTAAAACTGGGAGGAACTAGAGCTACAGCTCAACTTGTTAGTATCCTCTTAGAAAAATGCCAGCCTTGTTTGATATCCCTCTTCAATGGAGATCTTTGCCAAAATGAGGTTGAGCATCAGAAATAGCCCATAAACCATATTGTTTGCAATTAAGATGTGATGACAGCCTTTGAAACACCCGTCTTTGGTCAATGAAAAGATGCAAAACTGTCCTTTGCTTCCACAAAGAATATGACACGATCAGGAATGAATAAGAATACTGCTTGAAGTAATATAAAGCCAAATTGGATGAAAAGGCAAAGGGTCTTGTATGTTCTACAAGTAATGCTTCGTATACTAACAAAAATCTTACAAAAATTCTACAAATGCAAGGGACTGCGTCATTGTAATGTGTTATTGATTAATCTTGCATGTAATGAGGAAAAGAAGGTGACAGCAATCAAGAAATAGAAGAATATATATATATATATATATATATATATATATATAAAGAGAAATATTATGTGTAAGATAATGCATCACTGTGAAGAGATTCTTACATTAGGTGTTATTGTTTTGTGATGAGTTGTACGGAATGAGATATCCACATGTGAGCTCATAAGCCAGGAATGATGCAGGATATATCTATCAGTGTCTTGTGAGTTGGAACTCCTGCAGATTTTCTTGCTAATTTATGGAATCATCCAATAAGTATAATACACCACGATATTACTTCATCCTGACTTGAAAGCACAAGAATTCTGAAAGGTGCATAGCTTATTAAATTCCAACAAAACCAAAACATCTTTCCATATGGTGATTCTATTCCATTTTTTATGGTCTAATCTAATCTCCCCCTGTTTGACAGCATGGCTTGCCGAGTAAATATTTTCTTTCTGAGCATGACCTTGACTTTCCTTTTCCTACCAAGCTCGCCCCTCTTCTTCATCTTTTCCTTCTTTTCCTTCCCACCCTCTATAAACACTTGAATGGCTTTTTCTCTTCTGTCATCTGATAGTAAAGCAAACTTCGCAAATTTCTTCGGTCTCACAAATCCAAGCTTCTCATTTATCTCCTTAAATGCAGGAACAAGACCACGCCTTATGAAGCATCCTTCTATTAGTTGCATTGAGTTTGATTCTGGGAGAGATGACGCATTTTTTAACTCAAGGTCCAGGCAGAAAGGAGAGTCCTTCAACCACATTTTGAGGGAGTGGGCCTTGGCTATGAGGAGCCCACTCCGAGTTTTACAAGGAAGAAACGGGGAACCCATCTCCCAAAGGCATGCTTTCAATGTGCTGTCAAGGGAGACCATGTTGTATTCAGCTGTCCCTGTTATCAGAGCAACTGATTTTGGAGATTCTGGACATCCCTGCAAGGATGCATCCTGCCACATCCAAAGTATTATGTTTAGACTCACAATGTAAAACCAAAAGGTCCTTTTTCTTTTTCATTATCATCCTCGTGGTTCATGACATTAAGCATTTGTATAGGAGGCATGGATACTTGCCATATGTTAGATTTATTAGCATGCCAGCACATTGATACACACAAATACTTTTTACCTGAAAAACTAGAGGGATACATACAAGCATGCATGTGTACTCATAAAAATATTAATGTATTTGCATGTGCATATCACTATGTATGACTAAAGATCGATGGCAGCAAGTTTATCCCATGAAACGATCAGTCATAATTTAATGAGAGATCTCGCCTGCATGTGGTCAAGCCATAAAGTAAGACCAACAAGAGCTGCACCGCCTGACAACTTTCTAAAATCAGCTCCCCAGTCCTTGTCAGCAACCCTAAATTACAAAGACCACAAGATATAAATTTATCCAGGTGCAGCACAATAATTTTAAGAGAAAATGCTATAAGATCTTTCTGTATAGTTCGACAACATAAAGCCATTAAAGTTGATAAAATATTTCAAATCTATCAGCTTTTACCTGAATACATCATGGCGATATATTTTCCTCTTGATGGCCAACAGAAAAACCCATGAAGCAGTGGCTCGAAGTTCAAATGCCCACAACAAATCCTCTAATGCATTGACAAAGTTAAAGGCTGCATTGTCTTCCAAGGTTTCTAGCATCTCAAGGCACTGGTCCAGTGCTGAAACTAATGATTCAGGTTTTTCAGTTAAAAGCCTGCAAAAGAAAAATCACTCAGTGCTACTGATATGAGAAAATAGAGAAATAGTATGAATAAAATTAATCTTGTACATGATAGCCATAGTAACAGTTGTAGCTAATCACTACCTGATTGGAAGATCAAATCCAGTATCTCGGAGAGCATTTAAGAGGAGAATGGCCTCACTCGTGTGCTGGGACAAACTTGCAGCCCTAATAAAGCATGTCCATATTCTGTGATCTGGTTCCAGGCCCTCTTCCTTCACTTGTTTCAGTTTCTGAATTCCAGCATTGTAATCTCCATTTCTGAGATAAGCATCAATAACAGAACTATATGGTAGCGTACTGAGATTTGAATCTGTTTCTTTCAAATTTGAGAGCACCTTTTCGGCCTCCTGAGGCTGCCCAGAGCTGCCATAGGAAACCATAAGCAAATGCATTGTGGCAATAGTGGGTTCCACTCCTGCATCTTTCATCATGCTAAATAGCCTTTGAGCTTTAGAATGACTTCCAGAATTTCTATAAATTTTCATCATTATATGATAAAAAGAGCGATCTAATTTACATCCTTTTGACTGTAACTCCTCAAAAAGTTCCTCTGCTTGCTCCACCAACTGCTGCTTGCCAAATGATGCAACTAAGCTTTTGTAGGTATCCAATTTAGGCTCCAATCCCACCGTTCTCATTTCATCCATCAGTACCAAACCTTCCTTTGGTCTATGATCTCGGCAGTACATCACAATTAATGTATTGTGAGTGTCTTCATCCGGCTCCAGCCCATCTTCCTTGATCCTCTGGTAAATTTGAGTTGTCTTTCTAAAATCATCAATTGCTACAAACATCTTGAGCACAGAATTCCATATAGAAAGATCAGGCTTGAATCCTGCTTCTTCCATCTCAGAAAGCATGGCTTCAACATCCCTTACCTGTTTTCCCCTGCATAGCAGCTGAGCCATTACCCTGTAAAGATGCATGCTGGGAAAATAACCTGCAGCCTTCATTCCATGGTATATTTTCTTCACTTCAAATATGTTCCCAGCCCTTGCAAATGCATCAAGCATCAAAAGAATAGAACTTTTGCTTATTTTAAAACCTATATCTTGCAACTCCTGGACAACCACATAAAGTTCTTCCAATCTTCCATCAACAATCAGAGCTTGCAAGAGACCATTAATGGAAGCTACAGTTGGAGAAGGGCCATCTCTCATCATCGTATTAAAAACAGCCCTGGCTCGCTCATAACAGCCACTTGCAGCATAAGCTTCTATTAAAGCATTCCAGACTTTACGGTTCACAGTAATGCAACTTTGTCTCATATTCCCGGCTACACTCTCTGCTTTCTGACATAGCTTCAATCTTCCATATGCCTCGATCACATTGACATAAACAGATATATTATTCAAAACTGTGCCATCTGTTTCTGTGAGATCAATTAGATGATGGGCTGTTTCCGGGAACCCCATTTTACAATACAAAAGCATCATGCTTTGGTACAGACATTCAGATGCTTTGATACCGCAGAACCTCATGTCAGAAAAAACCTGAGAAGCTTCAGTAAAAAGTTCATTTTCTAAACAGCATTGAATCAAAGCTTCAAACATGGTAAAACTCCCAGTAAAACCAAGTTCTCTGCTATTACTGTATTCCTTTAAAGCAGTATCTAACTGCTGAGCCTTGCAAAGCATAACAACCAAAGCTTCAGTTATCATTTGACTGGGCCTGGGAGTATGTTCTTTCAATAATTCAAGCAAGTCAAGTGCCACAGAGTACCTCCCAGATGAACTATATGAACTCAAAATAGACAACAAATTCTCATGGTCGATTTCATAGCGATCACTGATTGCCCGTCGCAGCATTTTTGCAGCTTCATCATAGCAATCACCCTTGACAAGAATATAAGAAATAGCTTGCGGGTTCATGCCACATACTTCTTCCATATCTCTGACAACTCTTCCAATATCTTCCACTTTGTTTGCATTCCCAAGAGTTCGGAGCATCAACTCATAAAGGGAATGTTCCGGCATAATACCATCATGAACCATTTCCTTGTAAAAAGCCATTGCCCTCTTCGGCTCATTAAATCTTAGATGGATGTCCAGCATAACCGAGTATGCTAGTTGGTCAGGTCTAGTTCCAGACCTGAGCATGCAATCAAAAGTCTCTTCAGCCTCCACTGGTTTCCCGGCCTTGGCATACCCACAAATCAAAGCACTATACGTCCTTAAGGTAGGTTTAACTCCTGTGTTCAACATCTCTGACATCACACCAGCAGCCTCCTCTATTTTGTTTGTCTTCCCAAGCGAATCAATTAAAACAGTATATGTAATCACATCAGGATTCCGGCCTGATGACTTCATGTCCCTGTAAAGCTGTAAAGCTAGATCATTCTGACCTTGCTTCCCATACATGTGGATCATAGTGTTGTACGTCATCTCATCTTTGCCAAACCCTATTTTCACCATTTCCTCACATATCTCTTTCACTTTCTCCACATTCCCTTCTCTTGCGAAAGCGTACAGCAATGAATTATAACTCACGGCATCTGGAAAAAACCCTCTCGACTCCAAGTCATTAAAAAGCTGCTCTGCTTTGCCAGACAGTCCGCATCTTCCATAAACTGAAATCATGGCATTATAAGTCCACAAATCAGGTTCGCAATGATGTGCCACCATATCATCAAAAACATTAACAGCCTCATCCAAATTCGATGTCCGTGAACAAGCACTGATAAGAGTATTATAAGTAATTATATCTGGTCTAAGACCCGATCTTCTCACTTCAGTTAATAGCTCAATAGCCAAATTAGGCGTCATTTCAACTGCTTTCAATCGAGCATTTATCAATGTATTGAAACTAACGAGGTCTGGCTCACACCCTCTTTCACGCATCAAATCAAACAGTTCTTGGACCTTATTAAACTTGCCACTACGTGCATATACACCCATCATGGCATTATAAACTTGCACAGTATTCCCAACTGAAGGTTCTTCCCTAGTAAATACTTCCACAGCCAATGGCTCTTGATTGGCCTTTCCCAAAACAGCCAAAATAGTGGATAGCATCCGCGCATTGGGGGAATACCAATGGCGCAAATTCAACCAATCATAGACCTCCAATGCCCGGTGCCAACTTTCCTGGCCCACAGACTTCACCACAAAGCAAAAATCAGTAGGTGTCATCTGCGCTTTCCTACCATCGAGAACATCAGCCACAAACTGGTCTTGTTTCAATCCTAATATCCTGTCAGTAAAATATTTCACCCTCTTCCTCCAATCTTTAGCCTTCCTAAGTGCCAATTTATTCATTTTCTTAACTCTAGTCCTGCTTTGCCTCCACCCCAACTTTTCTTCTTCATTCGCATCATCATCAACATCATCATTCAATTCAGGAGAGCACACACCCAAGATTCCATCTTTAGACATTTCAGCCACTTGGGTATGTGAGGAATGGTTCAGGATTCCATCTTTAGACATTTCAGTTAATTGGGTTTGAGAGGAGGGGTAGTAAGTTTCGTTCAGTTTAAGTTGAGGCCATCTGACTGATGGTGAAGCTCTGCTATAGCTAAACTTTTGTGGGGCATCACTGCTACTATCATTATTGTTGCTGTTAAGTTCAGTAGTGGCAGTAGAGGGTGACGAATGATGTAAAGAGCAAGAAAGAGGTGTGCTTTTGCATACCTTTGAAGGTGGTGGTGGTGATATAAGAGCCAGGACGCCTCTGCACTCCATGCTTCCACTCATTACAGTCTCCCGATATTTTGTGGTGTTTCAGAGGGGATAGGAAATGGAGGGTTTAGGGGTTTGGACCGTTTTGTTCGTTTTTGTTTTGTTTGTTTTGGTCCTTTCTGAAGAGGGTTCACGTATTCATGGAATCTATCTTGGAGAATTACAAACTATATTCTAGTTCTTGTAGATTCTCAAATGTTCGATTTCGAATACTATAGTTTGAAATATCTTCATACAGACCTTAGAATCTCGGGAAATTCCAGTATGACACTTTCTGGTTAAATGGCTAATGGCAATTCAAAGCATAGTTGTTAGATCAAAATTAATTCAAAAAAAGCTTAGTTCACTGAATTATTGAGCCAACCTGTGTAAGTTATTAGCTCAATTATTTTAATCAAAACATTATTATTTTATTCTTGTTTATACGATTGTATCTAAATTAAAATTGATAGTATGAATTAAACTACTAAAAACTTGATTAAATCAATTTAAATTTTATCATATTAATATTTTTTGATATTCAAATTGAAACCTGACTCTATTCCTGTTTGTTAGCTTATGGATAAACTTATAATTTGAAACCTAACTTAAATCATGTTTTAATACAAAATATATTTGACATTAATCTAAAAAAATTTAATTAATCAAATATTAACCTAATTAGTCACAACCAAGAAATTATTTGAAAAATAAATAAAACCAAATCATTTTAATAAAATAAAAAATTGATATAAATTGACGCTATAACCAGGAAGTAACCTGACAGCTCAAGGACCGGCCCCTTTACCAACCTGACAACCATGCTAGTGATAATGAATATTCTTTCATAATAAAAAATGCAAGCACAAAGAAGATCAAGGCTAGTTGCTCCGACCACATTCTTGTCCTCCATTATTCTTCTTGTCTAGTATTATAGTTGGGGTGTTTTTAAAAGTTTTTTAAAAATTATATATATTAAAATAATTGTTTTCATTTTTTTATTTTTAAAATCAACATATAAATATCATAAAACAGAAATTAGAAAAACCATCAACTTAATTTGTTTTTTAATAAAAACAACTTTTAGAACGCACCCATTTAGTGTCCTCTCATGCTTGGAGGCTTGTTAAAATGAACGCAAAAATGAAGGAAATGAAAAGGGCCGGATTCCAGCAGAACAATATTGACATAAAGAGCATGTATAATTATGAACAACATTTGTTAATGATCACAAATGGATCCTTTGAAAGCAAACATCAATCCATAGATAAGACTCAAGGCCTCTTTAGGGTCAATTTATGACTGGAAAAAAAAAAATCAGCAGCCTGAAATACCAGCAAGAAATAGACAGAAAAGCAATGCCCCTAAAGAGGACAGCCCAAACCTACACACCAGATCTCATATATTAAAAATTAAAAAAATAAATAGAATTGTCCGCAGAAATCCACATGCAAATGAAACCAAACTGTGCAAGTTGCAGAAATTCCAACACGAGAAACTGACTTCATTGGTTTAGGTCTCTGGAGCAGCAGGAGCAACTGACTTCAAAAGTGGTTGGAGAGCCTTGACAACAATGCTCATATTTGGCCGGAACTCAGATTCGTACTGCACGCATAATGCTGCCACGGCTGCCAACTGCAAAAGGGAAAACAACCATAACATGAGCAGCTAACAAACTGCATACACATGGCCCCGCCTGTGGACATGTTTGGGACAAAAATAATGATTGCGTGCAGAATGTGCAAGCATAGAGCTCATATTCAATTGTTGACAACATCCATGAGAGAAATGATACCTTGGCAACTCCTTTAGGAGGGTATTCCCCCTTCAGCTTTGGATCTACACATTGTTTAACTTTGTCTTCACTCAGTCTTGGAGTAGCCTACAAAATACAAGTTAAATGTCAACTATTCAAATCCGGAAGAAAAATGATTAAAATAGAAAGGTGCTAAATGGAAAAGAATAGATATTACTTCCACAATTGAGGCAGAAAACTCACCCAAGTAACAAGACTCTGTTGCCCACGAGGCATGGTGTGATCAACAGGTTTCCTCCCAGTAAGAAGCTCTAGGAGAACTACTCCAAAACTGTAAACGTCGCTCTTCTGTGTCAATTGTCCAGTCATTGCATATCTGAAAAATAGTTATTTACAGATATTATATGAGATGAAGATACAATGAAATGGAAATTTCAGAATATGCAGATGCATATTTTAGAGAAAAGTTTTAGACATCCAGTAAACAGCACCCATCAAAAGAAAAAATCTTATGCTACAGTGCAGTAGAAGGTCCACATTGCGTTCATAAACCATCACTGCAGATAACATCAAATATCACATCTCAGCTATTATCCATAAAATTGGTAATGTCAAAAGGTAAAGTCAGAATTTCAAAAGGAAAAATAATTTCCAACATCCAGCAGGCAATACAATAGAGAAGTAACACAACTTGTCCAACTTCTCTGATCATTCAAAAACATTAAATCTAACCTATCTCGATAAACACGATGATGTTACTGAACCTATCCATATAGTTAAAAATTCTCCAAGCATGGAATGATTTGGCGGGCACATATTGGGATCACTCAACATCAAATTGTGCTTATAAACTGTACTTTATGAAAACACTTGTAGCAGTTTGCAATGAAGCATGCACAGAAATAGCTACAAGTGGAATAAACATGCAACATAAAAGAAGAGTTACAGAAGCCTTACTCAGGAGCATGATAACCAAACGTTCCTAAAACTCGAGTTGAATGAAGGCGAGCAGCCATGTCAGGAGCCTGATTTGAAAGGTTAAAATCTGCAATCTTCGCTTTGAAGTCTTCAAAGAGGAGCACATTGCTTGATCTGATATCTCTGTGTATTATAGCTGGCTGTAGCTTCTCATGCAAGTATTCCAATCCCCTTGCTGCATCAACTGCAATTTTCACTCGCTGAATCCAGTCAAGCACTGGTCCTGGCTGTGCACCTTGAACTCCCTTTCTACCTGCCATTGCAAGGATATAGAAAGTTAAATCGATTATATTAGAATGTAAATGATGAACAGACAAGATGAGCTCATACCATGCAATATGTCATGTAGGGATCCCATTGTTGCAAACTCATATGCAAGCACTCGGAGATTTCCTTCTACACAGTACCCAAGTAACTCCACAACATTTTCATTCTTCAACCTTGAGACCATGGAAACCTGGGTAAAAAATTTCAGATGTCTTAAGAGACCAAAAGGAACAAATTGCAGGGTGCAGAACAGAATAGAATCATATAAGAAACAGATAATTGGATACAAGCCCTTCCTTTCCCTTTAAAATGGAGCACACCTGAGTAAAAAATTCAAAATTTGTCTCCGGCTCGCTTGCAACATCAAGTTTTTTTACAGCCACAGCTTTTCCATTTTCTAAGCTTGCATAATAAACTCTTCCATAGGAACCTTCACCAATCAATGCTTTCGACCCGAAATTGTCAGTCTTCTCTTTCAGTTCTTCCAAAGACAATGCAGGCACTTCAATAGGTGGTGCTTCCTTCTGTAATTCAGCTTTGACAGGAGCTGCTACTTTTGAGCCTTTAGGATACCCTAAAGTTCCGCAAAAGGAAAGCAAAATAGAAAGTTCAAAAAGAGCAACCATGCACAATCAAATAAACCCCAGAAATGACTGAGCAGGACTTGGAAGCAGACGTAATGAATAAAACTTCTTGTAGATGCATGTGTAACATGTAATTGGCACCAAATTCAAAATTCATGATTGCTCAAAGATAGGATATGTCAGAGCCTTAGAGAACAAAAAAAATCAAGCAAATAAAAACTTGCTCTAATGAAAATATCAAAAAATAGCGTGATTAAGTACAGCATTCAATATGAAAACTGAAATCAATAATAAAAGTGATAATCTCTATGTGCTATGTACCCCCATTAACATTTTAGAGAAAGCTGCTATCTAGAGAGAGCATAACCAAATTGTATTCTGGAAGAGACAGAACCTAAGTTGTAGGATTAAAACCATCTTTAAGTCTCTCAATTCTAAGAATCAAATTTACATGCTGTTACCAAAGATGTGAACACATAGTCTGCACAAAACTACAAAGACCAGATTGGCAAACAACACAAAATTTTCCATGCAATAATATAGTTTCCGTCTATATCATTGAACTTAACCATTCAAAAATGTTAATCCAACCACTGCACTCCCTGACAATAAGAAATAAGAAGCCTTAAATAGACCAAACCCTCAACTTTCTTTAGAATCCCATCATAATTATCAAAATCAACATGGATGCAAATTCTTTTTTCCCTCCCCTTCGCTTCCCTTATCACCGGCAACTGTTAAACAGAAGATAATCTAATGTTCAGAGTAATTTACCATCTCCGTAGTTTCTCGGGCTTCTTAAGCGCTCGCTCTCATATGGTGGGTACGACTCCTCTACCTGACAGGTACAACAAAGCCACCGACGCATCTTGTCTCTTTTCCTCGGAAATAACTCGTCTCCACCCCCTTCACCACCACCACCTTGTGTTCTCTCCAATCGCACAAAGCGCCCAGGAGATGGCGCATGTGCCTATACATTCAACAACAACAACAATAACAGAAATTAAAAGGGAAAAAACAATAAAAACGGATAATTATTAAATCCCCAGAAACGATAAAAATTTCAAGAACGAAACAAGATTCACCTTATAAATTAACCAAAAAAATTCGAAATTAATCATTTTCTGCCATTAATTTACGTTAATTAACACACAATATAATAAGTAAAGCATCAATTATACCATTATGATGAAAAAACCCATTAACGCAATTAATGAAATTAAAGACAGTATTTAAATTTTACTGCAACAAATCTCTATCTCAAACTTGAATTAATTAATTAATTAATCAAACCCTACCACATATTTACGATGAATATAATCCTTGTCCATCAACAACAGAAAAAACTAACCCTAAAATTTGGGTAAAAAGAAAGAAAGTAGAGAGGGTGAAAAGGAAATGAAGAGAGAACAGCGAAATAACACCTAATTTTATTATGAACTAAACAGGATTTTGACAGTGAAGCATAGAAATTAAATAAACAAAAAAAGGGGACAGATCATGAGAGAAATTACAGAAACAGCCAACAAATTTAGAAAAAAAAACATATAAAGAAATAAATAAATACCTGTATTCGTGTGTTTTTAACGGTTTGGAAATTTGTTAGGTTTATATTCTTCGGAGTGAGACAGATAGAGAGATTTGCTGTTTGCTTATAAGAGAAGAGAGTGGCGGAGAGAGAGAAGGGGAGAGGGACAGATAGGCAGAGCAGAGAGGAAGAAAGCTAAGGAAGGCAGGGAATTTTTCTGCTTTTTTTTAGTTATTGTATTAATAGTCTTTTTTATTTCCGTTATCGTTTATGTCAGAGATTTAGTTAATTACAACTTAGTACATGTAGTTTGTAGAACGTTGTTGATTAGTCCTTGTAGTGTTAAGAGTATTATATAGGTCCTTTGACTAAGAGTTGACCATATCAATTATCTGGTAGCTTTTAGAATTGACTTCTATTTTATGTGCGTAATAAGAGTTCAAAAGGGGAATGAATTTGATGAAAGGATTAAGTTGTGAGTTAATTAAGAGTATGGGAATTGAAAATAAATTAAAAAAGGAATGGAATTGATGAAATGATTGGGTTATGAGTGGATTATTTAAGAGTACAGGGATTGGGAATAAACTTTTTGAGACAATGAGGATTAACAATTAATTTATTAAACTAGAAGGAGCAGATTATGATGAACTCGTATCTTTTTAAAATTAGACAATGTTAGGATTCTTCGGCGATTTTTTTAAATTATTTATTTAAAAATATATTAAAAAAATATTTTTAAAAAAAATTATTTTTGATATTAACTATTAAAATAATTTAAAAATATTAAAAATATATTAATTTAAAATAAATAAATAAAAAATTTAATTTTTTTTTAAAATACAAATATAAAGTAAATTAGATTAGGATGTGATTTTATTGAAAGAAAAATATTACTTTGATTTCTAAAGAAAAAGGTGGGGGCGGTGGACAGGGAGGATAGAGAGAGAAAGAGAATACTGATGGTTGGTGAATGATGATGGTGTAGCCAAGGTGTTTTCTTCTTCTTCGTTTTTTGTACGTTATGTGTTGGAGGCTTTTACTTTATTATTTTTTTATGTTTTTTAAAAATAATTTTTTTAAAAATATATTAAAATAATTTTTTTAATATAAGTTCATTAAAATCATTAAAAAATAAATTTAATGTTTTTAAGCCAAATATATTTTATTTTTTAATTTTTTGTTTTATAATTTAAGTATTTATATTCATAAAACCTTATTAATTATATACCTCTCTCTCGGAATAGATGTTAATCAACTCTTACTTCAAATGAATTTAAGTTGATATTATTTTAATATATGTTTGTTTTTTTAGAGATAATAACATGTAAAAGTACTTCTACTTTATAGATTCTTTCTATATTTGTGTACTTGTTCTGATTTTATTTTATTTTTTACTCAATTGCTTGGAAAATTCTCATTTCTTAAAATTTTAAAGATTAAGTAATTTTGAGATTTTTTTTATTTCTTAAATTATATTTTAGAAAATTTGAGTGATCTTTCTATGATAGCCTCGCATAATTCAATTTAAATGAAAAACAATAGATATAAGGATATATTAAAGAATTAAATATTATATATTAATATAATAAATGCAAATTAGAAACAAAAAGATATGTTAAAAGACAAGTCTATTTAGATATTGTTTGGGAATATAATACAAACTGTGTTTTTTAAAAAATTAAAAATAAAATTATTAAAAATTAATTTTTTTGTGTTTTAAATCGTTTTGATGCGCTGATCTCAAAAATAATTGTTTAAAAAAAATATATTATTTTGATATATTTAAATACATAAAATCACTTTAAAAAACAATCATAACCACAACTACACTCCTAAACAGATTTTTATATAAGGATAGATTGGCCATTGTTTTTTTTTTTTTTTTTCCTATTTAAGTTCATGTGCTGATTTTTTATATAAAAAATAACGAAAAAAAACTTAAAATGAAAACTAATAAATTTAACTACTTAATTAAGTGAGTTAATAATTATGTTATTCACTAGTTAGAGTTTTAAAAGTGTCTATCGTTACCTAAAATTAAAACCTAACGAATGAGAAAGAAAAATATAAAGTAATATTAATTGAGTTTACCTGACAGAGAGTTGATTGTCACGTTAATATTCTTATAACAAAATTAATTAAGGTATTGATTGATTAAATTTTATAAACACAAATATTTAAATAAAAAATAATAATACACGTATTCAAATAAAAAAAATCACAAGCTACATGGTGTCGGCATACTTGTAAACTGTTACAATTTATCTCATAATAACTGTGGAAAAGTTAGGTATGTAACCAGCTGCGTTGCGAATCTGACTTTTTTTTATTCTTTTTTTTTTCATAGTGTCTCAGACACGTTTTTTTTTTTAAAAAAAAAAGAGGATAAATTCATCACTGGATTATAAATTTAATTAAATCAAATAAATTAGTTTCATTTTAGTTAGATAATAATAAATAGACAATGACAGCAAATAAAATAAATAAAAAACAAATTATAATAACCTAGAAAAAAAATCTAGAAATGAACAACAAAGTAACTCAATTCTTAGCTTATTATATATGGAATGATGAAATTTATAAAAAAATATAAAAATATAAAAAAAAATCAACCTGAGTTATGATGACAAACATATAACCTTGATAATAAGGGTGTAGCTAACCAGGATTATCACACCAAACTTACAATATAGATTGATAAGATTGAAAAAACTCGATATAAAAAAAAATCACAAAGCCCATTTAAACAAAACAAAAATATATCAACTTATATTAACTTTTCAAAGTCATGATTCAAGTTATTAGATTAGAAGCACCATATCTAAAAAATCATGAAACTTTATTCTCAATCAATTAAATATTAAATGCTAAAATTGAAAAAGAATTTCAATAATACAAAAGGATTCAAAAAGAAATTATTAATTAAAATAATATGAATCAAAATTGAAACACAAAATAAGTTTATTTCTTATTAAATGGTGAAATTGAAAAGAAAAATCATTTCAACAAAATGATCCAAAAGAATAAAAAAAAGAAGGATCAAAATTGAAATAAAAAATATAAACAAGTCTTTTATTGAATGGTGAACTTGAAAATAAAAATCAATTTAACAAAAAAAACAAAAAAATAATAAAAAATAAGGATCAAATTAAAAAAAAAATCATATATCCCAAATTGAAAGTGGAGAATGAAATTAAAAACAAATCAAAGTTTTACAAAAGAATCAATAACAAAAAATAAAAATAATAAGGATTAAAATAGAAATCCCTGTAAATAAAAGGACAACTCTAAAAATTTTATTTATATTTAGTCGAAGATCAAATTGTCCTTAAGTTAACCTGATAATAGCATAAGAATCATTGTAAAAATACACAAAAAACCCCTTGAAATCATTTTTTTTTCCTATGAGGGCATTCATATTGTTTCACTATCTTTTGATTAAATACCAAATTTCTCGATATGGTAATAACAAAAAAAAAATCATTGTTAAAATACAAAAATACTCTTGAACACTTATTTATTCATTATGCTTTTGAAAAGAAAACACTTATTTATTCTCAATCAATTGAATAATAATTAATGAATTTTATAAAATTAGTTAATACATGTACTGATCCGGACATTCACGTTAATATAAAAAAATAATGCCACTTTTGTTTCATGAATAGAAAAGATTTAATTTTGCTCCATTGATGATATAAAATTCATTGCTATCACTGCACAACTTAAGTTTCAATCGCAAGCTTTTTCTTTTTCTTTTCCTTTTCTTATTTTCTTCAAAAGGGAGTACAGTTCTTCTCTTTTCGATACGAGAAGCAAATTGAGCCGTTGTGCTTTCCTTAATAAATGTACTATTCTCAATAGTGCAACCCTTGAAACAAGAAATTCTCAAAAGGAGCACCACTAGATGTAATTATGTAAGTAATAAAGCTAACAAAAAAGCAATTTTCGAGCTTAGTTTGAATGCCTTTCTTTCTAATCATAAGTTATGTCCTTTTTGTTAAATAGATCGTTTGGAGCTATCGGACTTCTTCTTAAATTTCAACTTAATTCAAAAATATATGTGATAAACTTTCCACAGAGTCCAAATACAATGAATTTGTATTTTAACTTTCGAGATGTTTTTTTAAGATTAATGTGGGTGCTCGGATTAATTTATACATACCTCGATTAATTTTAGAGACCCTAAAACTAATAATTATGTAAATTTTTAATGGCTCTAAGATTTGTAAAACTCAAACTGATAATTTTTTATGAAAAAACTCAGGATATAATCAGTTGAATTGCACCTTTCAAGATTATATGTTATGTTAAAATGTCAGCAACCTTCACTTGTATTGTAGATTTGTTAGATTCTAATAAGTTAAGGACAGGATCTCATCCAGGCTTAAACAATTTTCTATCTTCAAGCCATTTACGTGCTATTTGAACATTTTCTCCCTTTATTGCAAGACAATTAAAACAGGAATGGGAGTTTCTGCACAATATGGAGATTTCGTGCTCTTTTGCAGCACAAATGTCTATTCGGAAAGGTGAGACTGTCAGGGCAGGAATGCTTCGGAGAGCAGGTGACTTTCTCAAGTTTAGTTTAGTATCCTAACAGTTATTTTTTAAAATTTATTTTATTTATATATGTATTAATATTTTTTTAAAAAAAAGTATTTTTAACATTAACATATTAAAATAATTTAAAATTATTAAAATAAATAATTTAAAACAAGAAAAATTCAAAAAATTTAAATGATGATTTTCGAATGTTTTTTCAATAAAATCAGTATATTTATAAGAAAAATATTAAATAATTTAAAGAATTATTTGATTTTAATTTTTTTTAATTTGATATTTTTTTATGACTGCAATTCTTTTTATTTTAAGTTGTTTTTAATTAATTGTTTTGTGACAATTTCATCCCTCATTGTTTTGTTTCACTAAATTTTATATTATATTTGATATTTATTTTTTTATCATGCTTTTAAAATCCGACTTGGAAGTCAACCCTTATCATGTTCCAAGTCATGGGTTGGGTCAAATAATCGGAGTTATTGGAATTGATCATATTTTTTATTGTGCAGGAAGTCAAAATCAAGGGGTGTTGACATGATTTTCCTTAGCTAATCACCTAGTTTTCTATTAAATTAAGAAGCATGAAGGATATTATTTTAATAAAAAAACAATATAAAAAAATCAGTTATGATCCTCTTTTTTTTATTGGTTTTTTTCTGTTTCAATTTTTTTAGATTATATATATATAGTTCCATCCACTTTCTATTTTATTGGTTTTGACATTAAGTTATTGGATCTTAAGCTTTCTATTTTTTTCTCTTTTCTTCCTTTAGGGTTGTCCCGGATCGTGAGTTAATCAAGTTAACAATGATTCACTCAGGTTATCACCATTTGAATATCTTTTTTTTTTTTTTTTATGTTAGAAAAAATTGACCCACCCCTAGGCATAATACATGCAAAACAATTTAGGAAGAAATACTAAAAAACATGATGATCTATAGTGTTTTCTCATTTTACCCCTTTAAAAACAAACCAAGTACAAAGATATTAAAGGTATTTTGGTCTTTTCACATGGATTTACCAAACATTATCACATTGATGGGGTGTATCTGTCTTTTTATATTTGCTATGCATAGTAAAATAACTTAGTTACTCTTGGAATTAAAACTCTAAGGCTTATGTCTTGGGGCATTTTTTATTTTTTATGCATAGTAGAATGATTAAATTACCCCTTAAAAAGTAAAATCTCATTTATTATGGCTAAGGGTGTTTTGGTATTTTTATAGTGGTTTGTTTTGTAAAGATCGGGCTTGTGAGGGGTTTAAATCAATTTTTAATGCGTGGTAAAATTACTTAAAAGCACTCAGGATCAACAAATTCAAAGCTTTCTTGTTGGGCTGTTTTTGTCTTTTGATCTTGACTTTTTGGTTATTATTATGAAAGAAAATATGCACTATGGTCTTTTGATAAATATAAAATGTTAAGAAAAAGAAAAACATGTTTGTGCTAGCAAGTGAATGCCACCCGCATCCTTCACGAAACGTGTGTGGCGGCGTGCTGTAGTTAAACATCACCTTTAAAGGTGGCATTGAATTTTGATTTATTTTTATTTTGAATTTGGTCTCATTAAAAGGTGGCATCTTGCAGTTAAACATTGCCTTCAAAGTTTCTACAATACGTAACATGTATTGTGAAATTAAATATCTTAATCTTGGTTATTTCTTGATCAAATATCGATTTATTTAATTAGATGCATATATAAATATTTTGGTTTGTGATTGAGATTTTTTTATATCTAAAATTGCGTTGAAGAAGCTTGTATTTTCATTTTTTTATTGAAAAAAAATTGTCTGATTCGTGGGTTACATAACTAATTTACTTCTATACTAAAATGATGGAGAATCATTGTGGAACAGTGAAGCTGCTCTTTATTTTTATTCAATTCAGCCCTTTATGTTTTTCTCATTCCCTTATTTTATTTTAATTTTATAATTTTTTTTTTATTTTATCCTTAAAATCTTTTTAAATAATCATCAAGGTTGCCTTTAAACTAACCAAATCAACTAGATCATATATGAGCAACTCTCACACAATTTAATTTTAAATCCAGACTAAGTAAAAAGTCAAATTGAAATGTTTTTTTCTTCTTAATTTTTTTCTTATACTTTTTTACTAGTCAACCAGGTTATCTTTAGACCAACCATGGTAATTAAATCATATCAAAACAACTCACACATAATTTAATTTTAAACTCAGGTTAAGTAAGAAGTTGGGTCGAGAGGTTTTTTATATTAATTTCTTTCTCATATTTTTTTTATTGGTTTATCAGTATTTTTTAGACAAGCCAGATTAATTAAGTTATGTTGTGAGAACTCTTATATTATTATAATTTTGAATCCAAATTAAGCAAAATAATCAACAACAAATAATTCCATTGCGACACAGAAATGGAGCCTTGTATATGAGAGAAGTAGTTTATGTGCATATCAAACCTTCACAGTGAGATCAACAGCCTTCCCAAACAACAAACAATTCTCAATTTAGGGTTTTTTTCCCCTCTTAATTTAATATATTTTCAATTAAAAATTACTTAAAAAAAAACATCTCACACTAAATTATATTTTCAATTAACTCTTTTTTTTTCAAACATAGTCTTATAATTTACATCAAAATTATAAACTTAGATATGAGAATCTTTATTTAGTTATGTTGCACCATAAAAGCTAGTTATCAATTTGGGTCTTGAATTATTTTAAAAATCATGGATCTTCAATTTAAAATTTCCATACTATATAAAATTAAACCTATTTATTTTTCAAGATTATTATTTTCTTTCATATTGGCATTTAAGTAATTATGGAAATGGGTTTTTATGTAATCCTACAAAAAATGGAGGACTACAAAATTTGATGTCATCATCTACTCAATTAATTCAACTAAATTATGCATTATTTCTTCATATTCATTGTAAAATTATCTTGTTTTATTAAAAATAATATTTTTCATTTTATTAAATTATTAAAAAAAAATTAAAAATATACTATATTTGGCATGGATTTTCCAATTTTGAACTAAAAAAAGCTCATAAAAAAAATATTACTTTCTAAACTACTTGTCGTTGAAAACCCCTCGAGCACAAAACCCACTCTCCATAAACCCCACTCTCTTTTAAATCTCAATCACAAGACAAACTCTCAAAATTCCTCAGAAACTGAATTCTCTCCCTCTCGCTTTAAATCTTGAATGACTAAAGTTTTGTTCTTTTCTGGTTTGTAGAAAACAGAACTCAAGATGGCTGATGATACGTTGGCTGGGCCCGAAAGAATAATCACAGAGATTGAAGAAGAACCTCTCCTTCAACAGCCACAAGATGAAGAAAACCAATCTTGTTCTTCTCTCTCTACTATCTCTCCTAAAGGAGATTCAAATGAATCATCGTTGGTGATTCTTTCACCTATACAAGCAGACCAAGAAGAAACCAATAATCAAGACCAACCAAGTCCAACTTCTTTCAAGAAGGTAAAGTGCTCCTCTTTAACTGAATCTGATACTAGTTTTGGCGAGAAAGAAGAACTGGGCTTGGAAGGAAGTGAAGTAAAGTTTGACTCTTTGATTGAAAAGAAGGTTGCTTATTGTGAATTGGTTTCTGGGTCTATTGAAAGTGGAGATTCTGATGATAAGATTGAGAGTTCTAGTGTGAAAGTGCAAGAAACTGAGACGTCTGTGGATGGTGTATTGAATAAAGGAGAGATTGAATGGAGTGTTGATGGTGTGAAAGAAGTGAAAGACAAGGGGAAAGATTTTGTAGGAAGTGAATGCTTCGAGGCTGAGATGGGTTTAGGTTCCGATGAAAATAAAGAGTTTGTGATGGGGAAAGAGATTGGAGGAGAAAGTTCATTGGAAGCAAAGAAGAAGCAATTATTGGAAGAACTTCAAGATGGTTCGATCTTTAAAAACAAAACCAAAGTGGATAATAATGTTGATGGTTTTGACACTGGTGTGGGAATCTCGGGGATATTCAAAGGATCTGATGAATCTGTTAAACGTTCTTTGAAGATTGAAGTGATTGATCATACAGTGTTGATTGAACCAGCTTCTGTAACGAAAACTGGTAGTGGTGGTGGTAATGTTGCCGAGAGGAACGGAAAGAAGAACGGTAAACATGAAACTGATGAAAAGAAGGTAAAAAGGCCGCGGAGAAGGGGAAAGATTGCAACGAAGGGTGGTTTGGAGACAAGCGAAGGGCAAAAGAAAGTGACCCAAATTGGTGAAGCTCAAAAGAGAACAATTGATGTTGGTGAAGTTCGAAATGGCTGTGAAACAGACGGGGACCAGATGAAGAGGAAGTACTCAAGGGAGGAAATGAAGGTCCTGAGGTTTGCAAATATTGTAGAACAGCGAAAATTGTGGAGAGATATATACACTGGACTTGGAGATGATGCTGTGGAGGGCTATAAAGACTTGGCAAGTTCAAAGCATCATAAGAAAGTTTCCTTGAGCTTCAATCCTTGGGAGCATTTTGGAAGGAAGGAACCTGACATTCCTGGTAAGTGTTCTTGTTTTTTTCTCCTCCTGTGTTAATAATATTTTAATACCAAAATGTTTGAATTATTTAGGCATATTGGTTGCATTTGTGATTTGTTTAACATATTTGATTCATGCTTCATGTCATATTTGTTTTTTATTTTTTATTTTGAAGAGGCCTTAGCATCTCCTTGACCTATGTAATTGAATGTGCATACTGACATGTATCGGGTTATGGCATGCTATTTTGATGGAATAGGAATAATTTAATGGATCATTTTCATTGCAAGAGTGATGGAGTCTACCCAACCCTAAGATGGTGGTCCTTTTTTGGATGGGAAAGTGTTGGGCAAAAAAAAAAAAAAAAAATCATAGTTTAACAGAAAAGCTTGTAAAAAGTGTATACTTGCTGCGCTTGGCCCGGAATGGGTCTGCTTTGCCATTTTGATAACTTCATCTAGGATATAAGATGGTGAGTGTTATCATGACCATAACTTCGTATTTGGTTTGAGTCAACCTTAGTAGGTCTTGCAAACAGCGGATCATTTATTTAGTGCAGATGAACTGTCAAGCATCTGATTTGAAGAGCAGATGAACTGTCAAGCATCTGATTTGAAGAACAGATGCAGTTCCATTTGGTTATGCAGATGATACTATAACAAAATGCCTGAAAATTTGGCTTTTAAACAGCTGCCTTTTGTGCGGCTTCTGTTACTGAAACCTGATTTTTACCCTTTCTTGTTTGTTGGTCCCTATATCATTTTAACCCTATGGTTGCTTCAAACTTGTTCTCTTGTGTTTCCAGTTTGATTACTGAAATCAACAAATCTATTCTTGGTCACTTTTGTTTCTCTTTTTTCCTAATGATCCTGTCATCAAAACTCTCGGTGCTCATGCTTGTGTTTTATCTCTTGAATTCTGTTCCTTTTATTGTTTGATTTGAATTATGGGACTCCAATTTACAGTTCTTTTTTTTTCTTCCTAACATTTTCTTTTCTCATTTTTTTTTAAACTATTGTGTTTCTTCCAATTTTTGTGTTCTCCTCTTCTCAACTAGTTTGAGATTGAGGCTTTGTACTTGTTTTTGTTCCCAGTCTCCCCCCTTTCTACCTTTCTGGTTTTTAGCTCCTTTATTTTAAAAATAAAACAGGTAAATTCATCATAAAGATGTCAAAATCCTTTGAAATTCTTTCTTTTCTCCATCCCCTCCCTTCTGAATTCAGCTCTTATTTTGTCAATTTGATTGGTTCATTTTCTGTCTGGGCAGGTATGGCTGCAGCAAGGGGAAGATGGAACCATTTGAATGTATTTGCACATTGAAGACTAGCATGAAGGAATCTTGCTAAAGTCCTTATGTGCATTATATCCACACATATCTGTTGAACTGTTGCTCTGATTGCTGTGTTTATGCTACTTGCATATAGTCATTGTACATAGAAATTCTTTCTGCTGGCTTACCTAGATTGTAGTTTTTGGGAGCCTAGTGTCGTCATTCAACATGGCCTATTGCATTCTTTTGTAATTGAAAACTAATAAAGAGATGCTAACTGCTACTACCTGTGTGAATGAACAGAATGTTGTGTCTGTTACTGTTATTTCCACGTATCATTTTCTCATTTCTTTCTGGCTGAAATACCTGTGTTATCTATTTATTTATTTATTTTGGGATCAAGATTTCCATTGTTGTGAGAAATGTGAGGGGCTCTAAATTTTGAGATTAATCTCAGGGGAAGAATCTTCTGAAATTGTGGACGATGGATTAGAAAACATGGAAGTAGATGGGGTGCAAAATGCGGATCTCTTGGATCCTGCTTGCAGTAACAGTATTGAGGGTGAAGGTGCTGATACAGTTTTGGAAGAAGCGTATGGTGAAGAAGTTGACAGCGATGATGATTATGCTAGCATTCAGAGGCCCGCTTTTGCAGTAGAAGGAGAACCAGATTTTGATTCTGGACCTCCAGAGGATGGATTAGAATTCCTCAGGCGTGTCAGGTACCATTTTGTATCCTGCTTTTCTTTTCCTTTACCAATTATCGATGCTAGCATTAAAATCCAAAAAATGATTGCATTCTGTCAAATGGGAAGTTTGACTGCAACCCTAAAGTTCTAACATAGTTTATGATAGTGACATAAAATTGTAATCTTGTCATCAACTTCATATTTCTTTCTTCTTCTGTGTAGGTGGGAGGCTGCTCACATTCCAAAAGTTAAAGTAGCCAAGCTTGACAGGAGTAGAGTTAACAAAGAACAAACTGTTTATATGCCCCGGATTCCTAACATTGCCAAGTGTCCAGAGTATTTACTGCCATTGAAACAGTGGGAGGATGTATTTCTTGTTGATTTTTCTGAGCTGCGACAGGTATAGTTCTGGTGTTAATCTGCTTTGTGTTTATGTGGTAATTTCATTGGCAAAACAACCCTATTTTGTCTGTTTTAGCTGAAATGGGGAAAAGAAAATTCTTCATTGATCTGCTCACCTCTCTTTGAAATAAACCTGTATCTATATTTCTTGAAGAATTGTCGAAAAGATTCTCTGAAGTTGTGTAAAATGTTGCTTGTTTTATCAATGCAGAGATATACATTATTAGATCCTTTTGTCCCAAAAATCATTCTTTCAAAAGTGAAAGAGTGCCAACTTTTTGTTGAGGGAAGATTTATGATTTTAGAGAAACTGTATAGCATTCATTTGCAAGTACAATAGGAAAAAACCTGAGATTAGCTTCAAATTTTTTAACCCAATGATGATATTTAAGGTCTTTAAGAATCTTGCCTGTTAGGTCATAAACATATAACAAGAAAAATAGAGAATGCATAGCACTAATGTCGAAAACTGACTTCGTTTTCTTTGTTTTTCTTTCTCTGAATTCCAGTTTCTGTCTCAAGATGACGGTTCCAGCACTAGAATTTCCCAGAAGATGCAACCAGCAGCTATTGTTCTTGGGAATTCTTCCCCTCAGCATGCTGAAAGTATTGTTGTTGAGAAATCCAATATCCTTGGAACTGAAACTGATGACGTTCAATCCTACAAACCTCTCGATACTTCCAGTGCTGAGAACGCCATTGATCACCCATGCATGGCGAATGTTGAAGACTGTAGAAATTTAACATCTTCTCAGATTCCAACTCCTGAAGCTTCTTTCAGTGATGCTTTATGCAACTACCCTACCTTGTCTGTGATTTTAGCTATGGATTGTGTTGCTCGAGTTTCAATGCTGAGGAAACGCATAAAATTGGCAGAAACCATGGACGCACTGTCAAAGAACGATTGTGTGTGGCTATTTGCCTTATGTGCAGCAGTTGATGCTCCACTAGATGCTGACACGTGCGCTGCTCTTCGGGGTCTGCTCCGAAAATGCGCAAGCTTGCGAGCTAGCAAATCTGAGCATGATGATGAGGTTATCATGCTGAATATTCTCGCCACAATTTCAGGCAGGTATTTTGGACAGTCTGAAAGCTGAAGCTTCTCAGTTCAACTAAACCATGTCAACTTCAAGGAGTATATTTATATTTCTTGTAGCAAGTTGCTTATATTTTTTAATCTGCTTTGGAAATGGCTTCTGTTTGTTCAGACGCAAAATTAGAGTTATTTTGAATTTGGGGTGGTTTAATTATGAAATTTTATTTCTCTTATATGTGTTTTGTTTACGTGGCTGCACGACAACGTTTAAAGCAAACTGTAGATTTAGGCTAAATGGTAGTTATAAAACACAATTTATTTTTCATGTGGGATCCATGTAAATTTTGCTAAAACCGTAGGTTTGCGGAAAGCAGTTTTCGGTGAACAGTGGAGTCACTCTCCACTACTCCGGTCTAAAGTTAAATGCACTGAACCGGTCTAATCTAGTTTAAAAAAATTCAATTTTTAATTTTTATTTTAATTGTGTTGGATTCAAAAAATTAGAAGAAGATCGCTTGATGATATAACATTTGCAGAATTTGATTGCAATTTAAATTTTATTCCTGATTATATTTTACTTGATGTTGTTGCGCTCTTAAGAAACAAAGGAAACTGTAGTTTTTGTCGGATGGATTTCGTACATGATGAAATTATAGATAGTTTAATGAAACAATAAAAAATATTTGATATAAATATTATTTATTTCATGAAGTAATAACAGTAGTTAAATTTATAATATTTAAATTAAAAACCATCAATATATATATATATAATCTCAATTTGAAAAGCATTCTTTTAACCAAACACATTAAATTACTTTTCGTTCAACCTCAATTTCAATCACATTTTTAGTCAAACATATATAAATATCAAATCAACATTACCTAAAAGTATTTTTTGTAAAACATTTTTTTTCAAATCATAACACAAAAAATTATCACGATACTAGTAATAAAAACCATGATCTTACACAACAATAATTTTTTTTTTATGAATTAAGTTTTCATATATTATAAAATATATATTTTTCTGATATAGCACATTAAATCCATTAAAAATCACTAAAAATAATAATTAATTTAACATCTTCTCGTACTAAATACATTTTAAAACACAATATGCAAACCCAACTAAACACAATCCAAAATAACCTCTTCAACTTGAAATCAGTTTTTATGGACCAAAACATATTAATTAATCTTATCATTTCTGTTAAATTGAGATATTTCCATGTAATAATTTGAATTGAAATAAAGTGGTCATAATTATCATAATTTTTAAATCGGTTTTACAAAATTGAATAGTTTCTTGGCCAAATCATGTATTTAACAATTATGCTTCGATGATTATGCCACGTCATCTTGGTAGGGCAAAATCTCCCGCCCATTTTGGCCACGCGCACTCTCTTCTCTCTGCTCTAAAATGGCTGATGTACCGACCCACCTATCTATAAACGGGGCAAAAAAATAAAAGGCCCGACCCGGAAAAATGTCGAGTGAGGCGAAGAAAAGGAAAGGATTTAGCAGCAGCACAACCCCAGCTCCACTCACCAAAATCTTGATCCGTTCTCTGTCGCGTCTTAATTCAAGAACCCCATCCAACACCGTCCCTCTTTCTTCTTTGTCTCTTAATTCCGTACGTACAGTAACCTGTTCTTTTCTTTTTCCTCTTACAATAATTTTTTTTCAACGTGTAAATGCATGAATGGTGTTTTTGGTTAATGGGATTTTTTTTTTAGACATTTTTTATTTATCTGGGTGTGTGTTTTGCAGGTTTGGTTACATGACTGGTGGCTGGTTAAGGTAGAAGGGAATGGCTTAGCTGTTTCTGGGTTTACTTCAAGAGAGTAAGTCAATGGATTTATTTAATTTTCAGCCATTTTTCTTTTATTTATTGAAATTTTGTGATCATGTTACTGTAGAACATTACATGTTTTTTTTCTTCTGGTTAATATTTTGGTATAAACTATTCAATCAAGATCATTATGTTGGGCCTATTCTGTGACTTGCAGTATGTTTTTGACATCCATGTCTATGCTTGCCATTAAATAACTTCAAGAAAATTAGCTCCATTTTCTTTCTATGACTAGTGAGCAAGGAAGTTACTGCGTGTTCATCTGGTTTTTGTTTTGGATTTGATGCCATAGAGGAGTAGGGACAAGATTATTTTGTTCAGCAGCAATTGTCAAAAGACATTATACTACCATTCTTGAGGCGAGAGATGGCATCACTGTTACACTTAGTGGATTCATAAATCGAGATCGAGCTCATGAAAATGGGTTTTCATTTCAGGTATGTCATCATCTTTGTTCTGACTCTTGCTCTGATTCTGTGATTGAAATGATATGGTGTTGTGTGCTATTTGATTTCAGAAATTTTAAATGTTGTTCCCACTTGCTTGTGTAAGTGTTTTCTCGTGAGAAACTCTGTTTTCATTGATTGAGAACATCTATGTGCTCAGTATCTATGCAGTTTCTTAGATAGAGAGAGATGACTATGCCCCTATGCCCTAGTTGCATTCAAGTTCATTTGTTGATTTTCTAACACAAAACCAAGACTGTCGCTTTGAGCAGATTTGTGACCATTTCCAACTGGGGTTTCCATATTCCTGGGAAGAAATTGCTGCTAAATTGTGCGGTGAAGAGTCTGCTAATGGAGGCGGTCCTGGTGGAAAATCTGGATTTGTGGAGCTCAACACGTCTTCTGGCATCAGCACAAACACTGCTTCGGTGTCGTTTGATGATATCCCAGTCACAAGAATCCGTGATATTCTAATGCACCCTCTTGGAGATCCCAAAGATTGTGCACTTGAAGACATACTAGGATCATTCTGCAGCAACACCATGGAACACACTCCCATGTTAACTGATCCATTCTCAAATAGCGAGAGTCCAGTCACAGTGGCAAGGAAAAATAAGAGGACCAAGGCTGACCAGAAGCACAAAGATGGGGGTAAAATCACACATACAGATGATACATTAATGGGGGAGTGCATTACCACAAGAAGAGGAGCTGTCACAAGAAGAGGAGCTGTCACAAGAAGCATGTCTAGACTGAGGAATCTTGCAAAAAACAACCCAGAATAGATTTTGTTAAACTCTTCCATTAAGAATAAAGACAACGCTTTTCTTTCAACATCAGAGGCTGCTCCGAACCAGTCCAGAGGGATGAGTGCTAGGAAAGATAGTTGTGCAAACATATATAGATGGATGAATGATGAGAAAATGCAGGAAGAAAATCTCCCATCAAAATCCACTCTTGCAAAGAATTCAGAAACAGCCGAGAAAGATAATTGTGCTATCGTGTGTAGATTGGTGAATCCTAGAACATGGAAGGAAGAAAATCTGCCATCAAAGTCCACCGTCTCCTGCAAAGAATTCCAAGAACCCCAGAAAAGGCTCTTCCATCAAGTGTGAGGACAATGCTTTTCTTTCAATATTAGAAGCCACTGAAGTAGAACTGCTGGCAAAGATAGTCGAGGCGCCATCATCCAAGGAAGTCCCTGATGTATCTATAGTCAAATATCCAGAAGGATTACCGTGACATGACCTTTATGGAAAGCCAGAATTCCGAAACAGAATCTAGTACTGCTGGGATGTTCTTGCCTAATGGAGTTGTTCTTGCAGAAACTGATGATAACTCGTTTGGCAGTCAATGTGTGATATTTACAGGTTTTTGGATACGGCCATTACAAGCTAAGTTCTCATTCAGAATAGAACTCAACTAATTCCAGAGTTTGTTCATACGTCGGATGATAGATTGCCCATGACTTTCTTAATCCTTCCATTCTAACACAGGATATACCTTAAATTCTACCGCTATTTGCAGGTCATTAACACAGGTACTCACCTTGCATTCGTCATTGGACCTGGGGTTTGTTTATGCTTGGAATAGTCCTGTAGACGAATGCAAACATTGCCTTAAAAATATTTTTTAAAAAAATTAATATTTTTTAATTTTTTTATTGATTTTAAATTAATATGTTTTTAGTCAAAAATAATTTTTTAAAAATAAAAAAATATTATTTTAATTTATTTCAACATGAAAAATTATTGAAAAACAATAACAACAATATTCTCAAATCTATTTATATGGGCTTTATATGCAAGAGTACTTGATGCATCCATATATGCAAAGACAGTCTATTTTTTTTTCCTCGGCTTGGTGTGGAAAATTACCCCGGGAAGAATGACCAGCCACAGTCAGGATTCATGAACAGCTGACATTCATCATAAAAGGGATCATGGAATCATCAGGGTTGGTGGCAATTTAATTTCTGTGCTTATTAATCGTTCACTTTCTGGTGCAGCATTACATCACTATAAGATTGGTTCAACTACATGATTTGATTCATTTGTAAGGACTTGGGTTCTTTCTCTTTTGCACTAATTATGCAATGACAGATGAATGGGAAACAACCACAGAATACTAAAAGAATAAGCTATTATCAAATCAAATTGAATAGATGGTCACTCGTACAGAACCCCTGTATCTTACAGTGACTTACAAATCGTACTATTTGCCGCTTTGTTGCACTTCCCAATGATGCCGGAGTTAACAGTCACCCTTACAAGTGCCAAAAAGATTATGTCTGGAGCTGACTATTCCTTTTTTTTTTTTTCCCCTCACAAATGCTAGGATGTTGGCCTGTCTGGATTCTGGAGTTCAGTTGCACTTCCTTCTGATACTGCATTTACACGGGCACTCTTTTGCCCCGATTTCGATCAAAAAACTGCCCATAAATGAAATACAAAATTAGATCAGCTTCTAGTAGTGAAAGTGTTCGTGAACAATGAATGTATATAAATGAAATTGAGAATTTTATGTATCAATAAATTCAACTGATTCCAGCGCCAGCCAGCAGAAGCTACAATTGTGCGACTGCTCCAACCATTTTTTCTAATACAATTTGTCCATTCTGTGAGCCTCCCTACCTAATCAAATTTTTTTTTTCAAAGGAAAGCCTTTAATAGAAGTGGCAGGCTAAAAATCTAATTCATTGCACTTGTCATTCAAGTAAGCATGTCAATACTTCCTAACATCAATCCAAGCAACCTTTCATCATGTTTCCTCAATTATCAAATTCCACCCGTCCTAAAATCTTTCATCACGGTTCATCAAATTCCACACATCTCCCTCCACTTGCTATGATCTGAACCAGGGATTTACATGAATGCTATTTCAACCTTTTACAAATCTAGTTGATGCCCAAGAGATATTTTGCCAGGTACACTTATCCTTGGCCATTCAATGCAGACATAAATTCCAACCTTCTTAGCATATAAGATCAAGTCTCAATGAAAGTTATGTTACTAGCAAAGACATGCCAGAGCCAACAAAAACAATGAAAATTGTGCTAAATTCCATTCGTTAAGTATTTGCAAAATAAAAAGTTGGCAACAATAAATAAATAGTCCATCTTCCATTTTAGACAAAAGGGAAAATAATCAATAAAGATCAAAAGTACAAAAATAGAGGGTTAGAAACAAGCACGCAGCTAACCTAGCCACAAATGAAGGAAAGAGTAAAGGGTGTATCAGAAAAGCAAAGGTGTGACAAATGGACAAAAGTTGTTTAAGTGAATAATCATTCTTTTATGGAATCAATAATATAACCAATTCACCAGAAAACATGCCAAAAGAAAAAATTAGCAAAAATGAAATACATCAACTCCCTAGTGAGGTTCGCTGTTCTACCTTTAGAACTAACATGATTCGTTCCGCGTGATATTTTAGCATAATAAGGGATAATCGGGATTTTCTATCACAATTTTTCAAACTCATTCATTAGATGCACTAAATGACATCAATTCAGTTCTGTATGTTCCTAATGTCCATTGCAAACAGGCATGATGTCCAAGCCAAGTACAGACATAGAACAGTTTGAAGACTATCTCATACGATAAGATAAGAACGTACTATCTACAAGGATGGAAGTCTAAAAATATATATATTTTTTTTATTTCAGTTTCGAAGTAAACATACCGATCTCACAAAAGGCTGTTGGAACACCCATCCAAGAATTGGTATCTTCTGAATGAAAACTGCCAGTGTTGGCCAGAAACCACTGTACAAAATTCTAATCAGCATCTTCAACGGGATGAAGCAAGCAGATTAACTATAAACCAATTAGATAAATATTCAACAGACCTGAAGAGAACAATGAAACCATATGATTCCAAAATCATGCCAATAACTGGCCATCCTATGACCACAAAGAAGAAGCCAGCACCAAATGAAATAGTTCCCTGCATAACCAGCAAAGCAAACATGGAGTGAAGTGAGCATGAAATACAGCAGCTGATGCAGGGTTCACATATGCACACGGAAACAGATAGATTAACTACCTTAAAATTCTGGCGTTTCATGAAGAATTGCATGGTAGACTTTGGTCCAATAGTGAGACTGACTCCAGAGATGAAAAGGATCTGGTCAAGTACCGCAGAGAAAGAACCAGCGTTAAAATGATATCATAGCACAAGCAAAACAGAGCTGATGGTGAATACATGCATGCATGGCTTGGCACTTACATTTCCCATGGCAAGAAATCCCTTGTCAAAGAAGAAGACAATTCCCAAGAATGAGAAAAATATGCCAAATCCAGTCAAGCCTAACCCAATCTCTGTTTCATTCACAAAAAATAAGAGGTATAAGACTTTAGATAGAACAAAAAGCATACCAAATTAACACAACAAAAAAACTAATCTTTTTTCTGTTATTCTTTTTCCTATGGACAAGTAATTCATGCTCGAAATGACAAAAAAAAATGCCATTATTCACAGGAACACAGAGTCAACATAAGGCAATAGCTATGAGCATAAGATACACAGAGTAATCAACCGTATGAATTGACATTGCAAAGCTTCAGCATTGCTTAAGACTCCTCAAACAGTTCAAGCTTGCCAAATTTTCATCAACCCACACAGACACTAATATATAACATAAATTTCCCACATAAGGTTCCTCAGGTCCAATGTTCATCATCAAGACTACCAAGACAATTCTAAAAACGGCAACCGTAACAAGTTACTACAAGCCTAATACAATTTCTCAAACTCATTAGTAACAATAACACGCTAACGAAACTAATTAAACAGCTTTACCGCAGTACTAAACAGAATCATCTACGCTAATAATAGCTTTCTCTCTAACTTTCAACAAATTTCAAGTCAAAACAGGCACAAATTATCTTTTAAAAATAATAAAAAAAACTCCAAAAACAAAAACAAAAAAAACGCCGCCATGCAAATAGCATGTATAAAGAAAGAAGATCAAATTTTACTCACTTTTACGGTCATTCAATTCAAAGGAAACCATCGTTAAAGCTGTTGGTGGATTCTTCACGTACTAATCACTTTAACTGGAAAAAAAAACAAGAAGGAAAATCAGATCCAATTAAGATCAAATTATGCAGAGTTAGCTTCATTTAGGGATTTGATTGAAAAAAATGAATCACACGAGATCTGCATGCGCTAGAATCGTAAATTTTGTGTTACCCGGTAAATCAGGTACAGAGGAAGAGACAGAACACGAAAGAGATCTTCTAGACTGATCTATCTGCAATAGAAAGAGAAATCATATCGAAGCGATTATCTATTTCACCGATTAAAAGAAGATAAAACAGTGTGAGAGAGAGAATGAATCGAAAGAAGCTGTGTTTGGATGCTGATAAAAAAAAGAACGGCCTAAGTTTATCTTTCTGATTTTCCTCTTGTTTTTCTCGACAACCAAACAGAAACTAAATAGAGAGGGGGCGGGCGGTGACCTGAGATTTGAGAGAAGCGAAGAGGAGGAGCAGGGAAGGAAATGAAACGAGAGAGAGAGAGCGTCTCAGTTAGTTATTATTCTCTTCTTATATATAATATAGACAAAAGAAGATTATTTTCGTTTTATTTTGTTTTCTTATGAAAATATTTTTCAAGAATATTATCCATTTACATTTATTTTATTAGTTAGCTGCCCCGGCTAAGTATTTGATTATTCGTTGGTGAGTGATGTCGTTTGGCCAATAAAAATCGGAGCTTTCCTCTTTCTCTTTCCTTTTCCTTTCCTTTTTCTTTTTCAATTTTTAATTCCTTTCTTATTCAAGCTAACGAGTTAGATCATAATTTTAAGACTCAGATTAACCCAGCAAATCAGTTTAGGACTTGGTCAATCGAAGCTGGAACCAGACCAGATTTTAAAAAAAATAAAAAAAAAAAAATTAAGTGTGACGACAACCTGATTGACCCAACAAGACTAGGTAAAAAACATTGTTGCAATCCATTGGTTTTTTTTTTTTTTTTAAATGACATCGTTTTGATTTAAAAAAAATTAACTCTGACGACTCGGTAAAATTTTCAAAACCTGAGTGACCTGGTGACCTGATAAAAACTCAAAACCCAGGTCTTGAACCAAGCTGAGTTTAAAAACTATAATTCAGATATGCCAAGACAAGTTGAGTCGGTATGATAACTTGTGGATTAATATAATATTTGGTATAGTGATATTATTATTTTTTAAAATATTTTTTATTTAAAAATAAATTAAAATAATATATTTTTTATTTTAAAATTTTTGTTTACATTATCTAATCAAAATAATATTAAAAAAATTAATTCAAAACAAAAAAAATTAAATTTTATAAAAAAAAATACTGTCCAGCCATGTAACCAAACAGGCCATGATCAATATTTTAACCTTTAACATTTAATCAAGTCCTTGAATGTGTATTTTATTGCATAATGATTAACTCATATGCACGTCATTTAGGTGAAGCTAAACATTGAGATACCGTCAGTTGAAATAGATTAATGGATTTAAATGATGTCCCACAGATATGGGAGAATAAATATTACCTTATATAGATTTATATCTCCTGATTTGTGAAACTCGATTTAATTCGTTAGGTTAATTAATCTATATATAAAACCTGTGTGAATTATAGTTCATTTCATTTTAAATTTTTTAAAAAATATAATAAAATTTAAAAAATCATCAAAACAATATTATGTTTTCGAGTTCTTAACCATCGAAGAGCTAAATCATGAAATATTCACTTCAATCTATCTTTTGCTTGCTCTCTTAGCTTCTCGTCTTTTTCTTTCAAACCCTGTACATATGACAATATCCTACAAAGTTCTTTAAAGAAAAAAAAAAGAAATTCAAAAATTTGATTGGGAATTATCTTAACGTAAATATTGAGAATTTTTTTTTAAACTATACGAGGATGTTCGATAATAATAATAATTAATTAATTTTTATTTGAAAATATATTAAAATAATATATTTTTTAATTTTTTTAATATTAACACATCAAAACAATATAAAAATATAAAAAAAATTAATTTTTTTTAAATATCATTAATTATAATAGAATTTACTTGCTAGACTTTTGCTTCCCAATCTGATCCCGTCTTCGTGATGCAATGGTGAAAACCAAATCTGTTCATATAGCATAAAATCATTGGGTGGCCATGGTGGTTGTTGGTTGTGGTGCCATGCCACCATCCATGAAAATGCTAGTGATGATCAGTGCCATTGTTGTAGCAAATGGTGGTGCTTTGCGTAAAACAATTCGTGTATTTTGACGTTGATATTTACCTTCGAGTTCCTAACTGGACATGGTAATATAGAAACAAAAAAAAAATGATAATGGATTTGAATCCACATCAAAAGAAAAATAGTAAAACAATCTGTTCTTACTTCAACAGAATGGTATGCAGAGACCATCATGAGAACCAAGAAAATGGTGTGGCTAGCAGATTCAAGAATTACCCGTGCTTGCAAGAAACACGAACAATTGCGTGCAGAAACAACCGCAGCGCGTTATTCATATTAAAAGTTAAGTTTTTTTTTTTTTTTTGAAAAACCAATACAGTTAATTTGATTTCACTCATACTATTCACGTAAATATGAACAATAATTTTTTTAAAAAAAATTAGTTTAAGATAAATTAAATTTACTCGTACTGTAATCTCAATTTTATTCCTGATAATATTATACCTAATTTTATTGCACGCTTAAAAAAATCATGGAAACTATAGTTCTTATCGAATGAATTTTGTACGTAATGAAATTGTAAATTCACTCGTCATTAAACGATTTCTTTCTAATTTTTTGAATAAAACACAATTAAAATAAAAATAAAAACTTACTTTTTTTCTAACTAGGTTGGACCGGCAAGAACATAATTACGATCAAATTCCACAAATGCTACGTCATCATGCGATATCTTTCTAATTTATGTAGTGTTATTAAATAATATTAAATACTATTTTTTCGAGTAAAACTCAATTGTTTAAAAAATAGTCATTGTTGGATAGATTTCGTATGTGATGACATTGAATACAGTTTAATGGAATAAAAAAATATATTTGATATCAATATTATTTATTTCATGATATAATAACAGTAGTTAAATCTACAATATTTAAATTAAAAATCACATTAAACTACTTTTTGTTCAACCTCAATTTCAACCACAGTTTTATATATTTTTTTCAAACAAACCTCAACTAAAAATATTTTTTATAAAATAAAATTTTTTAAAATCTCAACTAGAAGAATAACCTCAATATCAAATATAAGTTCGGTGGAGCTAGAGCTAGTGGTGGCTATGGAGCTTGGCTGGTTTATATATCAGTCACATACTTTTATATGCTATAAACCATTTCTAATAAATAAATCATGGTTTACATATAGTCTAAACCTAAATTAGAAATCAAAATACTAACTCTCAATCTCGAAGGAGCCAATATTCCGAAAGAGGTAGCATCCGATTCGCAGTCTTTGTATCGCTTTGTGGCTTAGAAGAAAGTTAGGAAAGTGTTTGTGGAAGAAATTTCCTTGTTAGATAGTGACTCTAGGTCACTCACTCACTAGTAATTTATCTTTTGCTGGATATGAATACAAGTTGAAAATTTAACTAATCTGGACAGGTAACAGTTTCATATTATCAAGTTTTGCAGTATGGAAAAGCGATTCAAATTATTTATATTTTTTGAGTCATTCTAATGTGTTTGATATTAACAATAATTTTTAAAAAACAAAAAAATATATTTTAATTAATTTCTGAAAGAAAATCATTTTAGAAAACAATTTCTATTACATCTCAAACAGATATTGTGAAATGCCACTAAATTATCAAATATAAAAAAAAAATTGTAACTTGTCGATTTAAAATTCATATGCGAATAGCCAGGTCAATTATAATTGTTATCAATGAGGAACTACATTAAGAAGAAAAACAACTATTTTTTGATTTACTGTGACAAAATGGTACATTTAAATAGCATGATATATGTATAAGGAAAAGGGGAGATTTTTTTCTCATTACACCATATGGACTTCTAAAAGAGAGTAAGAAATGATATTTGGGCAAAGAGGGTAAAGAATATCTTTAAAGGAAAGAACAAAATTAACCCCACATTAGTTTTCAAAAGGCAGGAAAGACATCGGGAACCAGGTACCTGGTAACCCATGTTACTAATCTTTGTCAAGCCTCGAGCGGGGAAAACCCAGATAACCCGGGCATGATTGAAAGGCACACTGACCGGGTGAACGAAAGAAGCAGGAAAGGATTCTCAAATGTCTAAAACAATTCTTCCAAGTTGTATTTATTTTGTGATTCTGACAATGGACTTGTCTTCTCTTCAATCCAACAAGTCCTGCCAAAAGAATTCTTCCCACAAAAATTCCTGAATAACAAAGATTGTTGCAGCACGCCTTTAATATCTAACAGATAGGATTTTAAGAAACATTAACATCTTCACAATAGTTGTACCTCTCTAATGTAAGACAAATTCACTGAAGGTTTAGGTAGGGAGTAGAGGCCGTCTTTCATCCTCTCCTGCATGACGAGTTGTCTGGACAGAGCAAAAACGTGGTTAGTTTGAGAACAGTTAATACTATCTAAATTATGGTAACTACAGATACACACCTCTACATGAGCTGCTGCTGCCAAATCTAGGAACGAATCTTTTGACCTGAACAGTAATAATATATAATGTACTTCATTATCAGAACGGAGAAGATAAACTAAATCACAAGTATTTTCTCGGAACTCTTTTCCATCCTCATCAAAGAATAAAAAAAAATCGCATTAAGCAACTAAATCAGGTTCCCTTGAGGCATATCCAATTTAAAGCTGATCGCAGGTAATTTTTTCAAATTGCATGAAGAACAACTTAAATTATCCAAAGCTATTTCTTACACTTTGGCCACTTGGGAGTGTGTGTGTGTGTGTGAAAGAGAGAGAGAGAACATACTTGAGTTTCTCAGGAACATCCCTCAGTTCCGTTATTCCATTCTGCTGTTCATCCTTGACTTTTGCAAGTGGTGAAAAGAACTGGATGACAAATGAAGCCGAAGAAAAGAGGGTACTCAATTTTTTAAAAAAAGAAGTTTCACACAATCCAAAAAATTTCCTTTCAATTATCTTGATAAATCACCTGGTGCATTGAGATGAACACGATAGAAATTCCTAACATAAAGTTTATGGTCAAAGTATGACCAAACAACGCAGCAGATGCAATGCCAGTGAAGATTGTTGCGACTGTTGAAGAGTACTTCTTCAGGATTGTATCTGAAAATATCCAAATGACATCACTATCCATGTGTTGCTAATGATATTTTTATGCCATCGCTCACAGAAGCACATATAGGTAAGATGAAACTCCAAATATGAACTTAAGACATGTAGACATCGAAATCATTTCATGCAAAGGGGCATTAGGGGTGAAAAGAACCTGCATATTTGAAGAAAAAAGAAGACAAAATTCCTTGGGCTGCATTGTTAAATATTAGAAGCATGGTAGCTTTTGAATGTCCTTCCAGGATGTTAAAGCTACTGGGTCCTGAAAACATTGAATATTAAAATGTCAGGGGACACAACCATAAGTTTTGCATAAGCATCCCATGAAACAAAACTACCAAGATCATAGGCAATGGGCATTTGATCATCTCATGAAAATATTATTACTAGAAAATGTTTTGCATTACTTTTGAGCATGATAACAATTCAATCAAAGATTCTTAGAGGAGTGTAGGAGCCAACTGTAGATGCCATCATATTAGGATTTTATCAATCATTCCAATACCCTATTAACAGTAAAGAAATTTAAAACTTCACAGCAGTTCTTATGTTCCAAATATTCACTAATGAAAAATCCATCATAAAAACTTCTCATCAATGTCACAAGTAAAACTAGATAAAGGAGTAAAAAAAGCTGTCCAAAATAAATCAATAAAACGCAAACCCATTAATGGCATAACCTGCAAACACCTGATATTAGAACTCAAGCATTGCTCTCAATGTAATCATAACTTCCTTGTAAAATTAAATTTAAGTAATAGATTTCTTCCATACCTTTGACCACGACAGTTACCAGTATTGCTAAAAAGTTGAATATAGCACCATATCCATACAAAAATACATTCTGGAAGCAAAAGAATTGGAGTCAATGTTAGGATAACTTATTGAGATTTAATTCTTTCAAAATCCAAATATCAATCGGAGTCAATCGTTAAATAATGGATTCATGCACTACCAACTCAAAGTCCTTCAGAAGTCAAGAGCATGTGCTTGACACCTGCTAGGGAGGTCCTCCCTAGATTAAAGGTAACAAATACTATACTTCATATTGGAATCTATATAAACAATCATAATCACCATTTGATGGTCATCACAAGTGAAACTGTAAATAACATGACACTCTCAAAACTGTTTTAATGCTCAACATAAAAAACCAAATTCCTCAACCATGACATATCACCTGTAGGTAAATGCTTGTGTCATATTGGCTCTTCATAGCATATTCATTAAATACAGAGGCCATAGATGGAACAGTCACCTGTAAAATTCCAAAAATCAGCCTCTAACATGAAAATAAAAGAAGAGGAACATTACAAAATTTTACATACAGATAGTCAATTTTAACAGAATCTGCTTTCATAACCAGCACTTCATGCCATTGAACAAAAAGTAATTACTATCCTCAGCATTTTGATACTTGAACTTACAAAGATCAATGTGTAGATGTATGCACCCGTTGCAACTGGAAGGCCCATAGCGCTAGTACCTTCAGGTAAAGAGCGCAACTGATTTACACTTATTCCGATGAGCAACAAAGCAAGAGCTTCCCACTGTTAAGAGACCCACAAGTCAGTCCTATATTTCCCAAGAAAATGACATGGAAAAGCAGTCATAAGTGAACCTAAAACATGGAATAACCTGAATTATGGAAAACCGACGTCTCATTATGAATTTCAGTAAAACAGCAATTACCAAAACCTGCAAGTTCACAGAAAGAAACAAAATTTAACCCAAGTAGAAGTTCATGATCTAAAACATAAATGTGAGCTTGTATTCCCTTCTAAAAATAACATGAGCATTTCTCTATAAAAATTCTGGTAAAGAGAGAAGCAGTATCCCAGTTCAGCATATCTAGGCATAATGTATCCACAAATGAAGTTCTTATTACACCTCATCCAAGCCCTAGGTGAAAAGAATCAAATATGATTAATTTCATTAATTTTAGCATCCAACTAAAACTATTTCTGTGAGATGAAAATCCTTTGTTTTGGTTTACTAATTTATCAATGTGTTCTACTTCAATTTTCGAAGATGTTTTCGTAGAGCATGCTGTTTCAGTGGAAAGTGAGTGTCCAATACTGAGAGTACATGACCAGAAACTGCTCACAGTCATTTAAAAGCCACTGTATATATATTAGGAAACTTAAAATTTTTCAACTGGCACTCCGAACCAAAAGTTGATTTGTCAGTTAAATGTTGAACAGCTTCAAAGCATTTTATCTGTAGTTTGTGAGTCTTCTTCACCTATATTTAAATTCAAGATCCTTATTGGATAGTGGAAACTGAAAACATGTTACAAGTCCACCAAAGCTGGAAGCATTAGTGTTTATCAGGGGAAGATCATGAAGCTAACAACCAATATAACCTAGCTTCTAATAATCAGAAATATGCATCATAGAATACCTTCAAATTGCTCAGCATCTTCACAGTTGCAGGATTGAAATATAACTGCAAAACAAAGAATAAATTATAAGTTAAGGGGTGTATGAGAACACAAAATAATGCTTCATTCTACGTCTGAATAGATCTTAAGTAAAAAAAAAAAGTAATATCATTTCCACTCTTATTTTAGCAAAGTTCCTGAGTAATCTTGTGTGTAATCCCCACTGTTCATAGCTTCATGGATTTATAGTTTCTGATGCCCCTCAAGGCATCAAAATAGAAGCTGGAAGAACTCCTAAGCAGATAAGAAGTTTCTAGATTTACCTTCGGTATAAAATCATCAAAAGCAATTTATCCCGGTCAAAGGAAGCAAATGCATTGATTTTCGTAATTGAACACAAAAGTTTAGACTTTGCATTATTCTGGTGGGACAAATTCTTCTCTCAACTTAACCAAATTGAAAATTCTGGATCTTCTTTATCATTTTGATAGTTTACATGCATTCATTCCCTAGAGTAAGCAACTAGGACACTTAGCCTTTCACAAAGAAGAGCAAGCCAATGCTGGCACAATATTCTTTGGTCGTTTTTGGTAATACTGTTTCCGCAGAATCCATCATATTTGATAATTATGTGTCATAGGATCCAACTAACAATTGTGTTTGGTTGACAACCCATGAATCCAAACCCTACACATAATATCCCAGAGTCTTTGTGTTCTTTATGAGGTCGCATATGATGCAAATACACAACATGCATTGAGAAAATATACAAGGTAGGGCGTCTGCCAGACCCAGCCACAACCCAAATGCACATCATGTTTTCTCAAGGCCCTCCCAGTCCAATCAGCAACTTGTTTATCTCACCCATATATTTACCATGGTCAGGGAAGGCTGGGATAAGTTGCCCATTTACCTCCTCAATCACCATCCCTATAAGCAATTGCATCTCAGTAGTTGCCCCTATGCATGGGTATTGAGCCATTGACACAAATATGGTAGCAAATTGAAATACGGTAGAGTACAAAATGTGGACAGAATAGATAGGAAGAGATTACAAAAGAATTATACCTGCATGATGAATTTCAGATAGTTATTGATAGCATAAAGAAAAGCTGGAACTGCAAGAAGAACATTGTTACGGGCTGCCTGTAAAAAAGATAATGCATGGCCGGATTTAAGGCTGTCAAACATAGCATTGAAAATCTTTTGTTTAAATGTGCAACCCTTCTGAGAAAAAGATGATACCTGTACAAATGTGGAGATTGATAGAAGGGGCTTCTCTCCAACTTTCTGATGCCTCGCCTGCATAATTAACCAAAACTTTACATCATCAGCTAGAAAATGAATACACATAAGAGGCATAACAAGAATCTTTTGTTCAAGAGTTTCTAGTTTTCATGAAAACACTAACATTTAATGAAATGCTATAAGCAAACACAAAAACAAAAACAAATCGGGATAAAAACTAAAACGTGAAAAATAACTACAGAGTATAAATTATCAAAGTCGAGATCTCTCCTTATTTCCAAGCTCCATTCCACTTATGAAGATTGATTTACATATCAATACTCAGTTGGAGATCAAATATAACATGTATTAGGCATGACAATTGGAGAAAATCCAATTCTTTGGCAATGTTAGTTATATATAGTGACTACCTCAGCATTCAAACCCAAACACTTTGAAGCCACAAGCATAAAACTATAGCTACTGCACTATGCAATGTCCATTTGCTTTACATTAGGCCATGGTAGGATGACAAAGAAAAAAATGGAATCAGGCATACACTTAAATGACTAGAAAAGTACGTAAAATGTACCTGGAACAAAAGCATGACAATTGCAAACAGAACCTTCGCAGCCTCTATCAAGAAGTTAACGCTAAGCGGGCTAAAATTGAACTTCCCATCCACCTTGGACATATAAACCAAAATTGGCTGGCAATAAAAGCAAATCAAACATGTTAAGAAATCAAAGAAACAAGAAGACAAAAACATGTCAAGGAATCAGAGAAACAAGAAGACAGTTGAGGCAAAAATCAAATTAGTTATTATTGCACACCTAAACAAAACAATACCACAACAGATATTTGAATGAACTATATCAACAACGAAGTCACTGATATTCACTTAGTCAGTCAGCAAAGCACAATTCTAAATGTAAACATAGAAAAGTAGCAAACAGATCTATAAGATAGCTTACCCATCCCAATTTCCAACAAACTATATTCAAATGAACTCATATTAGAAGAGAGAGGGAGGGAGGGAGAGAGAGAGAGAGAGAGATCATGAAGGCAACTAATCACCTGTAAACCAACTAGGACACAATCGCCAACAACCAAAAGCACATTAAGGGCACGCTGCTTTGATGAAACCCTGATCTTATGCCGGTCATAAGCCTTCGAATATGTTCTAGAATTTGGAGAAACCAATTTCGAATGGCACACACTGCATTCTAACGTGCCGTTCTTCATTGGCTTCCTCCTCGCTGCTCACACTTCCACACTTCACAAAATTAAATCTACACAGAAAAAAAAAGGTTAAAAAAAGGTTAATAACCCACAAGGAACACTCATTAATTATTACTATCAATTACTAATTAAACATTTAACACTTGATTGTTGAAGTTACGGATTTAAAGCATATACAAGGAAATTAAAATTCTCTGTTCCATAAAGAAATTAACCAAATTTATTGACATAAACATAATTCACAGTTAATAGCTAATCTTTGTTCAAATCATGCGCAAATTTCAACTCTTGATACCTAATTTACTTGAAATTGTTAAAAATAATACATGGATTTATAGCTACAATTCTCCCTGGTCCAATAAATCATAAGAAAGTAATTAAATTTATTAAGATAACCAGAATCCAAACCAGATCCAAACAGTACATTAAGAATCATCAGATCCTGCACTTTCAAAGTCCAAAACTAACACTTCGTTATCTAAACAAAGAAAACAGCAAAAAAATCACTTTGATCTCACCTGAATCACAATCTCAACAATTCATCTGCCAATAGTACCTCGGCCGCCGGTGAGATCTCCGATCAGATCCACAGCTCCTCCAAAATTGAATCCAATTCTCTCGCCGGGGGAGATTCGAATTGAATTCGGCAGACAAAAATGAGAAATGGAATTCTCTCTTAAAAGAAACTCGAAACGGTTAGAGCATTAAAAGAGCTGATGCTTTAATAAAAGCAACGGAAATCAATACGTTAATCTCACCTAAATCAATCTCTTAAAAACTCATTCACCGACGGTGAAATCTCCGGTCAGATCCACTGCTACGCGGAATCCAATTTAATTCTCTCGGCGAGAGAGATTTGAATTCTCTCTAGAAAGAAAGTTACGGAGAATTATTGTAATTATGAGAGAGGGAGGTGCGATTCAGAAGAACATGCATGCACTTTATTATTATTATTATTATTGCTTCGGATTTACAACAAAACACACGGTGTTTGGTGTGTTTGGGTTTTGGTTAATGGAAAACGACTTCAATGAAAGGTGACAGACCAATCACGTGTCAGATTTGCGTGTGAAGAAGTGAAGTCAAAGTAAATGAATGCTTCTTTATGGTCGTGTGTTTGGCCAATTATATTCGAGTGTTAGATTGGTGATGGAAGTGTTGGGGTGGTGGTGTGTGACTTTAGCACAACCAATAGTCATTCTTATATGGGATTCACTACAGAACGTTGTATTTATGAAAATTTTATTTTAAATTTTAGTAACTATATAAATTAGTATCTAATAAAAATAGTAATTAAAAGATATACCTAAATTATGAATATATAAAAGCATCATTGGAGTGAAAAAAATTTTAACAAGCCATAAGTAAGAATATTCAAAATTTATAATGGTAGATGAATTAAATAATCTTTAAATTAATATTGATATATTTTATTAAATTTTTTATAAGGTAAGAAAGTTAATATATTGACGTCCACCTTGATTTTTATTAGGTTTTAAATCATATTGAAATTATTTTTAAATAAATCTTATTTAAGAGGAATAAATTATAAATTAATCCCTATATCCTTGCAACGTTAATTAAATAGTCCCTCTAGTTTCAAAAATATTTAATTAATCTTTATGATTTAAAATCTATTTGGAACATGATTATTTAAAATCTTTATGATTTCTTAATATTTTTTCATTTATTTTCATAAATAAAAAATAGATAATATGGAAACATGGATACAAAAACAAGATATTTTTAAAACAAAGAAATATTAAACTAAGCATGATCAACATTAATCAAACAATTAATTGATTAATTTTTAAATTACAAGAACCATTTATTTCATTTAATAAAACTAAAAACATTAATTTTTTAATTTTCTCATTTAAGAATGATATTTATTTAATACAACAAAATAAATAAAATTAAAATCCCAAACCCAATTCATGTCACGTTACAATTACAATCACATTTTAAAAAAAAAACTAAAAATGATGGTGATTTTACTTTAGATCCGCTTTGCAAGACCAATGTTTTACGGTTTTTTAAGTTCTTGAAGTCCTTTTCTTTTATTTTATTCACCAATTTTTTTTTTTAATTTTATCTTTGTATATTTTGATTTGTTGAGTATGAGGTTTTTGAGGTGTCAAAAAAATATTTTGACATTTAGTTGATGCTCAATCTTGTAAAATATATTTGATTTTGTTGCTTTAAAAAAATTTAAAATTGCAAGGATCTAATTTGATATTTGGGCTAAAATAAAGGTTTTCTTTTCTTGTTTCACTGTTCAAGTCATTGCATTTTTTTGCCTTCAAAATTGTTTTGATTTTCATTTTGGTCGTTTTGACCCATGTGATTCTAAACTTAAGTCATTATTCCAAATTCACAATATTTGTAATTGAAGATTTAGGTTCAATTAAGAATTTAATTGTTAACCTATTTAAATGATAAAATTAAAAAAAAAATTCAAATAAAAAAACTAACCGAAGCAAAAAAGAAAAGAAAAGGAATGAGCATTGAATATGAAAGGTGAGAAAAATGAAGGGATGAAATTGAAAAGAAAATAAATTAAAAAATTATCTTAAATAAAAAAAAATAAGAACCAAATTTGATTGACAAAAAATAATAATTAAAGCAGGATGCAATTGATAACAAAACAAATTTTAAGAAATGAATTAAAAAAATAAATAAAAAAAATAAGGGAAAAGATCAATATAAAAATAAAATTAAAGGGCTGATAGGGGCAAATATGATTTTCTAGAAGGAGAAAAAAAAAAATATTGGTAGTGTAACAGAGGTTCAACGACTACACATATTGCACAGGGAAAAAAAGAAGGTCAAGATGAATTGAATGATGCAACATGATAATATTTTTGACCACCATATTCAGCCATACATACTACTTGAAAGGGGTGGAGCAATTGATGTGTTGATGTGTGTAGTACACACATCAGTTGTTATTACATTTTTTTTATTTTGAAAAAATACTACTATATCCTTAGAATCCAAAAATTATTAAAAAAAAACGATTTGAAATTATGAATTAGCTTATCAAGTTAAGCTTTTAAAAATTTAAATCTAAATGTAATAGAGTAATTATATTGCAGTAAAAACTCTAAACCCTTACATGATTTTTTTTAGGAATAACAAAATTATTTTACTATGAAAAAAAATAATGAAAAGATTTAAAAATTAAAAAATAATAAATAAACCAAAGAAGAAGACCATTTTACCTTTTAAAAGTCAATTTATTGAGAGTTTTTTTAAAAGCAAAATTATTGATTCATTATTACAATCTGCAATAAACAAATATATATATATATATAATATATATATTTCCATATATTTTAGCGTTATCTTTAATTATCTCATATGATTATAGATTAGAAGCACTCCAAATTTTTATTTCACATTTAAAAATTTTCTTAGTTTAAAAAAAAAACATTAACCCGCGTATCTTTTTCTCGTTAAAATTACCTTTTGAATTTGATCCGGCCCAGTACGATCTCTTTAAGCTGAACACCAAAGAGAGAGAGCACGATATCGTTTTTAGTCAAAGTCCTATAATCTGTGCTTTTTTTTTTTTTTTAACTACTTCAAACCCTATAATACTTTTTTTTAGCCAGACTTCTCAATATTTGTTTTTTAATTTTTTTTTCTCTTCCAGATTTCTCTATCTTTCTCGGGAAAATCAATCAAGTCACATCGATCTCGTTGGATTTTCATTGGAAACAGAAGGTACATCTCTGAGATTCTTGCTTTATCTTTATCTGGGCTGCTCAATTTTAGTTTAGTGATGCAAATTTAGTTCTTAAACAAACTAGGATTTTCCTCTTTTCCCTTGTTTGGTTCCTGGTAAAAGGTGGGAAAAAGAAGAAAAATAGAAAAGGAGCTGACTTTCTTGATGCTGGAGTCCTCAATTGAAATGGTTTTTGTTTTTTTTTTTTTGTGGAAAATTTGGGTGAATGTATTGTTTGTTTTGGATGATCTTGTTGTCTAGATTGAGTTTCCCGGTAGAGAACAGAAGGGGTTTTTTGCTGATGTAATGGCACTTGCATTTATCTATAGTCTACAAAACGTGTGGCCTTTGTCAATATTGAAAGTTGATGATTTGAAAGCATCTAATGAAATAGTTAGGAAGCTTTCTATACCAGAAAACACGAAAAGATTTGTTTTTGCAGTTCGCGATCCGAAATCTCAATCTGTGATTTATATACTCTGTGCTCAGAATTTATCTGAGAGGTCGGCTGTAGACGTTGAGTGCCTTGTTAGGGAGGTTCGACCAGATGCTGTAGTGGCTCAGGTGGGTCATTCGGCGCTGGTTGATATTCAAACTGAAGAGAGTGAACTAGGAAATATTGTTGATGAGCTAGTTCCCACTTCGTCATTTGGAGTGATTAAAAGATGCTTTTTAGAAAAGATTAATAAGGAAAAGTATGAAGATGTGGCTGGCAACTTGGTTTTGAGAGAAATGTTTGGGACTAGTTTTCACGGGCATATCTTGGCTGCCAGGAGGGTGGCCAAGGAGGTCGGTTCATCTTTTTTGGTGCTGGAAACATCATCTATTGATACAGTTATCGGGGACATTAATTCGAGTGAAGCTGACACAGGGAGCAAATTTCATGCTTTTGTTAGTAGTTTAGTGCCACAGAAAGTGGGTTCGATTGCTTTGCAAAGTTCAAAGAGGTTTAGTCTTGATGATAATGTTCAGTCACGGATGGTGAAGTTGTTATCTTCTTATATGGATGTGTCATTGTGGAAGTTGAGTCCATCAAGTTCTGTTTCAGAGTCAGGATTAAAAGAAATTCAGCCAGGAAACACTTTCCAGGTGCCACCATTCGCCCAATCTGTTTATCCATTACTCCTGGATCTACATAATATATTTATTGATCTCCCATTCATTGGGAGGGCTTTAGCCTTTGCACAGAAAATGCTAGATGACGTAAACAGGGGGGAAGCTGTGGATACCCAAATTATATCTGAAGTGCACACCTTCCGAGTTGCTGTTGAGGGGCTGAGAATTGCCCTTAACAGTGCCGGTCGATTGCCCATTAAAGAAGTGGGGAAGCCCAACAAGACTAAAGTTGAGTTTTCAGAGCTTCAGGTTCAGGACAAGTCATATGCACTCACTGCACAGGCCCTTCAAAGCCAGACTAGGAAGTTCAAGACTATAGTAGCCGTGGTGGATGCTAGTGGCTTAGCAGGTATTAGGAAACATTGGAACACTCCTGTTCCTCCAGAAGTGAAGGATTTGGTTGGGAAGCTTGTCACTGATTGTGAAAGTGACGGAGAAGTTCCCAATCATGATGAAAAGAGACGGCTACTTTCAAACAAACCTATGGTGGCAGTTGGAGCTGGGGCAACAGCAATTTTTGGAGCTTCGTCTCTTTCCAAAGTTGTTCATGCATCGACATTCATGAAGGTTGTTACATTTAAATTTCCTACTGCCCTTAAGCTTTTGCTGATCCAAACTCAAAAGATAATGGCAATATCTATGGGCAAGACTCTTGGTCCAACAAAACTGCTGGCCCCTGGACTTGCCAATTCTGGAGCCAATGCAACATCTGCGTTGAAAGCAGCTGTTTCTGCTGAGAAAATCCGGACAGTGGTCCACAGTGTTATAGCCTCTGCTGAGAAAACCAGTTTTTCAACTATGAGAACAGCTTTCTATGAAATAATGAGAAAACGGCAGGTGCAACCTATTGGTGTCCTACCTTGGGCAGCATTTGGTTGCAGTGTTGCAACTTGCTCAGCATTGCTCATGTATGGAGATGGGATTGAATGTGCTGTTGAGTCTCTTCCTGCAGCCCCGTCAATTGCCAGTTTGGGTCGTGGGATTCAAAGTTTGCACCAGGCATCTCAAGTAGTTGGGCAGACAGATGGCACCAGAATACAAACATCTATAGAGTCTTTGATGAACAGGTTGAGGAAAGTAAAGATGCAATAAAGTAGGACTCGCATCTTTTATTTTGTTGTATACAAGCTGATACTGCTCAAAAGTTATTAGTACTGGAATTTAGAGAAATCTTCTGTATATAAATAGAAAGCAGGAGGGGTGATTTGTATTGTCATGGGTGTTGATCTTTATTTGAAGTCAATTTTCTAAAGGGTTCTTTACAGTGCTGCCTGGTAATCATTTTACAATTTATCTTTATGTTTAACACCATTTGACAATTTCGTATAGGTATTACTTGAGATTGCGTTGTTAATTCTGACGCAGTCGAGATTGGCTTTCTTTGCTCTCAAGCAATTGCTGCCATTGTTATGAATAGCAGGCTGCTTGCCAGAAGCTCTTCTTCGGTTTCACAGTCCTTGATTCCATCTTCTCTCCATTACTAAATTGTTTGTGTAATTTAAATCATAACTGAAAGTTTTCGAATCCTATGATGAAGCCAAGCACATTAACTATAAACCAAAATAGGAGATGGTTTCAGTGTATCCCTCCTCACACATCATTATTTATTAGAATATTATTTTGTTTTATTTTTCTTTTCTTTGATTTTTTTTCAATTAATTTGTTTTTCATCCTTTAATATTTTTTCTTTTTTTGAATTTTTTTCGATCAATATTTTTTTTTTAATTTTATCATTTAATATTATTATTTTATTTATTTAGTTATCACGTTTTATGACATGGATCCCATGTTTGACGGGTTAAACCGGTTGATTTAGATTTTTTTTAATTATTTTTTTTTAATTTAGTTCTTTAATATTGATTTGACTGAGAATTAAACTTTATAATTTATTTTGTTTACTTTTTATTAAGTTATCTTGGTCTTATGACCCGATAATTAATTATAAACTAAAAAAAAGATGGAGTTTTACTGTACCCCTCTTCACAAAACACTATTTATTGAAATAGTGCTTTGCTTTACTTCTTTTTTTTTTCCTTTGATTTTTTTTTCAATCAATATTTTTTTTGTTTAATTTCAGCTTTTAATATTAAATTTTTTTCTATTTAGTTATCACACTTTCATGATATGAATTTTAGGTTTGATGGGTTCACCTAGTTTGGCGGGTTAACTCGGTTGGCTCAGATTTTTTTTTCTATTTTTTTTTTAATTTTATCATTTCATATTGATTTGATTGATAATTACACTTCATGATTTGTTTTGTTTACTTTTCATTTGGTTATCCTGATCTCATGACTCGATAATAATATTTAAAATGTTAATTTGAGTTGACTCGAATTGTTTTTTGCGTCTTTTATTTGATTGATTTTTTTTTAATTTTATCATTCAATATTGAGTCAATTGAAAATTAAATTTCATAATCTATTTTGATTTACTTTCCTATGAGAATATTTTGGTTATATGATCAAGATCACAAGTTTTGACATTTTAATCCTAGTTAAAACAAGTTATTTTTTTTTTCTAAGAGGTTATATTGGTCTCATGATCTGTGTTACAAGTCCTTCAACATTAGACTTGATTTTTATTGGGTTGTTCCTGTTTTATGACTCGGGTCATGAATTTGATGGGTTAACCCAATAGACTCATTTTTTTTCAATTTCATCAATTAATATTATGTTTGATTGATAATTGGGCTTTATGATTTGTTTTAGTTTTTTTTTATTAGGTTATCTTGGTCTTATGACCCAAGAATAATTCTTAACGATTAACTCAAGTTGACTTGACTTATTTTTTATGTTATTTTTTAATTAAGATTTTTAAAAATTTCATCATTCAACATTAGTTCGACATGAGTGATTGAGAATCGAGCCTTATAAGCTGTTTTGATTTTTTATCTATGGGGTTATTTCAGTCTCAAAACCAAAGTCATTGATTTAAAAAGTTAACCTGAGCTGAATCAAGTTATTTAATTTTTTTTTTATAAGGTTATCTTGGCCTGTTGACCCAAGTTACGAGTTTGGTGGATTGACTCAAGTTGTTTTTTATGTTATTTTTTTAATCTCATCCTTTAATATTGGGCTGGTTGAGGATTGAATTTTATATTTTGTTTTGAATTGTTTTTCACGGGATTATCTTGGTCTTATAACCGAATTACAAGTTTGACATGTTAACTCAGGTTGTTTTTTAGTTCCTTTTCTAATTGATTTTTTTTCAATTTCATCATTTAATATTGAGTTGATTGAAAATTAAGCTTTATAATTTATTTTGATTTACTTTCTATAAGGTTATCGTAGTCTCATAACCCGCGTAATAAATTTGACACATTAACCTAAGTTGTTCTAAGTGAATTAAATATGTTGTTATTTTAATATTAAAAAAAGATATTATCTTGAATTTTGTTTAGTTAAATATTATTTTCACAGGTTGTATGTATTGTTTTTAGACTAATAAAATTAATCGGGTTATATCGAATAAAACTTCACATGATTTAATATTTTTCTATTAAAAAAATATAAACAACATTTAAATATTTTTTTTATATTCAAGAAAAATTTACCGAAGTATAACGAGAGTGAATAATCTAGTTTATTTTATAGTTATTTTGGGAGACTAGAAAATTCTGCTAGATGTGCAGAGTGCAGACTATTTCCTTAATATTAATTATTGATCACAAAGAAAACTTTATGTCCAGTCATAAACTGCTAGAATTTGAACTGCCATGATTCATAATTATTTTTTGAGATCTGAAAGTATGAATCCTTACCAGTTGCAGTGACAAACTACTGTTTATTGGGAGAAATGGCAAATTAGAGCTAGCCATATTTACTTGAATGATTCTTGAACTTTTCTTGGGCCATCTGACAGCCTATGATATATTTCCTAAAATTTATTTATGAGGCCTTCTGTCTTAAAGAATTTGGCAAGAAACGATCGGTAGAAATTTATAAAAAATTTACTTTTTAAAATTTGATTTATAGTTTAAATAGATGTTATTAAACTTGGCTAGCTGGATTCATCAATTTATAAAAAATCTAGTTCTCGTCTAAAACTTGGCTTAAACAGTAAAAATTGATTTAGTTAAATAAGAGATGCAGTAAATTAACTCGTAATCCAATCACCTTAATTAAAATTTAATTTAATTATTAAAGTTGTTTTTCTTAAAGCAATGACATTTTATTTTTTTTAAATTGTGAAATAATTCACCTGAGTAAACTTTGTTTTTCTTAAAACAATGACATCATATTTTCTTTTTAATTTTTTTCAAATAGTGAAATAATTCAACCTAGTAAACTTTGATTTAAACTTGAAAATCTTGAAATAATTAACTTGAAATTAATTATTAGTACTCTCATTCAATTCTCGATTATAATCATAGCATATGTAACTGTTTTTATTATATAAGGGCTTATTTATTTTTATGTTTTAAAAGTATTTTTTTTAAAAAAAAAATTATTTTGAATTAATTTATTTTTGATAATTTTAAATTGTTTTAATGTGTTGATATCAAAATTAAATTTTAAAAAATAAAAAAATATTATTTCAATACAACACAGTTAGCATACTCTCAAACATACAAAGTATTTTGTCAAAAAACTTCACATAAAATCAAGACAACACACAAGCAATTCATTCTGTCAATCTGGAATTGCTTTACAAAAACGTGAAAAAAAAAAAAACTGGAGTACAGAATCTAGTATTATAAGTAATTAATTATACATGCATCAGCTAGCGTTAATTTGATTCCAATCACACCTTAGAATCCAACCTCTGTGCTTCTTTTCCTGCGCCATCCTTCAGCACAGCTCGGGCTGGAAAGACTTTCTTGAAGATGGATAAGAAACAGTTCACTTCGAGATCAAGCTCATCATCATCATCCATCTTAGCCTTCTCCTCATCCATTCTCTTCAATCTATCGTTGTGTAATCTTCGCAGCACATATGCTTCAGCTAGACAGTACCCAGGCCTGAAAACATGTTCCAGGCGTCTTTGTTGAGAGACCAGTGGAAATGAACTAGGGTTGATGATGAACTGAGAGGCTCTGTTTAGGTCATTTTATAAGGGTCTTTTGGCTTGGGGAGGAAGGAAGTCGTGTGATGTTTAGTGGTCCAAATGGAACTTGAAAGTGAAATATTTGTAATTTTTTGGTGGACAATGTTATGGCAGCGTAGAAACTTTGTGGAAATGGACAATTAAAAAAACAGGGGATGTAAGAAACCCTTGTTTTAGTTATTAGTGATTATGTGTGCAACATCCGGAATTTTGCATTGAAAGAAAGGAAGAAATTATGTAGAGGAAACACACCCTTGGACTTGTAAATGTTATTCATACTTAATACATGAACTCCTAACCAGTTACCGATGGTAACCTCAACTTATAATTACTCTGTTTTAGAGAAAGCTGCCAACTCTTGTTGAAGCCATTGCATGCATTCTGATGAACTTGGACTGGGCTTTCCACTATTGCAATCTTGGGCTACAAGCTCTAGGATGCTTCTAACAGAGACACAATAATGGGAGAAATGAGTGTGTAGCTCTTGAAGACAAAATGTCAAATCTTTCATCTGGTAAGGGTGATCGATGTTTGTTCTTTGAAGATCATGCAGTTATTGATCCTGTCTTGCATCTTAAACTCTTTTGACGAGGAGCTTGCGTGCGAGATTCAGAGGAAGATTGATGAAGATGGACCGGGCTTTCCACAATTGCAATCTTGGGCTTCTTCTAGGTTTGTAATTCCATTGTAATCATTGAAGAAATAAGTGTGTAGCACTTGAAGATTAAATGAAGAATCTTTCATTTTGTAGGGCTGATCGTAGTTTGTTCTTTGAAGATCATGCAATTATTGATTTGGTCTTGCATCTTGATGTCGGTAAATGATTTTTTTTGTTTTTCTGACCAATATAACAACAAAATTTGGAATCACCGACACAAAAAAAAAGCCGACGAATATATTCTGTTGGTAAAAATTTACCGATGAACTCCTAATCACACACCGACAGAATATTTCTATCGGTAAAACTCCGAAATCTTGTAGTGTGAATATGACTTGCTAAGGAATGATGTTTATAACGAGAGAGACTCCTTCAGAGAGTTGGAGAATGAGTTTTCTCATGTCTGCTAGCTTGCACGGTGTTTTATCCTGTTTCTTAAAGGAACTGAAGTTGTTTTTTGTACAATAAATAGAGCTAGATGTTGTGTTTTTCATAAAGGAGTGAAAAAGTCCGAAGCTATTGTTGTATTGATACAACACCATTGTTGAGCACTTTCACCTGAGAGATGATTTATTGGAGGTTTTGAGCAGTTGGAGTATGGAGAGATTTGTTATTCTCTCATGTTCTGAAGTTTCAAGTCGTTATCCATTAAAATAATTTTTGGTGACTCTTACTAGCTTTCCACTAATAAAGTCAAGAAAACTTCATGGTTGAATTAAGCTTTTTGAGACTTCGATCTTGGATCGGTGGAGTGATAGGCTTTGTGAGGGCGAGCCCGTTTATAGGATTTTGTAAATATGTGTTGTTAACCCAGGTACTTTCAATTTTAATATATATATATTAAACACATTTATAATTTTTGATAGGTGTAGAAGTTGCTGTTTTAAATAATTTAAAATAAAAATTTAAATACTCATATAAAATAATTATATTATCATTTTTTTTACCTTAAAAACACCTTAAAAAGGATCTAAAAAAGATCTGAGCTTTGGTAGAATTTTTGTTTTGGTTGGATTTTAGGTTTTGGGGCATTTTATTGGGTTTTTGGTGGCCATGGATTGACTTAACAAGGTCTCTAAGGTCTTTTCTAGGTGTCTTGAATAAAATATAAGTTTGAAAATTGATTTTTGGATAAAAAAAATAAATACCTTGTTTTTCTGGCATCATAATAGCCGAATTCTAGGTTGCGCAAACGACGCATCATTGTTTTTATATACTCGAGGCAATATATTTTTTTTAAATAAAGACCCGCGCATTAGCTGTTGCTTTTTTGGGTCAGATGTTAGGTGTGGCTTGCCGGCCCAACAGTGCCTGGCCTGTTTTTTTTTTTTTTTTTTTTTAATTTTTAGTTTTGTGTGTATTTTATCAAATAAATTTTAGGTTATGTTTTAATTAGATTGTGATTAATTTTAAATGATATTGATTATGTTTAATTTTTAAAGAGGTAAGTATGATTCATTTGTGATTTTTTCTTAATTTTATATAGATTAAATTTGTTTTTTAATATTTTTTTTTTAATAAGATTTTTTATATGTGCAGCCTTATATTGTTTTTTTAATTATTATTCAAAAAGTTTTATGTGTGTGTCAGTTTCTATTACAAATTTAGTTCGATAAAGGGGTTCATTAAACACAATCATGTAAATTACCCATATTGTAATTTTAACACATTATTTTATTGTAGTTTCTTGATTTTTGATTTTTGTGTTGTTTTTCCTGTGATTTTAAACCTCATATTTTTTTTCTATTGTAGTGTTTTTTCATATAACCTAGGTCATTGTTTAAAAAGTTAACATGAATTATTTTTTTTCTTATTTTTTTATATTTATTTTTTTTTCTTTTTATATAATTATTCTATTCTTTTTAATTTTTATTTTATTAACAAATAAGATTATTGAGATGTTTTGAAAATATTATGAATATATAATTATATAATATTGACAAACGTTCATCTTTCGCATTGAATTATTGTTTTTTTTCTTATTTTATTTGTTGTCAACCTCATTAAATTAACTAATTTTATTAAATTTTATTAGAGCAAATTGTCTATATATTATTTTTAAAAATATATTTTAATATTTTTTATAATAATTGGTACTTGGACCCGCCTAACTAGTATTACCTGTAAACATATCATGTTATGCCATCCATGTCACAAACTCATTTAAAGCTTGACGCATTGGTCAATTATTTTATAATTTCAGTGTTTTGCGACATTAACAATGAAGTTATTGATTGAAGCATTGGTCTTAGTGTCTTTCATGGCGAAGACTTCCCCCATGTGCACTCAGGTCAATGATGAACAATTGTAGGGTTCTTGGTTATTATGCAATATTTTTTTTTGTCGCCAAACCTGACTTTTTAAAAATTTAAAATTTAATATGTTTTTAGTGTTTTTTAAATTATTTTGATGTGTTAATATTAAAAATAATTAAAAAAAAATAAAAAAATCATTAATATACATTTTGAAACGAAAAAATTATTTAAAAAACAATCACAACTACATTACTAAATAATCTCTTATAATTGTTGGATTGTGGGATTTGTTCTCATTAATTTTTTATTTTTTTTTATTTTAGTTTTTTATCTATTAATTTTTTAATTTTTATTTGATACTTTTATTTAAAATTTTAATCGCTTTCAATAAAAGTTGTCGGTGGTAAAACTCACTCCGAAGCAACATGTGGTTCAACGACAAAAATATGAGCTCTTTCTTTTCTTTTCTGTGGTCCCCACCTTTAATTTCTTTTATGGCAAGACTTTTCCCCATGCGCAAGCAGGTCAATGACGAAGAATTGTAGGGTTCTTGGTTATTTCTTCTGGTCCAGAAGTCTCTGCCGTGTAAACAATCTATGGGTAGAAATTAATGGCAAAGGGAAGAGATGAAAGAAGAAGGACCTTCAAAATCCTTCTATCCTCCCTGCAATTCCTTCAAAATTAGAGTACCGGATGTTAAATAATATTTATATAGTTTTATTTATTAAGAATAGAATAGTACTTTCAGTTTAATCTATATATATATTTTATTTGTATTTAGATTAAGATTATAAAACTTATAATATAAGATTATTTAGAATTTTAATTTTTTTTATATTTCATCTTAATTATTTCAACTGGATTGCCTAAATATAAATATAATGAATAAAGGGTTGGATTTGCAAAATTATTTACACATTTTAATTTGTTGATCGCCATTTTCTACTGTATCATCGACGTTCTTCCTTCCTCCAACCATTTCCAGCACTAACATACAAAGCTGTAAACATGTGATTTACAGGAAACATTCCGAAGTTCCTCGAAAACACTTTTATCCTTGGAACACGTTTATTTTTATATTGAATGATTACTTTTTTTTTCCGTTTTATTTATTGTAAAAATAAAAATATAGTTCCATAATATTTATAATTATTCTATTCTCATTGAATCATGCTAAAAATAATTGGCCCGTGGCGCGACATCCTAACTAGTCTTATCTATAAACATATCATGTTATGTCACGTACTTATTTAAAGCTTGACACATTGATCAATTATTTTATACTGATTGGACGTTTAAGAGCCGGTCAATTTATTTTATATTTCAGTGTTTTTGTGACATTAACAATGAAGTTACTGATTGAAACATTATTTGTAATTTGTTTTTATGATTTAAAAATATTTTTAAAATTTTAAAATTATTTTTTTACTTCAAATTAATATATATTTTAATATTTTTAAATTATTTTTAATGCACTAATATTAACAATAATTTTTAAAAACTAAAAAAATATATATTATTTTACTATATTTCTAAATAAAAATATTTTAAAAAATAATTATAATCAAACTTTCAAATAAACTCATATAGTTGCTTTCATGACAAAGACATTTCACCGTGCGCACTCAAGTTAATGATGAAGAATTGTAGGGCTCTTGGTAATTACACGTCAATGAGTTGTTTGTGTCCCAACATTGGAGGTGCCATCATATTTTTTTCTTTTTCTTTTTTAAAGATGTGAGCACGATAACGTGTGATTATTGAATTGTCGCTGATTGTTTCCTTATTATTTTTGATATTTTATTTTTAATTTTTTAATTTTTTATTTTATTTTTATATTTTATATCAAGATTTATTTATTTTCAGTTTTATTTTTTAATTATAATTTTTTATATTTTTTTATTTCAGTTTTTATTCTATTAACTTTTAATTTTTTTATTTGATACTTTTATTTAAAATTTTAATCGCTTTCAATAAAGTTTTGTCGGTGGTCAGACACACCGACGCAACCTGTGGTTCAACGACAAAAAATATATGGTCTTTCTTTTTCTGTTTTTTTCCATGATCCGCTACCTTTAATTTCTTTCATAGCTGATCTTTCCCCATGCTTACTCAGGTCCATAAAGTTTGGCTTTTCCCTTTTTCGTAAAAATACATATTTCATCTTAGAAAAAGTTAAAAAAAAATAATAATAAAGCATGCATTTGAGGTATTTTTTTTCCTTTTACACTGATCATTTTGTAATTATCATGATAAATGAGGGATATTTTATGTATTTTTTACATTGAAATTTTAGTTTTTTAATTAAAAAAATTGATGGCATGTATACATCATGCACCAATGAGTTGGTGGGGTCTATACCATTTGAATGACGTGTGTGATATTTCTTTGTAGCCGAACTTGACCTTCCAACGTGTCTTTGAAAGTGACATCATGTTTATTTTTTTATAGTGTGGCACGTGATGATATATGGTTGTTGGATTGTTGTAGATTGTCTTTTTATTTTTTATATTTTAATTTTAGTTTTTATTTCGTTCTTATTCTTTATATAATGATTTTATTTATTTTTAATTTAATATTTTAATTATAATTTTTTATATGTTTTTTTTTTCATTTCAATCTTTTTTTATATTTTTTTTTTTTTTATTAAAATGTTTTTTGATTTCAATAAAAATTTTAAAGTGGTAAGACACTCCGCAGCAACCTGTGCTTCAACGATAAAAAAATATGAGTTCTTTTTTTTCTTTTGTCATTGGTTCTCGAGCCACAAAACAAAGAATCTTTTTCCTTATGGAAGCATTGGTCCACCACTCTTAAATTTTTTCACAGCAAGACTTTTCCCGCATGCACCCTCAGGTCAAAGATGAAGAATATTTGTAGGGTTCTTGGTTATTCCTTCTTGTCGAGAAGCTTGTGCCTTGTAGCAATCAATCACGGTATTACAAGGATGAAAGAAGAAGGATTAATGCCAACCTATTCATCTCGTTGTTGATCAACAAGGAAGGAACTTGATAGAAATAGACCCTTGATATTACTATCCTATCCATCAAAATCCTTCTATCCGCCCTGCAATTCCTTCAAAATTATGAGTTACATTGATTTTCTTCGCAATTAAAGTAAGTTAGAGTACCGGATGTTAAATAATATTATTTACACATTTTAATTTGTCGATCGCCATTTTCTGCTGTATCATCGACGTTCTTCCTTCCTCCAACCATTTCCAGCACTAACATACCAAAGCTGCAAACATCTGATTTACAGGAAACATTCCTGAAGTTCCTCGAGAACACTTGTATCCTTGGAACACAACTTAGCCATCCCAAAATCGGCGATTTAATTTGGGATTGAATTCGTTGTCAAGCAGGATATTCTGTGGTTTGATATCAAAATGGAGGATTTTTTTATTTTTGATTAACGTGGATGTCTGGACTAGTTTGCGTGCACCTCGACTAATCTCACGGGTCCTGAAGTTAATGACCATGTAAGCCTCCAGTTGTTATCATATATGCAATTACAGGGCTCGAACCTGAGATCATATAAAGAGCAAACCTCTTAATTCTAAATTTTTACCACTGGATCATCTTCTAAATGGTTAAAAAATGGAGGGTTCTTTGATCACGCCCCTGGTGAAGATATTCAATCCCCTTGGCTATGCCTATAGCAATTATTCTTTATATATATATATATATATATATATATATATATATATATAGTAATTGACCTTTTTTTGTTTCATTTTTTTTATATTCATTTTTTTCTTTCTATACAATTATTCTATTTTCATTTAATTTTTATTTTATTAACAAATAAAATCATTGAGATATTTTATAAATATTATAAAGATATTGTTTTATAATATTAACAAACATTTATTTTTTTATATTAAATCATTATTTTTTTTTTGTTTTATTTATTGTAAAATAAAAATATAGTTCCATAGTATTTATAATTATTTTATTCTCATTGAATCATGCTAAAAATAATTTGGGCCGTGGCGCGACATCCTAAGTAGTCTTATCTATAAACATATCATGTTATGCCACATACTCATTTAAAGCTTAACACATTGGTCAATTAGTTTATACTGATTGGGACGTTAAAGAGCCGGTCAATTATTTTATATTTCAGTGTTTTGTGACATTAACAATGAAGTTACTGATTGAAACATTATTTGTAATTTGTTTTTGTGTTTTAAAAAATATTTAAAAATATTTTAAATTTTTTTAATTTTTTTTAATTAATATATTTTTTAGTGTTTTTAAATTATTTTAATGCATTAATGTTAAAATAATTTTTTATTATTTTAATATATTTTTAAATAAAAATACTTCTAAGTTAATGATGAAGAATTGTAGGGCTCTTGGTTATTACGCGTTGATGAGTTGTTGGTGTCCCCCCACATTGGAGGTGCCATCATATCTTTTTTTTTTTTTTTAATGATGTGAGCGCGATAACGTGTGATTATTGAATTGTCGCTGATTGTTTCCTTATTATTATTTTTATTTTTTATTTTATTTTTATTATTTTTATTTTTATTTTTTTATATTTTATATCAAGATTTTATTTATTTCTAATTATAATTTTTTTTATTTTTTTATTTCAGTTTTTATTCTATTAATTTTTAATTTTTTATTTGATATTTTTATTTAAAAACTTTAATCACTTTCAATAAAGTTTGTCGGTGGTCAGATACACTCCGACGCAACCTGTGATTTCAACGACAAAAATATATGGTGTTTCTTTTCTGTTCTTTTCCGTGGTCTGCTACCTTTAATTTCTTTCATAGCTGATCTTTCCCCCTTGCTCACTCAGGTCCATAAAGTTTGGCTTTTCCCTTTTTCGTAAAAATACATATTTCATCTTAGAAAAAGATAAAAAAGAAAGCATGCATTCAGGGTATCTTTTTCCTTTTACGCTGATCGTTTTGTAATTATCATGATAATGAGGGATATTTATGTATTTTTACTTTGAAATTTTAGTTTTTTAATTAACAAGGAAGGAACTTGATAGAAATAGACCCTTGAGATTACTATCCTATCCATCAAAATCCTTCTATCCTCCCTGCAATTCCTTCCAAATTATGAGTTACATTGACTTTCTTCGCAATTGAAGTAAGTTGGACTGGATTCCTAAATATGATGAATAAAGGGTTGGATTTGCACAATTATTTACACAGTTTAATTTGTTGATTTGATACATCTCAAACATACTAGACCGATAAGTTTACACATAATCCATGAACGTATCTCACAGGTCACAACAATTTCCTTCGTTATTGCTCACTAATATTTATTACTGAAAAGAGTAACTTAACAGTGGTCTCTAGGGTCTTTTCTAGATGTTTTGGGGCAGTTTATTGGGGGTTTTTTGTGGCCATAAATTAACTTTAAGTGATGCCTAATCCTTTGATCTCCCACCAACAATCTTTTAGCAATATTTTGTTGAAAACGTGTACCTCTGATCTTACAATTTTGTTCTTAGTTTTATTGTCTTCATTTGTATTCTATCATTTGAGTTTTCAGACTGGTAGGTAAACATAAATGCTTCTAGCAACAATTTCTCTAAGTTTTTTTTTATTGAATCTATTGAAGAGAATTTCAAGAATTTAATTACAAAATTTATATAAACTCTTGTATTAAAAAAATCAGATTATATTATAAAATTAATTTTGTTATTAATACTGTGTTGAACTCAGAATTTGTGATCTAAATGGTTAATTTGACCATGGTTTTGAAGAGTTTTTTTTACCTTTTTTGATTCATAAAATCCATATATCCATAAAATCTTCTAAATGAATAATAAAAAAGAAAAGAAAAGAAAAGAGAAGAGAGGAGAAGAAAGAAAGGTAAGCTTTACAACTGAAGAGACATTATCTGCACTGGCGTTGTAGACTGTCGAAATTCTGAAATGTTAATTTCTATGTAGGAGGTAAATAGCATAAAATAAAATAGCATGACATCATACCTTTACTAGGAGGTAAAGGTTTCCAATACCACAAATAAACAACAAAAGTATAAACAAAAAGTAAATTTTAAATTTTTTAAAATATTTTTGAACCACAGAAATACAGACAGTTAGTATTGCATTGACATGGTCTAGATATGACTTGCCAAAATAATTTTCAATTGTCGATGCTCCATAGAGTGTTTAAGGCACAAGCCACTCTCTCCCAGTGAAGCAATGATTTTTAGTCCAAGTTATCATGTGCGTGCTTGAAAGTTTTTTTGTCCCGTAATTGCAGCAAAATTTGAATTTTGCACCTAAAACGATCGATAGCAAAAACAATCTGTAATTTTTCTTGCAAAGATCTGTAAAGTAATTATAAGATCTGGACTTGGATTTAGAACTAGAAAAATCTTCTAAATGAATAATAGAAAAGAAAAGAGAAGAGAAGAGAAGAAAGAAAGCTAAGCTTTACAACTGGAAAAAACATTATCAGCACTGGATAAATATGAAATGTTTAAGTTAAGTTGATGCTGAAATTCTGAAATGTTTATTTCTATCACTCCTTACATAAATTGCGTGACGTCATACCTTTACCATGAGGTAAAGGTTCCAATACCAAAATACAAAACAATCCCTAGAAATCATAAAATCCTAATTTCATCCCCGGAATAATAGCAAATGACTAGAAATCATGGAACATGCTCAACTGTGTTCAACAAACTTTCAGGATCTACTTCAATTTTCTTAATAGAACGGGAAATAGTGATCGGGATCCTCGTTAGCTGCGGGCAATCACCCACAGTAATTTCTTCGAGAGAATCGCAAAGAAGTCTTCCAGAATAAATGCTATTCAAATTTGGTAATTTCTTCAATACCAAAACCCTCAATTTATCAAATGTACGAAAAGGAGAGGAATGCTCATCACTTCCCATTATCTCCTGCATGTTGTAACAATCTTCGACTACAATCACTTCCAATCGGCGCAACAACCATGATTTTGAAGTTTCATTATGTATCAACCAAGGAGGGAGCAGCACCTTCATCCCATGACATTTATGTATCACCATCTCTCTGAGATTGAAAAAGACTCGCTCTGAAGGTGCTTCAAAAACGGTTTCTAAGATTATCAAACCATCAAGGTGTAGAATCTCAAGCCCATACCCTCCAAATACATATGATGGACATAAGCTTCTCATGTTTTGACAACTCACAAAAACTACTTTTGTAATGAAGCACAGGGACAGAGACGTTGCATTGTCAATCATGAGGTCATAAAACCAAGCCTCTTTAATTAACCCTAACTTCGATCTTGTATAATTTAGATCTTCGAGTGCAGAGAAACAAGGTCGTCCTACAGTAACCTTGAATGCACTTATTGAAAATCCCCGTTTTTGGAAAACTATGAAATCATCTAGATCACGGAAGTTGCATTCCAAAGTTTCCAAATGATATAATGTGGAAACTTCATCTCCTCTAACTGAGAGAACAACTTCAGATTTCTGATGAAGCTTGAGGAACTGTAATTTTGAGAGTTGGGGTAAAATACCCGACCGTAAAACACGCACCCCACTTCCATCAAGATTAAGATACCTGAGATACTCCAGCCTTTCCATTCCCTCGGGCAAATCTTCAAGTCCAGTGTAACTGAGATCCAACTTCTCCAATGCCTTAAGCTTTGCTAATGATGGTACATAACTCAGCTTTGCACACCATCCCAGCAACAATGCAGTGAGTCTCGTTAGATGAGAAATAGAATCCGGCAACTTCTCTATATCTGTGTCGGAAAGATCAAGAACCTTGAGTCCGATGAGGTGCTGGAAAAAATAATCCTCGACCAAATTCAATTTGTAGTTTCTGCACAACAATAATGTTGAGAGACGGGGGCACGTTGGTGAAAAGCCTGTTGGAATATTCTGGATTCTATTTTCCATGAGTGAAACTCTTAACAGATCCTCTCTCCACAATCTTACACCGGGTAATTCTGTTAGCTGTGCACCTGCTTGAACCATAGCCCCCCCACTTTCGTTCAATATTTTCGAAGCCATATCCCAAATCAAATCATGCATCTTGACATATCTGTAATCTTCATCGTCCCTGGAACCTTCTAACAAGCTGGCATCTTCAAGCTGATCAAGCATGGTATGGCCCCTATCAAATCGTGCATGCCTTCCCATTCCTTTGACTATACCCTCGTCAATCAAATACTCTATCAAGTCCTCTCTCAAGATGATCTTGCCTTTTGGAAATAGTGTGATATGTAAGAAGCACTTTTGCAGTGCTGAATAGGTCAACTGGGCATAGCTAAATTCCAACACTGGAAATACTTTGGCTTCCATCTCACCTGGTCCATCTTCTGATCTTCTCAGTTTTAGCAATGCATCTCTCCAAACATATTCAACATACACTCCCTTCATGCATCGAGCCATTGTCACGATTCCAAGAGGCAAACCAGCACACTCCTTCACAATAGACTCTGCGATCTCAGGATAGGGTGCACCACCTGCAGGCCCTAATCTGTATTTGAACAGATCCCAAGCCTCACCCTCAGAAAGAGGCTCCACTTTGATTATCCTTTGGCAATCCATTTTTCGACATATATCCTGTGATCTCGTTGTGAGAATCAACTTCCACCCGTCTGTTCTAAGAGGTATTCCCACTTCATCAGGAAGAAAATGATCCCACAAATTATCAAGAATTAAAAAACCTTTTTTTTTCACATTCAACTCTGTCAACAGCTCCCCAGTTCTCACCATCGCATCATTTTCATCCAAAGGTTTTAAATCCAAAACCTCAGCAATGCGACCCTGCAATGCATAAATGCTAAAATCTTGTGACATTGTAATCCAACGAACAGGATGAAACATGCCTCGTGTCTCGTGAAGCTGATTATAGATGTGTGTAGCCAAAGCTGTCTTTCCCACCCCCGGCATCCCCCAGATGCCAATGCATGAGACCTCATCATTCAACAACCCAGACCAGACAGCATTCATGTTTCTTTCCATAGCTTGGCCCACTAGCTTTGTTGTCGGCAATACATATCTTTCAGTCCTACGTTTCTTATGCACAGGTCTTTTAGAAGAGGGTTGTCTCTCAACAACAGACTGCATCAATTCCGGACTCGTGGTCAGTCTACCAATTCTTAACTCAAAATCCCTTATTGATGAGGATGAGATGTTATTCAAGTTCATTTCAAATGACTGATGTGCTTGCTCTGTTCTTTGTACTCTAGTCTCGGGTTCATCTGGCATAAGAACGACAGGAGCTCTAGGTTCCTCGACAAGCTCAGTCTCCCCCCCAATCAGAAGACCCTTCCGTCCTCGTTCATCCGAAAGAGGTTGTTCTTCTTGTTCCATTTCTAAGCCCCGCAAAGCAGTTGAAGCTGCATTAATTCCCTCGTTATTGCTTGAACTTGGCACACTCTTATCTACAGGCATTTTAGAACAGCTTCCTCTCTCAGTAACAGCCTGCATCCATTCCCGACTCTCTATACTATGAAGAGTGATGTTATTCGTATCCGTTTCAAATGCTTGAACTGCTGGCTCTATTCCCAAACCAGTCTCAGGTGCATCGGGCATAAGCATGCTAGGAACCATGGTCTCCTCAGACAGGAAAAACTCGCCCCCAGTTATCCCATCCATCCATGAAATTACCTCATCCAAACGAGATTGTCCTTGTTGTTGCATTTCTAAATCTTGCGCAGGATCTGTATCTGCAGTAACTATTATATTATTGCTTGAACTTGGCATGCTCCTGCGCATTCTGCCAGGAAGCTTATCAAACGCTGCTCGTTGAACATCTGGAGTTACTTTTTCACAAATTTTAACACCACCACCTCCAACTCTTGCCAGATGATATTTCATCCTTGTAGTGGAAGTACTTCCAGCCAATGTCTTCTCACAAAAAATGCACTTCAATAAACCACCATCCACTTTCTCAAAATAACTCTGAAATGGATCACTTCCTCCAGCCATTTTTTCTTCTGTGTCCCTACATACAGACATAACAAAGAACTTTCAGAATATTGAATTAAAATGGAACTTGAACTAATTGAAAAAAAGAAGAAGCTAAGTTTAAGATAAAAAGAAAAATTGATTACAGGTGTTTCACTGTCTAAACCAAAGTCAAGTTAAACCACTCCAAAGATCAAAGTGTTCTTTTCTTTTTACTTTCCCAATAATTCTACAACTGGTCATATCAGTAATTTAATAACCAGTATGTTTCTTTAGCTTAGAAGAATCAAAGTACATGAGTTGGAAAACAAATGGTATGAAATTAGAGCTAAAATTAATCAAACTTAATTACCTGAACAGCAGATGCAGCAAGATGTTATCCAATTATTTGATTAAATCAGAAGAAAGAAGATGGACGGGGGAGAGTAAGTGTGTTGGAGACGCCGGACGCGTGATAGAGCTTCGGCTTGTGTGGTTGTGGATAAGGATAGATTCAGACAGTCAGAGAAGCAGATGACAGTGAAAAAAAGTAAAATGGATTTCTGTCGTTCATGGATGTCATATGGACATGCTGTTGGTCTTCCAGGAAGCGGATCCGGCGAGGGGTGCTCTAGTGAAGGCGTGGGGGTAGGCGGTTGCTGATGATAGTCTCCTCGTGTGATGGACAGCACGCCAACTTTGCAAACGATGAGAAAGAGCACGATCCACCACAAAACAGCAGAAGAGAAAGCAGTAGGCCGAGGGAAGAAAAGGGAGCAGAGTCGACCAAGAGAGAAGTAGAGAGCGGTATCTTCACAAATGGAGAGGTTTGTGTTTTCTGTAGGTGGTAGAAAAAAGAGACAGAGGATGAGAGACAACAGAGAGGGAGAGTACCTGTTTGTTTGCTGGTTTTTAAAAAAAGAGTTAATTTCCAGAAATAACAATGAAGTTACTGATTCAAACATTGGTCCACCACCCTCAGGTCAGTGATGAAGAATTGTAGGGTTCTTGGTTATTTCTTCTGGTCGAGGAGAAGTCTGTAACAACCTATCACGGTATGAAAGATGCACGTATTATAGGCTCCGTTTGTTTGTAGGAAAGTAATTTTCTTTTGGAAAGTGAATTCCGGGGAAAGTAAATTCCTGGAAAGTGAATTCCGGAAAAGTATTTTCCGATGTTTGGTAGTATTATGGAAAATGAACTGGAAAATACTTTCCAGTATTTGGTTGTGTTATGGAAAATGAACTGGAAAATAATTTATTAATGAATTAAATTTTTTTTCAAGTTTATCTAATATATATAAATATTTAATCACTTACAATTGTCATAACCCAATTTTTGACCTTTTTATTTTATTATTTAAAAAAAAAAGATGATGAAAAATAAAAATAAAATAAATGAAGGATTAATTAAAATTTGGGTTAAGGGCAACATGATTGGAAATTTAAAGATTTAATTAAACTCTTGACTAGTTTAATTAATTAAATCAAAGGTTTAATTGGATAATTGATTTAATTAAAATTTAGATTATTTTAATTAATGAAATCAAGAGTTTAATTGAAGAATTAATGAGTTTAAGGAATTAATTCAACTTTGATTTAATCAAAAACCCACCGCTTTGCATTTTAATTAACTGCTACAGTGCAAGTAATTCACTTGCTACAGTGCAAGCGAATTATAATTCACTTGCTACAGTAGCAAGTGAATTATATCATTGCCTACTGTGGCAAGTGAATTATATCGCTTGCCACTGTAGCAAGTGAAGGCGTGCGCTACGCATGCCGAAAGGAAAGTGTTTTCCTTTTCTAACAGAAGGAAAACACTTTCCTTCGAGCACGTTATTAATTCTAGGTGGATGGAATTCAGTTTCCTTTCATTATTTTCCTTTATCGTCGCCAAACATAGGAAAAGCAGGAAAGTGAATTCCAGGAATTCACTTTCCTGCAATCAAACACGGCCTAAGTCTCAGATGGTACAATTCAAGTTGCCATTTTGATATTAAAATAACACATTTCCAGGCCTTATATTTAATATTTTTATGCTAAAAAAAAAAAGAACCTTAGCGTATCACAGCCACCTAATTAGTATTACCTATAAACATATCATCTGATCCCATCCCATACAATTTCACCTGTGGAGTGTGATGTAGTAAAAAAGAGTATCTAAAAATTAAAGTCGTAGGTTGTTGAGTCTTGTCATGCTATTGATGAAGAAGTTACTCGTTTCATGGTGCTCACTAAATGGGTGAGTTTATTAAATTTCTTAGAGCCAATTACCTGTGTATTATATATTTTTTATTTTTTAAAATATTTATCTTCTTTTAATATTTTTATTTTAAGAAAACATGTATCACAAGTCACCTAACCTAACCAGTCTTAACTATGAACATATAATCTTATTAGAGAATAATATAAATCATATATTACGATCTTATCTAATAGTTTAAATTATTAGGTTGATATAGTTCTTTAATATGGTATCAGAGCTTTGATTACCAAGTAATCATGAGTTCGAATCTCATAATCCCTATTTATTTTGATAAAAATTATGCACAAGATAAAATAAACTTATGTAAGTTTGAAGCCCAAAAAATTTTCACTTGAAAAATGTGTTAGAAAATAATATAAATTATATCTTAAAATTTCATTTAATAATTTAAATTATTGAGTTGAATTTTTCAACCAATGTTATCCATCTCCTGTCACATATCATCTCCTTCACTCTGATGCAACCTGTGATCAATTATTTTATATTTCAGTGCTTTGTGACATCAACAATGTCATGTTACTGATTGAAACATTGGTCCACCACCTTTAATTTCTTTCATGGCAAGACTTTTCCCCCAATGCGCAAGCAGGTCAATGATGAAGAATTGTAGGGAGATGACAGAAGGAGGATGAAAACACATGATCTCTCTAGGAATTCTATGTACAATTAATGCTCGATAATCAACTTCTTTTCACGGTTAAAAGATTAAAGAATTAATTTTTATTATTAATATTTTTTTCTCTTTAAATAGAGAATGGCTTTAAATTAATTTTTTATTTATTCATAATTTATTTAAATTATATTAAAGAAAACAAATTTCCAGCGCAAAGCACAACAACACACCTTTTCATTTATTTTTTCTTATTTTGTTTCTTTAATCTAGTTTTCAATTATATCTCTTTTTTTTAAAATATGTTAGTTTAACTATTTTTAAATAGTAATTAATCTTTTGGATGGGTTTTTAAATTTCATAATATCTCAAAGGGATTATTGTAATTTATTTATTAATTTTTTTTATAACTAGATAAGTTATATTTGCATTATATGTTTTTAATGATGAAAATAAAATGTACTTAATAACCATAATAAACCTTCAAGTCTTAAAATGTACTTAACGACCCTCGAGTCAATAACGATAAATTATACGCTTCTTAGTTATTTCTTGTTGATAATTTCGCATCCATCACAACTTCTAGTCTCTTCTGCATAGGATAATTTAAGGAATTAGCACACAAAATTAAAATAAATAGTGCAATGACACAAAAGCAAAATGGTTTGGTGAAATAATACATTTTCATCTTGTCGTCCTTAGAAATACAACATTTACTAAATGTTGTTATTCCAAAGCACTATAAGATTATTGTGATGCTTTAGAATAGTGATATTTAGTAGATGCTGCATTTATGAACCGCAAAAAGATAGTTGTCATGCTCAACAAATTGACTTGTTCATAATGGTTAGTGAAACTAGTTGAATAGTTCCGAAAATAACAAGAAAAATCACAAAACTATCAAAATTAGGGGGTCTCGGTGATATTTTTTATGTCTAAAGATATAATGTTCATATGGCACAGTAAGGTTACCCTAGGTAAAATAGCCTTCAAAAAATCTTATAAAAATTTGAACGCGATCCAATAGTCAAATTAAAAGTTACGATCTTTTTGAGATGTTATTTTGATCTGGCATGACCGTACCTCCTCTTGGGCCTAAACATGTCTTATTAGTCCATAAATACATTTGTTAGGCCATTCAAGTAATGTTTTTAAGGAAAATTCTCATTTAGTTATGGCAGACCCACACCTGACTACTTAGAATCACATGTTATCGCAAGTCCGATTAAAATAACTTTTTGAGATTTCTTAGTCTACAAGTTGGACAAAGATGTATATTTTGACTCATAAAACATATTTGAAATAAAAAATTAATTAAATTATGGTTTTGTATGAAACGATTGATCAGTTAATACATCTAGATTAAACAGGTCGACTAGAAGATTTAAGTTTCATATTGTTGTGCCTCTGAAGCGCGACATTTACTAAATATTGTTATTCTGAAACATGACAACTATCTTGTCATGCGTTTGAATAGCGACATTTAGTAAAATATCATACTTTTGAAGCGCGACAAGTTGAAGGTAAGTTATTTCATCAAAATTTTCTCAAACGGTGTTATTCCTTTAAATTTTTAAGTTTACTTTGCTAATTTGACAAAAAAAAAAATTCCTTTGCCATAAGCTTTAAGAGTGAGACCATGTAATTAAAATTCACTTAATAGATACTAGTTTTCTACTAATTCTATGCAATCCAAACAGTTGAATTTTTGAATTTTTAAATATTTTTTATTATAAAATTTAAAAACAGTTCAGTTTGGTTTTAATTTTAAATTTTTTTTAAAAAATCAATCCAAACCAAATTATATCAAACTGAATCAAAACAAACCAAATAAAATTTTTTTATAAAAAAACTAAAGGTATGTATAAACTAAAAACTCATTAAATTAAGGTAGTGTTTGACATTATAATAGTATTTTTTTAATTATATATTTTTTATTTTTTAAAAAAATTATTTTTGATATCATGACATTAAAACAATCCCAAAACACTAAAAAAAATTAATTTTTTAAAAAATATGGTGTAGCCGCATAAACAAAACCGCCTCTAAAAATGGTTGAAATTGCTCAACTAAAGGTCCATTAACTCAAAAAAATAATATTAAAACAAATCAAACTAAACCAATTTAATTTGGTTCTTTTATTTGATTCAATTCAAAAAAAAAATTAACCAAAATTGGTTGGGTTATATATATTTTTATCCAAACCAAACCGTTTGAAATAATGCTCACCCCTAATTATTATCGTGTATTTAGTGCAATGCTTGCTCACTCACATCTAAATAAAACGGAAAAATTGGATCCCACATGTTTGTGAGTGGAGGAATGTCAAAGGGAGGAGCATCACACTAGATCGATGGAGTAAATAAATTCTCATGCAAGGACGCGTGTACTACAGTACTGTAAAAGACTCGCCCATCTAAGGACTTCATGAGTTTTCTGAAAGGCCAAAACTACATCAGCACATGCAGATAAAATCTTAGGACGAGTGTGGAGATGATGAATTATTCATCAGAAATGGTTACGTGTTTGTTCTTCTTTTTCATTGTCTTCCTTGCAGACCATGGAGCAAGCTTGAATTGCACAGGATCATGTGGAAACCGTGGCCCTGACATCTGATTTCCTTTCCAGATCAAGGAAAAACAACCAGACCACTGTGGATATTGTTGGTGGGAGAAACCACTGGTTGTAGCTTTGAAACACTCAGAGGGGATAAAACACAAAGTTTTATTACAAAAACAGAAGCTTACAATTAATACACAATCTTACAATACACGCCCTCTCTCTCTATATCTAGTGTTTCTCTCTTCTCTCCATACATTTATAATAACCTTATCTTAGATGCCTATTTATACACATATTCAGAACAAGAAAATTCAACCGTCATGTGTGAAGGCGGTTGGCGGCCAATGGTGTGAATGCGGCTAGGCAGTGGTAGCTGGTGGCTGGCGGCTGGTCGGTAACAGCTGGTGGCCGGTTAGGCGGTGGTTGCCTTCCTTGACCTTCTAGATTGAGTTTAATATTTAACATATCTCCCCCTTAAACTCAATCGAGGGATGCCAAGCATGAATACTTCTCCCTTCAATGCCTTCTTTCTGCTTGTAGCCTTTATCCACTAATCTGGCTTTGTATCTTTGCACTTCTCCTTTTGCATTCTTCTTCTTCTTGTAGACCCATTTGACACCTATTGCTTTCTTCTTTTCTGGTGGATAAGTCAGCTTCTAGGTATCTTTCTTCTCAATGGCATGTATTTCTTCATCCATTGTTTTAATACATTTTTCTTTTATGATAGCTTTATTGAAGCTTAATGGGTCACTATCTACATGGAAACAAAACAAAGTTGTATCTTCCATGACTTGAGTGGCATCGTACAGCTCTTCAAGATTTCACATCCTTCTTGGTCCTTCTGATGAGGATGCTGAGGTGGTGTTGATGATGATGATCCTGGTGTGTTCCTCCTGTTGAATACAAGGAATCTGTGCACCGGACTTTGTGGTTCAGCTGCTGGCATAATCACCAAACTTTGTGGTTCAGCTGCTGGCACAATCGGTTCTTCTGCAGGTACAATTGGTTCTTCTGCAAGTACTGTTGGTACTTCTTCACCTTCAAGGATCAAATCAGTGTTGATCCATCTGACTGCTGCTTGATCATCATTCCATTCCCAAGATTTATCTTCTTCAAAGATAACATGTCTACTCATAATCATCTTCTTTGTGATGAGATTATACAGCTTGTATCCCATCCTTCTTTCACCATATCCGACAAAGATGCATTTCTCGCTTTTATCATCGAGCTTTGTCCTTCTTGCATCTGAGATCTTTGCATATGCCACACAACCAAAGACTCGTAGATGAGTAACACTTGGTTTGTGACCACTCCATACTTCTTCTGGAATGACACCTTGCAAACTTCTAGTTGGGCAGCGATTCAGTAGATACACTGCACATGGTACAACTTCAGCCTAGTATTGTTTGGGCAACTTCTTTGCTTTGAGCAGACTTCTTGCCATGTCAAGAATCATGCGATTCCTCCTTTCTGCTACACCATTCAGCTATGGTGTATAGGCTAGTGTTGTCTGATGTCTGATGCCTTGCTGTGTACAAAAGGCTTCAAAGTTGTTTGCTGTATATTCTCCACCTTGATCAGATCTCACGGTTCTGATCATATAGCCACTTTGCTTCTCCACAATTGCTTTAAAATCTTTAAAACAATTGAATACTTCTGACTTCCTCTTTAGAAAGTATATCCACGTCTTTCTACTAAAATCATCAATAAAAGTGAGGAAGTACCTATTTTTTCCAGTCGACATAGGCGTTATTGGGCCACACACATCTGTGTGTACTAACTCCAATGGCCTCTTTGCTCTCCAGTTGACTTCTTTGGCAAAACTGGATCTGTGATGTTTGCTGAGGACACAACTCTCACAGACTTCATCTGGATGATCAATGTGAGGCATACCTTTGACCATCTTCTTGCTTGCTAGCATCTTCAGACTTGTGAAATTCAGATGCCCAAGCCTCAGGTGCCAAAGCCATTCTTCACTGTTGGTGATGGCGCTTAAACACCTTGCTGCATCATACTGGATGTTCAAAGGAAACATCCTATTCTTGGACATTTTCACATAGACAATTAATCTCCCATTGTTGTCTCTAATTGTCAGATGACAATTCTTCGAGTAAAGAGTATAACCTCTCTCCATAAATTGACCTACGCTGATCAAGTTCTGTTTTATGGCTGAAATAGAATAAACATCGGCGATGTGGTTGTGATCGCCGTTCTTCAAATTGATTGAGATGTTGCCTTTACCTTTGAATGGAACCTTTGAGGTATCTCCAAAAGTAACTAGACCTTGTTTGGTCTCATCTAGATCACCAAATAACCCTCGGTGGCTGCACATGTGATTGCTGGCTCCAGAATCTAGATACCATACATTCTCCTATTTCTCACCATGTCCTTGTTGGATAAGAAATGCAGCTGCTCCTCTGTCATCCTTCTCTGCATAGTTGGCTTGCTCACGTACTTCTAACGGAGCTTTCCTTCTTCGACATTCAGTGCTATAGTGCCCAAATTGATTGTAACTATAACACTAGATATTCCTCTTGTCACGGTTATTGTAACCGTCTCCTCTTCCTCTAGGAGTGAATGCTTGTTGTCCTCGGCCTCCTCTGATGGTGTTTTTGCCACCTCTTCCTCTAAAGCTTGTATTCCAAGAACCTCTTCCTTGGAATCTCTGGAATCCTCCTCTGGATTGTTGACTTCCTGCTTGAGTGGTATATCCATTTGTTGAAGTCTCCCCTTGCTCATATCTGTCCTTGAGAGACAGCTTTACTTGTAAGGCATGCTCGATGGCCTTATCTCCATTTCTCTTTACAATTTTCTGCTCATGAGCTTGCAAAGAACTCATAAGTTCATCAACTATCAATTTTTCCACTTCCTTGGACTCTTCAATGGCGACAACAACAAAATCAAATTTTGGATCTAGGGATCTCAAAATTTTCTCAGTAATTCGAGAATCGGTGATGGCTTCTCCATTTCTCCTCATCTGATTGACTATCACCATAATTCTTGTGTGATAATTAGAAATAGATTCTGAGGACTTCATCTGCAATAATTCAAATTCACCTCATAAAGATTGAAGACGAATCTTCTTGATTCTGTCAGCACCTTTGTATCTTTGTTGGAGAGCCTCCCATATGTCTTTTGATGTTTCAGCGGAAGCAATAATCTCGAATGTATCTTCATCAAGACCTTGATAGATGGTGGTTTTTGCTTTGTTGTCTTTCTTCTTGTTGACTTTCAAGGCTTGCTTTTATGCCTCTTGTAGAGCATTTTCTGCTTCTTTGGACTCTGGTTCATCATAATCATGTTGTACAATATCCAAACACTCTTGTGAACCAAGGAATGCCTTCAATCTGATGCACCAACTATCATAGTTGTCTTTGGTCAGCTTCGGGATGAGTGTTTGTGTACTTTCTGTAGTCATTTTGCTCTTTTAATGACTATATCACCTTTTGAGAGCCAAATTTGACACTGTAGATCGATCCAAAATGGTCCAAATAGTAGGGAAGCAGTCTTACTTTGAAAACATCAGGTCAAAATATAGGTGAACCGGTCAAAAAACCGATTTTGTACGGCGGGCGGTTCGCTGGGAGTCGAACCGGGAATATTCTGTCAGCGCGCTGGCGGCTGGGAAAACTGCTCGGCGCAACACGTGTACGGGCGGCTTGGCCGCTCGGCGCGGTACGATCGGCTTGGTGGCTCGGCTTGACGACTCGGCTCGGCTCGGCTTGTGGCTCGGCGCGATTGGATGTTGGCTCGGCTAACGGCTCGACTTAGGCAGCTTAAACGGCTCAAATATGGCGCGCGTGGACGGCACTCGTCTTTAACCTCTGGTGCGCGTGAGCGACTGTCACCGGATCTTCAGGCGGCGCATGTGGCTCACCGCGGGCTCCGATCAGGCTGTTCTTTGCACCAGTGAGTTCGTCTTGATGAGATCTACAATGTGGAATGATAAAAACTTGTTTTTTGAAAACTTTGAAAATTCAGGTATACCCCAAAACACTCCTGTTTTCTAACGAACGGGCCTCTGATACCAATTGTTGGTGGGAGAAACCACTGGTGGTGGCTTTGAAACACTCAGAGGGGATAAAACACAAAGTTTTATTACAAAAACAGAAGCTTACAATTAATACACAATCTTACAATACACGCCCTCTCTCTCTATATCTAGTGTTTCTCTCTTCTCTCCATACATTTATAATAACCTTAGCTTAGATGCCTATTTATACACAAATTCAAAACAAGAAAATTCAACCGTCATGTGTGAAGGCGGTTGGCAGCCAATGGTGTGAATGCGGCTAGGCGGTGGTGGCTGGTGGCTGGCGGCTGGTCGGTGACAGCTGGTGGACGGTTAGGTGGTGGTTGCCTTCCTTGACCTTCTAGATTGAGTTTAATATTCAACAGATATCCTGGGTTTGATCTATCCTGCTCAGAGGACAACATCACAGTGCTTAATCTGCCAACTGGATTGAGTCTCCTCATCGAAAGAATTGACTATAGACATCGACTTATTTATGCAAGGGATCCTCAAGGTTGCTTTCCAAGGCAACGTTTAAAGTTCAGTTTAGGGGCTTCTCACTTCCAAATTATGAACGATTGGCTGTACTATGGTTGGACCTTGTTCAATTGTTCACTTTCTAGTGAGAAAAGGTCTCCTTCGTGCATGGATAAAATCCCATGTCTGAGTACTTTTAAGCATGAAGTTTATGCCGTTGACTTAAGTATTCCCATCAGTTACTCTGATTTGTTATCTTGTACCAAGATGTACAACATTTATGGAATTTCATATAGTATGTTGCTTGAATAAAATTATGTTCTTACTATGTCTTGGTCCAATCCAACTTGTGGATCTTCTGAAGCTGAATGCTCCAGCATTCTTCCGCACACGAAAGGTATGCTTTTCTATCTTTCTTCCTTTTTTTCAAATTAATAATTGGCATTTGAATACGTAAATAAAAAAACAATAAGGGTTTTTCAAATTAATAAAGAAACTCTTTCCGTTTGTGTTGCTTTCATGATTTTACTAATTGCCTAAATGGGAGAAGCTAATAAGTATTCAATCCTTTACAGATGTGCGGCGAAAGCTACTGATTGCTGGTTTGTAGTCTGCTCAAATCTCCATCTCAATTTTACACTTGGTTCAATACATTACTTCCCAAAAAAGAAGAAAAGGAGTTTCCTGACTCAGAATGTTGATATGCAGGAGTGATTTCAGGATTCTTCCTTTTTGCAATAGTGATTATTGCACTCCACCGCGCCTATAGAAACGATTAAACACAGAGAATATCAAGCCAGGGTTGAAATGTTTTTGGATGATTACAGATCACTGAATCCCACTAGGTACTCCTATGCTGATCTCAAGAGGATCACAAATCAATTCAGTGATGAATTGGGCCAAGGAGCTTATGGAACCGTGTTCAAAGGAAAGCTAACCAATGAAATTGATGTAGCTGTGAAGCTCCTCAATAATTCCATAGGAAAAGGGGAGGAATTCATCAATGAAGTGGGAACAATGGCAAGAATCCACCATGTCAACGTTGTTCGCTTGATCGGTTTCTGCGCTGATGGATTTAGACGAGCTCTAGTTTATGAGTACTTGCCTACTGATTCTTTACAGAAGTTCATATCCTCAGCAGACTCAAGGAACCATTTCCTTGGCTGGGAAAGGTTGAATCGTGTTGCTCTAGGCATAGCCAAGGGGATTGAATATCTTCACCAGGGGTGTGATCAAAGAATCCTCCATTTTGATATCAAACCACAGAATATCCTGCTTGACAACGAATTCAATCCCAAAATCGCCGATTTTGGGATGGAAAAGCTGTGTTCCAAGGATAAAAGTGCTATTTCCATGACGACTGCTAGGGGGACTGTTGGCTACATTGCCCCAGAAGTGTTCTCGAGGAACTTCGGGAGTGTTTCCTATAAATCAGATGTTTACAGCTTTGGCATGTTAGTGTTGGAAATGGTTGGAGGAAGGAAGAACGTCGATGATACAACAGAAAATGGCGACCAGATATACTTCCCGGAATGGATTTATAATCTCTTAGAAAAGGAAGAAGACCTGCGGTTTCATATGGATGGAGAAGAAGATGCTAGAATTGCGAAGAAACTAGCAATTGTGGGGCTATGGTGCATTCAGTGGAACCCAGCAGAGCGTCCTTCCATGAAAACTGTTGTCCAAATGCTTGAAGCGGAAGGAGAAAACTTAACAAAGCCTCCTGATCCTTTTAGCTCCTCTGTCCCTAAGAGAACCAGCGCAGGCCGCATGCCAGCGAGACGTCTTCACCAAGAGTTGGCAGCCATCTCAGAAATAGAGTGATCAGAAATTTACTCTTTTCAGTAATAACATATTAGGTTCGAGGACCATCGAACATAGGAAATTGTACTAATGCTTCTTCTTCTTCTTCTTTTATGTCAATTCACTTTCTAAGTTCTAAATTACTAATGCAGTGTCAATTCAGAATGAGATGTATCAAATCAACAAATTAAAATGTGTAAATAATTTTGCAAATCCAACCCTTTATTGATCATATTTGGGCAGTCCAGCCTAACCTACTTCAATTGCGAAGGGAATCAATATAATTGATGAGTTATTTTATTTATTTATTTATTTTTTATAAATGTATGGGTCTGACATCAATAACATTTGGACTTAACAGTACACATAAATTTGGCAGTCATTTTTATAGATGAGTTTTTTTATTTATCTTGAATAATAATAGTTTTATATAGACTTGGCAGTCATTTGGAAAAGTCTTGATATGTGAACTAAGGTTGTCAACTTTATTTTGTTCCGTCTGCAATGACCGGTATATCTCATTCCAGTTAAAAAAATAGAATAAATCAGAATAAATTTCATCTCGCTCAAAATCTTAGTTTATTACGAAAATTTAGCCCAAATTCCGGTCAGATCATTCTAGTTCTGTTCTGGTTGTTCCATTCCAGACAAATACTGTTTTTTTTTTTGTGTGTGCTTTTTGTTTTTTCAATAAATATTGTCCAGTTTTACAATATCAATTATATTTCTCAATCCAACCGTTGGACTAGACTAAGATTTTACTAGGAGTCTCCTTACATATTTTTATATTTTAGATTAAAATTTTAGGGTAATTAGAGTTCAAAAAATCCTTGCAAGACTATCAATGACATTTTTGTATTTTTGTTCAAATTCATTATTTTGTTTAGAACTATCATTTTATTGTGTTCTTTTTTTAGATTGATTTTTTTTAATTTCATAATTCAACAATAAGTTTATTGGTAATTGAGCTTCATAATTTGTTTTAACTTATTTTATTTGAGATTATCATGGTTTGGAATGTTAATCTAAGTTGATTTGGGTCGGCCCAATATATTATTATCTCAACATTTTTCAAAAAAAAAAGTTGCCTTGAATTTTTTTGTCAAACAATAGCATCATCCTGACATTAGTGGATGATTGTTAATGCTTATTGATCATTTCTTCGTTTCTTTTGCACGCGCGACTCACTTTGGGTTGAAATCAATATTGCTCTATATATAGGCTCCTCAAGGCTTTTTTTCAAGCGTCTCTAATATATCTTGAGAATCTAGCTAAATTTTTACTCGAATACACAAAGTTTCATAGTTGTCCTTTATTAACCTAGGATATTAAAGTGGGAAGTTTGAATTGACCATGTTAAATAAGCTCTGATACCACTTATTGGAAGAAAGATAAGTGTGGTATAAGATCAAAATAGTAATGCAAAATTAAAAACTCATGAACAAGAAAAAAGATTGAAATGAAAGTATACTTTTATATATTAAAGCTCTCTTAACTATTCTTTCTATTTTGTACTACTTAATAATGTTGAATTGTAAGCTTTTTTTATAGGCATAAAGTCCTAGATAATCAAAGAATTAAACTAATACAATAAAATTTTAATATGAACATGAATTATATTTTACCGATTGAATTGGTTGATCGTTTCTCAACTAGTCAACCGTTTCAATTTATTCTACCTAGTTTCTCTCTCAATTGGTCAATTAATTTAACTAGTTTTTAGAAATCAGTTTACTTTCCAACATTGTGAGTATCTTTCCCCTGCAACGGAAGGAAGAATATCTTGGAATATCTCATGGATTTGGACAGGATTGGGTGTTTTGGTTTTTGATGAGATGCTCCAAGAAAAATATCAGGCTCGTTGGATGTCGTTGTTTGTGATATAGACAGTTGATGACTTTTTTTTTTTTTACTTTTCAAAGTAAATGATTTTGACATTTCAAAGGAGGTGGGAAAGCAGTGTTGAATGGTGGATCAATAACTCACTGTCTGCTTTGCTACTACTCCTATCTGACGACCCTGACATTTCAAAGGACGGCCAAGTAGCGGTTTTCTCCTTCACCTTTCATTGCGTTATCACTCCGAAATTCAAAAGTTTTTATTGGAGAAAAAAGAAAAGGAAATAGAAAAGCTGGACTGTTCTCAAGACTTGAAGAATAGTTTTGAGCAAAAATTGCGTATACACAGTGTATCACTTCAGCCTTCCCCATGCTTAGAGGAATGAACGTCCTTTTGGCTTGCTACATAGCTTTTCTTTTACAGCTATTAGTCTTCCAAACTTGCCATTCTAGCAACATCACTGCTCATCATTGTGCTCCTTCTTCATGCGGCAATATCCAAAACACTAGCTTCCCTTTCAGACTAAACACTGATCCACAAAGCTGCGGATACTATAATTATACTCTGATTTGCGAGAACAATATTTCTACAGTATTATATTTGTATTCAGGTAAATACTACGTGCAGGCAATCAACTACGATAACTTCACAATCCGAGTGGTAGATGCTGGTGTACAAGATAATTGCTGCTCCATCCCTCGTTATTCTTTGGCACCTGATAACTTCAGTGACGGAGAACCATACACATGGTATAACTACAAGCAGGTGCCGCGGCCGGAAGTGAGTGAAGGTTACTGGTTACCTCCACTATCACAGCCTATGATTTTCATGAGCTGTGAAAATACGGTGAATTCTCCTCTTTATGTGATCACTTCAAACTATGGATCAGGAAATTATTCCAACTCTTCTCTTGCGACTCATTCGAATTATGTGACTCTTGGCGGCATGAATGCCTCGGATTTGATGGAACTGTGCACCATAGAGAAAATATTTTTGCTTCCAAAGAAGAGCTACACATACAAGTCCTTCGAAGAAATACACAGTGACCTGGCATATGGGTTTGAGCTTTCATGGTACAACATCAACTGTGAAAATTGCACAATGGGTTGCTACATCAACAGCTCAGACCGTCGTCAATGCATTGGCAGCTGTATGTAACACTTGATGATTAAGTTGCTTCAGATTTGATTCATAAGACTATAAATAACTTGTGATTTGAGGTGGTTTCATATATTTTCTCTGGCTTACTTTTCAATTTTTCATTTTTTTCTGCGCATTAGCACAATATTGCACTGTCCCCAGAAGTTCATGTACAAATTCTGTGCATCCATTACCTGTGGATTCTACTATAGTGGACTGATCATAAGATTCATTCATGTTCATATTGTAAAACGTTTGGTTCATCTTAACTTGACCATGGATACACATTAATTAGTTCAAGTCACATTATTAATTAAATTGTGTGTGCTCTTATCTATTTTCTTTCGCATTTACTGTTGCGTATACCATTAGAACTCTTTTTAAACCTAAATTCTCGACAGCTTTTATTAAAGGCTACCGGAAAATATCACTACTCTACGCAGTGATAGGTGCGAATTCTCTTTCTGCATCTCACCTTGTTTGTGTATTCTTAAGTGTTTCTTCAAACGACATATTTGTGAAATAAGGATTGTTGTTTCTTGAATAGTAATTGTAATTTTGTTCACCATTTTCTGCAGTTTACCTCTACTCTATATCCTTTTTATTTGGTAAGAGATTCCTTCATTTCTTTAGTTTCGCAACAAATTTCTAGTGAAGACAACAAATTTCTAGTGATCACAAAACTTGATTGTTTTCTGGAAATTTCCTACACAGCACTACTTCATGGGCTAAAAGTTGTTTGTGGGACTCCATGTGTGATTATATTTTTGATCTACAAATGGCGAAGGAGACATTTATCAGTATACGATACAGTTGAACAATTTCTACAGGGTCAGAATAACCTTATGCCAGTAAGGTATTCCTACTTAGATATCAAGAAGATTACTAGAGGTTTCAAGGACAAATTGGGTGAAGGAGGCTTTGGTACAGTTTACAAAGGAAAGCTTCGCAGTGGGCGTTTTGCAGCAGTAAAATTGTTGGGAAAATCGAAAGCTAATGGACAGGATTTCATAAATGAAGTTGCTACTATAGGAAGGATTCACCATACTAATGTGGTGCAGCTAATCGGGTTTTGCGCTGAAGGATCAAAGTGTGCTCTTGTATATGATTTCATGGCTAATGGATCTCTTGATAGTCACATATTTTCTCGAGAAGGATCAATCTCTTTAAGCTGGCAAAAACTACATCAGATTTCCCTTGGAGTGGCTCGTGGTATCGACTATCTTCATTTAGGCTGTGACATGCAAATACTTCATTTTGATATCAAGCCTCACAACATTCTTCTTGATGAAAATTTAACTCCAAAAGTCTCTGACTTCGGGCTCGCTAGGTTTTACCCAACGAATGGCAGCATCACATCTCTTACTGCAGCAAGGGGCACCATAGGATACATGGCTCCTGAATTGTTCTACAAAAACATTGGACGTGTCTCCTATAAAGCTGATGTTTATAGCTTCGAAATGCTGCTATTGGAAATGGCAGGCAAAAGGAAGAATGTAAACGCATTGGCAGAAAATTCAAGTCAAATCTACTGGCCATATTGGGTTCATGACCAGGTATCTGATGGAAAGGCCATAGAAATCGGAGACGATGCCACGGAGGAAGAACGTAAGATCGTCAAGAAGATGATTATGGTTGGATTGTGGTGTATACAAATGAAACCCATGGAGCGGCCTACAATGAAGAATGTTGTGGAGATGCTTGAAGGGGATTTGGAAAACTTGCAATTGCCTCCTAAGCCTGTCTTCAATCTAGATGTGACGCCACCAAACATTGAAGGAGAGTCATCATCGTTGTCAGGGGATTCTACCGAATCAACCAGTTTGGTTGAAAATGCATACTAAGTGATATGATGTGAAAATGATAGAATAATGGTGCTTTCGGACTTGGTTATGATGATTTAGTCTGCAAACATTATGATAGTTTATCTAATTTGTGTTTAGCTAATTTAGAGTTCAAGCTGTTGGATAAGCTTCAACATTACGGAAAGCCCAAAATATCCTAAACAAGAGTAGTTAGGATAAGATAGGCTTGATGTAATCCTAATAGAATTAGGAGTTATCTAGTTTTAATAGAAATAGGAAAGCTGTGCTACTAAGATATAAATATCATTGTTGAGTTGTAACAATGATCACAACGAAAGATTGTGGTGTTTAGTTTTGAGTTATTTCTAAACATAATAAGAGAGTTATTCTTATACACAAGCAAAGGGTTTTTTATTTATTAGAAACTAGAATTGGTATCAGAGTTGTAGGCGAATCGATCAAACAACTTGAAAACCAAACTATGGGAGACAACACCACTCCTCCGCAACCAAAGGAAGTCATCCCCTCTTCAATCCAATGCCCCATGTTAAACTCTACAAACTATGCAGTATGGGCCATGAGGATGAGAGTTTTGTTGCGAATTCATAAGGTGTGGGAAACAATTGAACTCGGTTCAAAAGAATCCCACAAGAATGATGTCGCAATAGGATTATTGTTTCAATCCATCCCGGAGACTCTTATCTTGCAAGTAGGCGAACAAGACTCTCCAAAAGAGATATGGGAATCAATCAAAACACGTAACCTTGGTGATGATCGTGTCAAGGAAGCAAGACTTCAAACTCTAATGTCTAAGTTTGAAAGAATCAAGATGAAGGACACGGATACAATAGATAACTTTGCGGGTAAGTTATCTGAGCTAGCGTCAAAGTCGACTTCACTTGGACAAAAGATTGAGGAACCAAAACTCGTGAAGAAATTTCTCAATAGTTTGCCAAGAAGTAAATACATCCAAATCATAGCCTCTCTTGAGCAAGTTCTGGACTTGAACAAAACAGGATTTGAAGATATTATAGGCAGACTCAAAGCCTATGAAGAACGAATTCTCAATGAGGAGAATCACGGAGAAACACAAGGCAAGCTACTATACACAAATTCAGAGCAACAAAGTTTTACAGCATCACGAGGGAGAGGACGTGGAAGAGGATACAGAGGGCACAAAGGATGAGGCAGAGGAAGATTCAACCCACAAGAACGGACAACAACTCAAGGTGATCAAAACCAAACAAGAGAAAAGAAAGATAGATCAAAAGTAATCTGCTATCGCTGTGATAGACCTGGTCACTTTGCTTCCACATGCCCTGAAAGAACACAAAAGATACAAGAAGCAAATAAAGTAGAAACGGAAGAAGCCGATCCAGCCCTTTATATGCACGAAGTTGTGTTCTTAAATAAAGAAAATGTCATACAAAAAAAGTACGAAACAAACGAAGGAGAAGGCGGAGTTTGGTATCTTGATAATGGAGCAAGCAACCACATGACCGGCAATAAGATATATTTCCTGGAACTCAACGAGAACACATAAGGGAAGGTGAAATTCGGAGATGGATCTTGCGTTGAAATAGGAAGGAAAGGTTCAATTCTTTTTCAAAGCAAAACGGAGGAACAAAAACTTGTTGCCGATATCTACTACATTCTTGTACTTAAAAGCAATATTCTAAGCCTAGGACAAGCTACGGAAGCCGGGTGTGATGTAAGGATGAGACAAAACTACTTGACACTCCATGATCCAAGTGGAAGACTCTTGGTAAAGGTCATACGTTCAGCCAATAGACTCTATAAAATAAGTCTAAAAATAGGAAAACCGGTCTGCTTACACACGAGGATAGAAGACGATACTTGGAGGTGGCACGCAAGGTTAGGACATATAAGCTTTAAAACAATCAAAGTTATGTCCCAACAAATGATAGTTCATGGCTTGCCGGAAATCAGAGAAGAAAAAAGATTGTGTGAGTCGTGTTTAGTTGGGAAACAAGCTCGTCAATCTTTTCCAAAGACATCTATGTTTCGAGCCTCTAAACCCCTAGAACTCCTACACGCAAACCTATGTGGTCCCATAACACCACCAACCATTGCTCACAACAAATATATATTTGTTATCATAGATGACTTTTCAAGATACATGTGGTCAATCTTGATAAAAGAAAAGGGTGAAGCGTTTGGTAGATTCAAGGCATTTAAGAGTCTAGTAGAGAAGGATCTTGGGAAAACAATCATAACTCTTAGAACTGATAAAGGAGGTGAGTTCACTTCAAGGGAGTTCCATGAATTTTGCGAGAAAAGCGGGATCAAGAGGCATCTCACGGCACCCTACACACCACAACAAAACAGTGTAGTAGAAAGAAGGAATAGGACGTTGATGGAGATGACAAGGAGCATTCTCAAGGCAATGAAGGTACCAAACTATCTATGGGAAGAAGCAGTACGCCACTCTACATATGTAATCAATAAGGTACCAACAAGAGCCCTTGAAAACATGACTCCTTACGAATGCTTGCGAGAGAAGAAACCGAACCTAGGACATTTAAAGGTTTTCGGTTGTGTAGCATACTCAAAAATTGAAGCTACAAACCTCAAGAAACTGGACGACAGATCAAAGACACTAGTGCACCTTGGGATTGAGCCGGGATCCAAGGCCTATACACTTTATAACCCAACGACATGAAAAATTGTTGTAAGTCATGATGTGGTATTCGATGAGAAGACAAGATGGAGCTGGAATGAATCAAGAGACGAACCAAGAAGGGATCCGGGAATGTTTTACATAAGATAGGGTGAAGTTGTGGATACAGGAGAAGGACCCACGGTAATAGCCAATGATCAACACCAAGATCATGACAAAACTGGAAGCAATGAGTTAAATGATCTTGAGCATCATAATCATGAACATGAAGACGACAACAACACGGACGAAGACTCTCATAGCAATCACGATAATGAGAGTAACGTGCACCACCAACAAACAGAGCAACCGCTAAGAAAATCGACACGTCAAGTAAGTCAACCACGTTACCTTGATGATTATGTTCTTCAAGCCTCTGTAGAATGTGAGAGACTTCTACTTTCGATGAATGATAAGCCAAGTCATTATAAAGAAGCAAAGGGTTCGGCAAAATGGAGACAAACATGCAAAGAAGAGATCGATTCTATCAACAAAAACAAGACATGGTCTCTAATTAATAAACTGAGTGAGACAAAAGTTATTGGTCTCAAGTGGATCTTCAAAATCAAGAAAAATGTGGATGGGACTATCAAAAAATACAAGGCGAGGCTCGTGGCTAAGGGATATGTCCAAGAATCCAGCATAGATTTCGATGAAGTTTTTGCACCAGTTGCTCGTATTGAAACTATTCGATTGTTGATTGCATTGGCGGCATCACATGGATGGGAAATTCATCACTTAGATGTGAAAACAGCATTCTTACATGGAGAATTAAAAGAAGATGTTTATGTTGAGCAACCCGAAGGCTTTGAAGTAAAAGGTGAAGAACACAAGGTGTACAAACTATCGAAAGCATTGTACGGTTTGAGACAAGCTCCTCGAGCTTGGAACACAAAATTAGATCAAATCTTGAAGGAGATGAGATTCAAGAGGTGCTCAAAAGAAACTTCCGTGTATCGCAAGGAAGAGGAAAGAACTCTTCTCATTGTTGCTATTTACGTAGATGACTTGTTTGTGACTGGCAACACTCTCAAAGTCATAAGTGAATTCAAGGCTGGGATGTCAACAAAGTTTGAGATGTCAGATCTCGGAAGGCTCACCTATTATCTCGGTATTGAAGTACAACAAGTTGAAGATGGAATTGAAATTAAACAAGAAGGTTATGCACGAAGGATCTTGAGAGAAGTTGGTTTAGAAACTTGCAATCCGACTCAAGTACCTATGGATTTTGGACTGAAAGTGTCAAAGGCACAAGAAGAAGCAGAGATAGATCCTACATGTTATAAAAGGAACGTAGGGTGCTTACGGTATTTATTACACACACGACCCGATTTGGCATTTTCTGTTGGAGTTGCTAGCAGGTATATGCAAAGCCCTCGCAAGTCACATGGTGAAATAATAAAGCACATACTACAGTATCTAAAGGGAACGGTGGCATTTGGCTTGAAGTTTAATCATGAGAGATCAAAGAAAATCATTGGGTTTAGCGATAGCAGTCACAATATTGATCAAGATGATGGAAGAAGCACTACGGGTCATATATTCTACTTTGGATCCTCACCAATTACTTGGTGCTCACAAAAACAGAATACGGTTGCTCTCTCGTCATGTGAGGCTGAGTTCATGGCAGCGACGGAAGTAGCCAGACAAGCCATTTGGCTTCAAGACCTATTAAGCGAGATCACCGGATGGAAGACCGAGCAAATCATCATCAAGATTGATAACAAATCAGCAATAGCACTCACCAAGAACCCCGTATTTCATGGTAAAAGCAAACACATTCATAAACGCTACCATTTTATACGAGAGTGCATTGAGATGGAACTTGTTGATGTGGAACACGTACCGGGAGTTGAACAAAAGGCGGACATCTTAACTAAAGCATTGGCAAAGATCAAATTTGCAGAAATGAGAAGCTTGATAGGAGTTCAAGACATGACCGAAGCCAAATTGAAGCTTAAGAGGGAGAATGTTGGATAAGCTTCAACATTATGGAAAGCCCAAGATATCCTAAACAAGAGTAGTTAGGATAAGATAGGCTTGATGTAATCCTAATAGAATTAGGAGTTATCTAGTTCTAATAGAAATAGGAAAGCTGTGCTAGTAAGATATAAATATCATTGTTGAGTTGTAACAATGATCACAACGAAAGATTGTGGTGTTTAGTTTTGAGTTATTTTCTAAACATAATAAGAGAGCTATTCTTATACACAAGCAAAGGGTTTTTTATTTCTCATAAACTAGACAAGCTGCGGCTTGTTTCTTCGGTGTGGTCTATATAATCATCATACAAATATGTTCTGTATTGTGTTTAACAATCAGATTTCCACTCTCTTTGGCAATCATAGCAGTAATTATACATCCTCCATGATAACTGTTAATTACATGTTCTACATATTAATTATCGTATTTGTCTCCAGCAGAGTAATATTTTGGCTGCAAATTAACAAGTTGATGCATGAAAAGGCGAGTCTCTATTTATAGGTAACCACTACAAGTAGTTTCGGAGACCACAAATCCAAGGCAAGTCTCTAGAATAATCCTTCCACTACAAGTAGCTTCGGAGATAGAAAATAGCGATTTATTTGCTATCATAGGGATGATTCTGAACAGAGGAGCTTAATTTCATTTTCTTCCACCAACAATGCCTTCTTGTCAATGTTCAGCCTCATGATAATCGATCTAGCGTCACCATTTGCACATTACCATATCTTGCATAAGCCACGAAGAACCATTCACAACAAAACAGGATTGAAAACCATGACCATAACGGGTGCTGTGAAATGAATATTGAAACAGATGGGTGAATTTGATGCAGAAAAGTAGAGAGGAGACAATGAAGCTTGCTTACCGGTCATGGCATTTCACCAGGGAGCTCTGCTTCTTCAAAAATGCTCAACTGTGTTCAACAACCTTTCAGGATCCTCGTTAGCTGCGGGCAATCACCCACAGTAATTTCCTCAAGAGAATTGCATAGAAGACTTCCAGAATAAATGCTATTCAAATTATGACATTTGTTCTACGAGATATTCCCACTTTCTCAGGATGAAAATCATCCCACGAATCAAGAACAAGATTTGTATGTTATAAATACATATTGAAAGCTTCATAATAAATGTTTACAATTTTCAATTTTTTATTGCATTTATATTTTCAGAGTATCTTTTTAAAATATTCTTGTATTTTATTTCTCTTAAAATATACTAAATTTATCATCGGAGGATCTTTAAGTTCTCTAATTAAAATTATTTTATTGCAGGTATCCAAGATCTTCTTGATGAATTTAAAATATTTTAGATTAAAAAAAAATCCAAATATTTTAACATATTAATAAACCACTATCCCGAATATCAAATATCTTTTTTATTTTATATTCTTGAATTTTTAAACTTCGTCATCTTCATATTTATTTCAAACGCTTGGCCCACTAGCTTCGCTGCCACCAATACGTATCTTCTAGTCCAAGAAGGCAAGAACACTTGTGTACAGGCCTTCCTAGAAGAGCGTCCTCTCTCAACAAATGACTGGTGTGCTTGCTTTGTTCTTTGTCTAGTCTCGGGTTCATTTCTTAGTCCATTTCTTAATTTGTGTTTGGTATGCATTATAGATACTTTTTTAAATAATTTTAATTGAAAATAAATCAAACAATATTTTTTAACTTTATTTTTATTTTTAATATTAGTCAATCAAAATAATTGATAAATACTTAAATAATATCATTGAGATGCTTTTTTTTAAATAAAAACTAATTTTAGAAATATTTTAAAAGTCTTGAAAAACAAATGAAATCACGGAAAGATATTAATCTTGAAATTCCATTAGAAAAAAATATCACAAATAAAAGGCAAATATATTGGCCTTTTATAGAAAAAGGAAAGAGGCCGGTAGGTTCCAATCAAAGAGCAGTCAAGGAATTCCCAAGCAGGAGTATGGTTTAATTATATGTGATTAACATGGTCTTGATGATGACTTACCAAAAATAATTTTGAATTGTCGATGCTCCATAGAGAGTTTAAGGCACAAGCCACTCTCTCCCAGGGAAGCAATAATTTTTAGCAATGCTTGAAAGTTTTTTTGTCCCGTAATTGCAGCAAAATTTGCATTTTGCACCTAAAACGATCGATAGCAAAAACAATCTGTAATTTTTCTTGCAAAGATCTGTAAGGTAATTATAAGATCTGGAGATCTGGACTTGGATTTAAAACTAGAGAAATCTTTCTAAATGAATAATTAGAAAAGAAAAAGAGAAGAAAGAAAAGCTAAGCTTTACAGCTGGAAAAAACATTATCAGCACTGCATAAATATGAAATGTTTAAGTTAAGTTGATGCTGAAATTCTGAAATGTTTATTTCTATCACTCCTTGCATAAATAGCATGACGTCATACCTTTACTATTAGGTAAAGGTTCCAATACCAAAATACAAAACAATCCCTAGAAATAAACATTACCAGAATCATAAAATCCTAATTCCATCCCCGGAACATGCTCAACTCTGTGTTAAACAAACTTTCAGGATCTACTTCAATTTTCTTAAGAGAACGGGAAATAGTGACCGGGATCCTCGTTAGCTGCGGGCAATCACCCACAGTAATTTCCTCGAGAGAATCGCATTTAAGTCTTCCAGAATAAATGCTATTCAAATTTGGTAATTTCTTCAATACCAAAACCCTCAATTTATCAAATCTACGAAAAGTAGAGGAATGCTCATCACTTCCCATTATCTCCTGCATGTTGTAACATTCTTCGACTACAATCACTTCCAATCGGAGTGCAGACAACAACCAAGGAGGGAGCAGCACCTTCATCCTATGACATTTATGTATCACCATCTCTCTGAGATTGCAGAAGCCTAGCTTTGAAGGTACTTCAAAAAGGGTTTCTAAGATTATCAAACCATCAAGGTGTAGAATCTCAAGCCCTTCAAATACATGTGATGGACATAAGCTTCTCATGTTTTGACAACTCACAAAAACTACTTTTGTAATGAAGCGCGGGATCAGACGATTTGCATTGTCAAGCTTGAGGTCATAAAACCAAGCCTCGTTAATTAACCAAGAATTCGATCTCGTATAATTAAGATCTTCAAGAGAAGAGAAAGAAGGTCGTCCTACAGTAACCTTGTATTCAATTTGTGAAAATCTCCGTCCAGATTGGAAAACTATGAAATCGTCTGGATCACGGAAGTTGCATTCCAAAGTTTCCAAATGATATAATCTGGAAATTTCATCTCCTCTAATTGAGAGAACAACTTCAGGTTTCTGATGAAGCTTGAGGAACTGTAATTTTAAGAGTTGGGGTAAAATACCCGACCGTAAAACACGCACCCCGCTTCCATCAAGATTAAGATACCTGAGATACTCCAGCCTTTCCATTCCCTCGGGCAAATCTTCAAGTCCAGTGTAACTGAGATCCAACTTCTCCAATGCCTTAAGCTTTGCTAATGATGGTACATAACTCAGCTTTGCACACCATCCCAGCAACAATGCAGTGAGTCTCGTCAGATGAGAAATAGAATCCGGCAACTTCTCTATATCTGTGTCGGAAAGATCAAGAACCTTGAGTTCGATGAGATGCTGGAAAAAAGAATCCTCCACCAAATTCAATTTGTAGTTTCTGCATAACAATAATGTTGAGAGACGGGGGCACATTGGTGAAAAGGCTGTTGGAATATTCTCGATTCTATTTTCCATGAGTGAAACTCTTAACAGTTTCTCTCCCCACCATCTTGGTAATTCTGTTAGTTGTGCACCTGCTTCAACCATAGCCTCCCCACTTTCCTTCAATATTTTCCAAGCCATATCCCAAATCAAATCATGCATCTTGACATATCTGTAACGTTCATCGTCCCTGGAACCTTCTAATAAGCTGGCATCTTCAAGTTGATCAAGCATGGTATGGCCCCTATCAAATTGTGCATACCTACTCCCCATTTCTTTGACTATACCCTCGTCAATAAAATACTCTATCAAGTCCCCTCTCAAGATGATCTTGCCTTTTGGAAATAGTGTGATATGTAAGAAGCACTCTTGAAGTGCTGAATCGTTCAACTGGGTATAGCTAAATTTCAATACTCGAAATACATTGGCTTCCATGTCACTTGGTCCAATTTCTAATCTTCTCAGTTTTAGCAATGCATCTCTCCAACGATATTTACCATCCACTCCCTTCATGCTTCGAGCCATTGTCATGATTCCAAGGGGCAAACCATCACACTCCTTCACAATAGACTCTGCGATCTCAGGATAAAGTGGAAAACCACGCCCTAATCTGTCTATGAACAGATCCCAAGCCTCACCCTCAGAAAGAGGCTCCACTTTGATTATCCTTTGGCAATCCATTTTTCGACATGTGTCCAATGATCTAGTTGTAAGAATCAGCTTACACCCATCTGTTTTAAGAGGTATTCCCACTTCGTCAGGAAGAAAATGACCCCACAAATTATCAAGAATTAAAACACCTTTTATCACACTCAATGCTGTCCATAGCTCCCTGGCTCTAATCATCACATCTTTTCCATTCTGAAGACATAAACCAAAAGCATTGGCAATGAGATCCTGCAATGCGTGAACGCTAAATTCTCGAGATTCGGTAATCCAATAGACACAGGGACAAATGTCAGGTTTCTCTTGAAGGTGATCAAGGATATGTGTAGCCAAAGTTGTCTTTCCGACTCCCCCCATCCCGTAAATGCCAATGCATGAGACCTCATCATTCAACAACCAAGAGCAGACATCCTTCATATTTCTTTTAAACGCTTGGCCCACTATCTTCGTTGTCAGATCATATCTTGTAGTCCTAGGACGCTTATGTACAGGCCTTTTAGAAGAGCTTCCTCTCACAACAAAAGACTCTGTTCCTTGTCTAGTCTCGGGTTCATCTGGCATAAGAACGACAGGAGCTCTAGGTTCCTCGACAAGCTCAGTCTCCCCCACAATCAGAAAACCCTTCCGTACTCGTTCATCCGAAAGAGGTTGTTCTTCTTGCTCCATTTCTAAGCCCCGCAAAGCAGTTGAGGCTGCATTATTTCCCTCGTTATTGCTTGAACTTGGCACACTCTTATCTACAGGCATTTTAGAACAGCTTCCTCTCTCAGTAACAGCCTGCATCAACTCCCGACTCTCTATACCATGAAGAGTGATGTTATTCGTATCCGTTTCAAATGCTTGAACTGCTGGCTCTATTCCCAATCCAGTCACAGGTGCATCGGGCATAAGCATGCTAGGAACCATGGTCTCCTCAGACAGGAAAAACTCTCCCCCAGTTATCCCATCCATCCATGAAACATCATCCAAACGAGATTGTCCTTGTTGTTGCATTTCTAAATCTTGCGCAGCATCTGAATCTGCAGTAACTATTATATTATTGCTTGAACTTGGCATGCTCCCACGCATTCTGCCAGGAAGCTTATCTAACGCTGCTCGTTGAACATCTGGAGTTACTTTTTCACAAATTTTAACACCACCACCTCCAACTCTTGCCAGATGATATTTCATCCTTGTAGTGGAAGTACTTCCAGCCAATGTCTTCTCACAAAAAATGCACTTCAATAAACCACCATCCACTTTCTCAAAATAACTCTGAAATGGATCACTTCCTCCAGCCATTTTTTCTTCTGTGTCCCTACATACAGACATAACAAAGAACTTTCAGAATATTGAATTAAAATGGAACTTAAACTAATTGAAAAAAAGAAGAAGCTAAGTTTAAGATAAAAAGAAAAATTGATTACAGGTGTTTCACGGTCTAAACCAAAGTCAAGTTAAACCACTCCAAAGATCAAAGTGTTCTTTTCTTTTTACTTTCCCAATAATTCTACAACTGGTCATATCAGTAATTTAATAACCAGTATGTTTCATTTTGCTTAGAAGAATCAAACTACATGAGTTGGAAAAGAAATGGTATGAAAAAAGAGCTAAAATTAATCAAACTTAATTACCTGAACAGCAGAAGCAGCAAGATGTTATCCAATGGTTTGATTAAATCAGAAAAAAGAAGATGGACGGGGAAGAGTGAGTGTTGGAGACGAGTGATAGAGCTTCGGCTTGTGTGTTTGTGGATAAGGATAGATTCAGACAGTCAGAGAAGCAGATGACAGTGAAAAAAAGTTAAATGGACTTCTGTCGTTCATGGATGTCATATGGACATGTTGTTGGTTTTTCAGGAAGCGGATCCGGCGAGGGGTGCTCTAGTGAAGGCGTGGGGGTAGGCGGTGGCTGATGATAGTCTCCTCGTGTGGTGGACAGCACGCCAGCTTTGCAAACGATGAGAAAGAGCACGATCCACCACAAAACAGCAGAAGAGAAAGCAGCAGGCCGAGAGAAGAAAAGGGAGCAGGAGCAGAGTTGACCGAGAGAGAGGTAGAGCTTGTTAAAGCAATTCAATTAATATAAAATAAATAAAAACTTGTATAAGAAGGTTAGAATTTTTTTTTTAATTTATTTATTTTAAAAGTATATATTTTAATCTAAATTTAAAGTAATAATATATAAATTAAATTAAAAAATATTTTTTTTTAATAAAGCAAACAAGATAGATATATATTTTTTAAGATTCTTTCAAACTTACAATGTGAAAACTATAAGTATTGAGAGTTTACCAATTAAAAATACAAAGCGAGAAATAATTGTAAACTTGATAAAAAAATTTACAATTTACAAGAAAAAAAAACAAAATATAGAATAATAGTTTCATGCTTGAGATGATAGAGATGATAGTGAATAAAATAACAATCTATCTCAATACATTTAATTCGTTCATAAAAAATTGAATTGTAAATAATATAAATAAAACTTTAATTATTAAAATTCATAAAAATAGAAAAAGAAAATTTCTATTCAACTCCTATTAAAAAAAAATTTACTAATACAAATATCTTATTTTTATTTTTATTATTCTTTTTTTTTTCTAGAATGTGATTATCAAATCATTTACTCTCTCCAAAAACTTTTGTGATAACTTTTCTTTCTTTTCTCAATATCGCAAGATTGAAATATAAAAAAAAATAAAGTTTGATAATGAAACATCTTTAAAACAATAGGAATCAAATAACAAAAAATTTGAAACTTTAAAATATTAAATTAAAATTTTTCCACATCAAAATTGGAATGGTATATTTATTTTTGTTCTTCATTAATTTTTTATTTTGTACCACAATTAAATTTCAAATTTAAAAAATCATAACCAGACTCAAATTTAAATATCCTTAAAACCAAGCATGCGGGAGATAATGTAAATCAAAAGAAATACAAACAAGTGATAATATAACTCTAAATGATAAAATTATAAAAATAAAATGTTTAATAATCAAAATTAAAAATACATTGTTCTTATAAAAGTGTATGTAAATCATGTTTGTGCTACAATTAAAGACCCATATGTTTTAGTTAATGACTAGTTGTGGACTCATACTATGTCATAAGGTTAGATTTTTTTTTTGTTTAAAAATTAATGTTGAGGTGTTGCAAATATATTTTGAAGCATGAAGAAGAATTCTCATTTTAGGTTATAGACTTGACTATGTCAAATAGGATAGTTTATTTTAATTAGATGATAGAAAAAATAGAGCAATGGAAATAGATGTACAAAATTAAAGAAAAAGTCATGATAATATAGGGAAAAACTTTAGAGGATGAAGTTGCAAGAATTAAAAGTCCAATGACTAAAATTAAAAAAATGAACTGCTCATATGTACAATCAAATCCACGACGAAAGCATGAACATTGTTTGGTGCCGTAGTAAGAGATCCTTATGTTCAAGCTATTTCTGTAATAATCTCTAACTGTAATTTGAGTTCGTCATCCAATTGTAAGCTACACGTCGTCTGTGATTGTCAGTTTTCTATTCAGACGTTCTGTGAATAGTCAGTCAAAGTGAAATACAAGAAAACAAATCCCTCTCTCCTCTCCCCGCTCTGTAAACTCTCCTTTTAGGTAGCCATGACTGCGGCCACCAAGAAACACCTACCCTCCTCCGCTAAGCCACCCAAGAACCACCACCCTACCCCCAACACCACCACCACAACTAGCCCACAACCTAACATCACTCAAAACCCTAACCCAACCACTAATCCATCACCACTATCTCCCACCCTCAAAGACCAGGTTTTGTCACGCGCCACCCACATCACGCACCAAGAACTCCTCAAAAGAAGGTCTTACAAGCTAAAACAACTCTCAAAATGCTTCAAAGATCATTACTGGGCATTAATGGAAGAACTCAAGATTCAGTACAGAGAGTACTATTGGGAATATGGTGTCAGCCCTTTTCAAGAAGACCATCAAAACACCCTTCGAAAACAAGAACAGCAGAAACAGGGTGGTGGGATTGGCGTTCTAGAGAGGGAGAATGAAGAGAGTGGGGCTAATATTGAAGTTATTGGTGAAAATAACACTAATGTCAGTGATTTGAAGAGTAATCATAGGTGTTTGTTTGTTGGGTGTAAGTTAAAGGCTATGGCTTTGACAAGTTTTTGTCATCTTCATATACTTTCTGATGCAAAGCAGAAGCTTTACAAGCCTTGTGGTTATGTTATCAAAAGGTTTCATCTTGCTTTACCTTTTTCTTTGATTTTTGGATTATAAAGCTTATTTCTTTGAAGGGTATTTGTTTGTTTTTTTTGTGGGGTTTTGATTGTTTGGTTTCTGTAAGATTGTTTTGGTGGTGTTAAATTTTAAATTTCTAGATGGGTTTTGGGATGTCTTGTTTATGCTTGGATGCTTGGGATTGCCATTTTTTGAAGTTGTTCCATTTTTGTGCAAGATTAGTTTGCCATTGACCAATTGAGGAAGTTTGGAGTAGGTAAATTGAATGAGCTTGATTAAGATTGTGTAGGAATTGGTTTATATATACTTGGTATGAGGGATTTGGAAAAAAAAGTGTCATGAATCATGAAGGATCTGTAAATTCATAGCATTTAATTACCTGAGAATTGCTTGTGACCAAGATATTTTGGGGTTCAAAATGACTAATGATGCTTGATTTTAAGCCGGGATTTTAATCCTTAATTATGTACAGATTTTGCTAATGTGTGAAAAAGTGATATGAAGTGTCTGTTTGTCTTCTTGCTTCGAGCAACGATTATGGAACTATTTGAAATACTAGAAAGTTGTGATTTTTTCATACGAGATTTGTATCTCTTTTTTTTTATTACATTAGTTCTGGATTTAATGGGACCAGACTTAGAAGTATAAAACTTTGTTTCATGGTATACATTATGCTTTGACCTTACAAGTAGCCTTCAGATGCCATCATGGTAGATAACAATGCACATCAATACCTTAGCAATAAGCTAAACAACAACAACAACAACAATAATAATGAGTAGGGGAGAGTTATCTCTATTCTTGAACAAATTGTGTGATGACATTTGATGGTCCAAGTAGTGGCTAAATTTGATTTGATTTGATAACCAGGGTTAGAAAGAACTCTAGTAGTGCCATAGAAGTAACTTGGATTCTTGCATGAATAACCTTGTTTTCACTTTCACCAGGAACTCATGTTTATACTTGGATATTATACCAAACGATTTGACTGTGTTGGGTGAAGTTGTGACTTTTGCCTATCTTTTTTGAAGTCTATTTTCTTGTTTTCTGTGATTACTGCTGTGCATGATGTCACTGTCTTGCCGCAAGGTCCGTGGGGCATTGACATCATGGCTACAGCTTGTAATAGATTGATGGCATTAGTTAACATCTAATATGAAAATCCAAACATCCATTCGTTGATGGATCTATGCTTTAGACTCAAAACAATTTTAAGTTTCTTGCTAAAGTAACAAGAGACTAAAATTTTAAAAACAAACTTGATATCCAAGCCATAGCTTCCTGTTTGTCCCTCCTTAAACTAAGATAGCTATCATTTCTTCCACCAGTCTGCTTTCCATGATACCAAGTCAAAACTATTTTGAGGGGCAGTTGATTGGATTTGCTTTCAATGCTTTTCTGTATCATACGATGAATGTTAAAATGGTGTGTTATGAGTGATGCTGTGAATCAATTGATTTTCCACTGATCATTAGATTTCCTTGGTTGGCTATGTACTCTAGCGCTCAGGCTGGACCGATAACATGTGGAAAGCCAATACTGAGGTCAACAGTTCCTTCTCTCTGCACCATCCATGTCCAAAAGGCCCAGAAACATGTGACTCAGGCTCTGAGGAAAGCAGGTCTTAATGTTTCTTCATCGAGTAAGCTTGCTCCTAAATTTCATGTCATTGTGACAGAATATGTGCGTCAAATTCAATTCAAAAGAAAGGCTGCAGAAAGGGGAAATCGGAGTAAAGTCATGGACAAGGAAGTGACTGCTAGCTGAGCTGTTTCTCCATTGTAGAGATGACTTATGAAGCATGAGTAAATGTTGTTGGAATAACCCAAGGTAAGATGTTTTCCTGATCAAGCTTGGGTAAAGAGGGGACAAATGATCATAATTCAGATCATCTAAAAGTTTCAAACATACAATTTCTATTAGATTTTTATTCTTTTTAGGATATACAGAGAATTATTTTTACTTAGATTATGAATTCATGTTGCCTTTAAGAAATAAAACGGAGAATTATTTTCACTTAGTCTTTGAATTCACGGTGCCTTTAAGAAATAAAATATACCACTTACCATTCAAATCAATTGTTGTTTGCAGATATTCTTGTCCAGGTGTTTTATCTTCTAGTGACAAACATTAGGTGTAGTGTAATGGTTCACTACATGGACTGCACTAGGTACTTTGTGGTGAACATAAAATTTCTACTCATGCTATACAATTGTAAAAACTCTCGTGTTGAACCTCCTCTATTTTAATTATAAAAAGCTTGTATAGCCATTCAACTTGAATTGGTGCATGATGGTATTCTATACGTGTTTGGTATTATGGTGCAATGTGTTTTTTATGAGTAGTTTTTTACTTGAAAATGCATCAAAATAATTTTTTTTTCAGATTTTATTTTTAATTTTTTTTATATTAGCATATCAAAATCATCAAAAAACACTAAAAAAAACATCAATTTGATGTATTTTTCATGTCAATTGGACTTTTAAAAACGCATCCAAACACATACAAATGCAATGCTAAACAGTATGTGCATGTATATGCACTGAGCTTCTGTGCTTTTTCTTCTTTTAATGTTGAAAGATTGTATGGCACAACCAGGCTTTTATTGGGGTGGAATCCTTGATCTATATGACAAGATTGTTAAAGCGGTTTATATGATAAAGATTGCCATTTATTTTAACTTAAGCTACTGTAACTTGTCTACTTAATGCAAGGAAGCATCATCCAAGTCTCTACTGTTATCCAGCTATCCAGCCCCTGCAATTGGAGTTTTTAGAGATGAGCCCGCCGAACATCATCCAAGTCTCTACTGTTATCCAGCCCCAGCAAAAAAGTAACCAAGTCACTCAACAGCATGTCAGTGGCCTGACCTGTGTTGAATACATTATCACATCAAATGGCTTCCAATGATAAACCAGACCTTATGTTCAGGAGATTATGGTCAAGTTAAACCACAGCTCAAGCTTGAATTGGGCATGACCTGTCTAGATTGCAGCCCCAGCCTGGGGACTGGGAGCACTGCTTCAAAGTTTCATTTTTGAAAGCAGTCTTCTCTGCAAAACTGATAATATAATCTGCTACAATTAACTTCTCCAGTGATGCATGATCTTACTACAATCACAACAACAATAAGTGTGTTTGTGAACATGCTGACCCTATGATTCTTATAAATATATGTCAACAAATCTCCAGTGATCCTATGATTCTTTGTCAACAAATCATAGTGCTTACAATCCTCAAAATGAACCTGGGAGCTACAACACAAAGGCACATCTAGTTTTGCAAGCAAAAATACGTTCATTTTCATCCTCTGGTATTACAGCACCAGTAAGTAGTTCTTAGTGTGACATTTTGGAATTTTTATTAAGAAAACTATATTCAATGTTCCAATCAATCATTTTATTTTGTGGCCTTTAATTTTTCTTTGTTTATATGCTATTAGAAAGACTGTATAGTTATAAAACTCGATTAGAGAGTTAAACTAGTCTAAGATCCAATAATACGAATCAACTCAAGCATTTTTTTTATTCAGAAAACATTTAAAACTATATCGTTCTAGTAAAAACAAGAACAGGTTTTTTCACCAACCCATTTTAAATCAGGTTACAGATCAATAGATTATCGATTTGACTTGCCATATCTTGAACTTGCCAGGAGAATATCTTGGAATATCTCGGGGACTTGAACTGGATTGGGTATTTTGGTGTTTGATGAGATGCTCCGAGAAAAATATCATGATCGATGTGGTGTTAACAGTTGATGACTTTTTTCTTTTCAAAGCTAACAGTTCGTTAGAAGAAAGTGGGAACTTATATCATCGTCTATGATGTAATGTTCAATGGTGGGGATCAATCACTCATTGTCTGGCTTGATCACTGCTCCTCTCCCATGCATCACTCTACATTTCATCACCCTTCACTGCATCATCGTACTACGAAATCCAAAAGTTTTTGTTCGAGAAAAAAACAAAAGGAAATAGAAAAGTCTGGACTGGTCTCGAGACTTGATGAGGAATAGTCTGTGCAAAAACTGTGTGGGGGTGATGGGAGAGTTAATTACCTTGTTCGTCCATGTTTGATCAAGTTTAAGCAGTGTTTGGGAGTTCTACCGTATTTTCTAATTTTGTTTTTTTAAAAAAATAGTTGTTATTTTTGTTTATGTTTTCGTATCATTTCAATGTGCTGATGTAAACAAATTATTTAGATGTATTTTCAAGCAAAAAATATTTTAAATCACATCCATTACCTTACTTACAAACATAGTTATTAAACCCGGACTAGCTCAGCAGGTTGACCTGGTGGCTGGACCGGTCCGGGTAAGATAAAAAATCAGGGTAAGCAAAAGCCCGGTTGACCTGTGACTCGGACGACCTGGCAAAACCCATATGAAACCTGTTTTTTTTTTTCAAATGTGCTTTTTCTCCTAACCAAATACTCTTATTTTTATATATTTTTAGTTGATTATTAACTCTTTTTAAATTTTACTATTAAATATTAAAAAAACGATTTATTTTTTCAATGTGAGATTTAAAGTTTTTTAGTATATGTACTCTATATTCACAAGAAAAATATTATTTTTTTATTGTGGGATTTGAAGTCCTTTAATATATATGCTCTATATTCATAAGAAAAAAAATTATATTTTTTTAATTTGAAATAAAAAAAACCTTTTTTTTGTTCAAATACTTTATAAACTTGAAAGGATAAGATGCTAACATAATATTTTTTTAATGTGGGATACAAAACTTTTTAAATAATTATTTAAACTTTATTATTTATATATAACCTATATTCACATGTATTGTTTTTTAATTTTTTATATGATATAATAAAATTTTAAATATTTATTTTTAAATTTTTCTTAACTGATCCAGATTAATCCATGGAACTCGAAATCCATCTTCTTAACAAGCTCAACTTCTATGTAGAGTCTGATATCTATGGTTCCAACAACCTCATTCATTAGTCTCTAAGCTGCAATGGAAATATATAAGGCTTTTGATAAGAAGCTCTTAGTATATTTTGAAGCTAGCGTGGAAAATTCCCTTGCTTAGCTCCATAAAAGATTGCGGCATATAACGACAATATCATTGCCGCTACCGCAATTGTGGCATTGATGTTGCCGCAAGAAGTTAAATTTGCAGAACCAATGCCAAAGCCTTTAAAATTTCAAAGATTGCGGAAACAACAATGCCACAACTTACAAGAAGCGGTTCCCTCGCGTTTATGGCGCCTTCTCTGATTTGAAATTTTGAATTCCCTCTTTCTGTTCTTTGTTTTCTCCTTCGCAACTTTTTCTTCTCTTTTGTTGCTTTTCTTTCTCATGGCAAAAAACAAGAAGAAATCTACATCTTCCTTCTCTCGTGGGCAGCGATCACAGTTTTCAGATCTGAGTCAAAATGCAAACTCGATCTTTGCGGTGGAAGCTCCCCATGCTTTTGCTGAGAAGAATCAGTTTTCTAACTCTATTGCGGGTGGATCTAGTCCTCATAAGTTTCTCATCCAAGATGACGATGTAGTCGCGTGTGGTTCTGGCTCAGAATCGCGTGAAGAAGATGAACTAGTCTATACTGAACCAGAAGATGGCATCAGGAGCGGTCCAAGCAATGCTCATTCTCCCACTTCATCTCCGGCTAGAGGAATCAACAATGCTGGCTCTGAAGGTACATCTCCTGGTATTGTAAAGTCTGGAGATTTTCCAGCAGGAACCGAGGCCGATACCCAAGCTCAACCAACTGCTCCTATTGAGCTTAACCCTGTTACCTCTAAACTTCAGATCACACTACAGACGAAGATCTAGGCAGTTCTTGTGATGTATGGAAGTCTTGCATTGTGGGTTATGTTGCTGGCGAATTTCCGGGTTTCAAAGCCTTGAATAGTATTATTGCTAATACATGGCATTGCGAAGCCTCTTTGTCCATCCATGAATCTGGCTGGCTTGTCTTAAAATTTAACAATGTGGATGATAAAGTGGCAGTTCTGGCCGGCGGTCCTTATCTTGTGTATCGCAGGCCTTTAATTTTGAAATCTATGCCGGAGTATTTTGATTTTAGTCCTGAAGAAAGGACGAAAGTCCCCGTCTGGGTGAAATTTCCAAATTTGCCGTTAGAATGTTGGTCTATCAGATGTCTTTCCAAGATTGCCAGTGTGATAGGCAAACCTATTCAAACTGATCGTATAACTGCTTCTATGTCCAGAATCTCATATGCCAGAGTGTTAGTGGAGCTTGATTTGCTTGATGAACTTACACATGCTGTTGATATTTTCCTCCCGAATGGAACCACACTTAAACAATCTATAGTTTATGAGACACTGCCTAGATTTTGTAAGCTATGCAAAGCTCTTGGCCATGCAACAGGTGCTTGTTCAAAAACTGCTGCATCAAAGGAGTCAGGGAAGATGGGCATTCGAACAGCTCATAACAAGAGTTGTTCTAAGCAAGCAAGTTCTGCAAGCCTGGAACCTGTAGTGGGGACCAGTGTGCAGAAAGATGAAAGGAAAGCTGTCATTGCTGAGCAGCATTTTGACCCAATGCAAACTGAGCTAGATGTCATTTCTGAAGAATGGGAAACTGTCAGGGGAAGGAAGAACAGAGAGTCCTCTGGCAAGGATCTTCCCGCTGAGCATATATGCAGAGAACAGGGTACTGCTGTTTCTAATTCTTTGAAGGGCAATCTTAAGACACCTCTGGGAAGGAAAAACCGTGGTATAGCTGGAACTGCTGATGAGAAGGGGCTTGTGTCTAAAGCAGCTGGAAGTGGTAGGGAATCTCCTACCTCTCCAACTTTATTTTGATTCTTCTCAGCTGGAATGTCAGGGGACTTAACAGTCCTCTGAAGTAACATGAGGTGGTATCCCTCATGAAGAAAAACAAAATTGATGTTTGTGGTCTTTCAGAGACTAAACTGGTCTCTTCTAAGCTTCAGTTAATGCACAAGCTGAGATTGAAGCAATGGAGAATGTTCTCTAATGTTGAAGCTACTAGTGTTGCAAGGATTGTTGTGCTTGGAATCCTTCCACGGTCAATGTGGATTCAATTGACTCCTCTCCCCAAGCTCTGCATGTCATTATCCGAAACTTGGAAACTCAGTTCACCTGTGCTGCCACCTTTGTCTATGGTTACAACCCTGTTAGTGCTCGCAAGCCCCTTTAGGATTACCTTAGGAGGAGGGCTCCTTCATGCCCTCGGATTGTATTTGGTGTTCCTTTCATCACTGCTTCCTGTCTGATGGTTTGGATATGTTGGCTGTGATTATTTTGTTGGTTAACTTCAGCACCCATTGTATCTAGAGGTTCCTCAGTAAACCAATTTTGTCATCCTTTCTTGTTTAGTGAACTTGTCCCCTTTGTCCTCGTTTGATTATAATTTGTACATGTGTGTTTTTTTTTTTTTTTTCTTGGGAGTATGTTCGTACTACGTTATATATGTTTGTAATCTTGACATGTTGTCCTTCAGCTTGTTACTTTTATCCTTGATATATTCTTATATTTTGATAAAAAAAAAAAAATACTGTAATTGGATTTTTTAATCACATGATCAAGTAATTTCTAATAAAGTAAATAATAATTCAAAAAATTGACAATCAGATTTGATAGAACTCTAAATCAAAAGTAATCTTATAAGATATTGAAAAAAAAAATAATCCAGATATAATCTTATATTTAAAAATCTTAAAAATATGAAAGACACCACAAATCTACAAAAAAGGATATTATTGAACTTTCTTGGATCCAGATCACAACATTTTTAGCATATATATTTCTAGAATCTATCACTTTAAAATATATTTGAACTCTTTCTCTAAAAAAATATACTTAAGCATCCAAAGTCTTAAATCTATAAAAGATAACATTTCACATGTATTAGGCACAAGGTATAAGCTATTAGGAACTAGGTATAAGTTATTAGCCAACTTGATTAAGAAAAAAGGATTAGATTAGTATAAATAAAAAATTAACCAATTATTTAACATATAAAACTGCTCTTAATCTATATAAAAAAAAAATTACATCATCGTATTATTATTTTTTGACCGATTTTTGCTGTGAAAACCTAAATAATTAATTCTTGACTATCATACAGTATCAAATGGCTTATTATGATTAAGTACCCATAGCCTCCTTAATTCCATATGATTTTCCAACAATTCTGAAATCAGTTCATTAATTACATTTTCGATGAAGGGAACGGAACCAGAACCATCTTTCTCAGTTCCTTCCTCAATATTTTTCCTGCTGGACTCTTTGGTATAGCTCTGACAAACTCTACTCGCCTTACTTTCTTGTATGGTGCAACCTGCATCCTCTCATGCAAAAGACATTAAAACAAAGCACAACATGATCAGATTCATCAAGTTTTCACTACACTGCAGTCCTGAAAGTGTTATATATGCAGATACAGCGAAAATTGCAGTTTATGAGATGCATTGTTTCAAAATCAATGATGATGGAGAGAAAACTCAGAAAGAAACGACTGTAAGCATTAGGAAAGCACCTGTTTTGCAACAAAATCAATTACCCCCCTTTCATTGATTCTGCTCTGAGGCTGTTTCACCACAAAAGCCATGGGCACCTGACCAGCTTCCTCGTCAGGGTATCTGCAATTTCTTTTATATCAGATTTTCTTTATGTTTCCTATGACTTGTAGAACACTGATAATGATACTAAACACACCGAAATCGTTATAATTTCTTCTACCAATGCTGCTGGATTAAGGGGAAAATCAAGGGATCCCATAAACTTGAAGAAGTGAAGACTTACGGTATTACTGCAGCATCAGCTATCTCTGGATGGGACTGGAGCAGTTGCTCTAGTTCAGCTGGAGCAACCTATATATATATATATAGTAATCTCAGCTTTTTAATCTTTATGTTCTAATAGAGGTTGAATGGGGCAAGAAGCTAAGACCGATGTTGTGAAATTACCTGGTATCCCTTGTATTTGATCAGTTCCTTCAGCCTGTCAACAACGAATAAAAAACCTTCCCCGTCTATATAACAAAGATCACCAGTCCTCAACCAGCCATCTGGATCCATGGTAGTAGAATTTGCTTCAGGATCACCAACATAACCTGCAGTGAATTCTCCAAATCGTCATGATCAATACTGTCTCTAGTTTATATTTAGTGAGCAGCATCTTTGGTTGATTTTCTGATGCCAAATGTCAGGCCTTTTGCTTAGCAAATAAAAGCTAGATGTTCATGTTCATGTGCAGGTGTGTGCCATGGATATTTACCTTTCATTATTGTGGATCCTCTAACCCAAAGCTCTCCTTGCTTCCCCGGAGGCAAGGCGTCACCGGTATCAGCATCAACAATTTTTGCTTCACAACAGGCGGTAAGCCTTCCTACTGAACCCCAACGGCGACTTTCTTCCGGACTATTTGACCGGGACAGGACCCCCGTTGATTCAGTTAGCCCATAACCCTATATATAGGAACAACATATATGGAAGGCGAGTTTGCATTTAAAATTTATGTGGATAATCTTGAAAAAAAATGAAGGGCAAAGCTTAACTTTTAATTAACTTAATATTAAAGAATAAAAATAATTAAAAAAATAGCACTTAACCAAAAATAAAAATAAATAAACTCAAGTAAACCATGTAAATTTATGATGCAAGGCATACATATTATCGGATTTAATGAGTTTTATATGATAAAGATTATTTTTATTTAATTATACAACAATAAAACATATGAGAATTTTTTATATACAATGTGTTTTAAAAGAAAGAAAAGGTGCCATGCACAAATAGCAAAAATAAATTATTGATAACAAATAGTGAAATTATATATTTTTTATTTTTTTAATTCTTAGCTAAATAAAAAAATAGATCATTACTAACAGATGAAATTATATTTTTTTTAAATCAAGGTAAAATAAGCATAATAATAATAATAATAATAATAATAATAATAATATGGATGTTACAATTAACTCTTTAAGTCTACTACCTGTTCATTGACTCAATAATTTTTTTTATTAAAAATTTTAACTCAAATAAAAAATATCAAAAATTAAAAAAAAAAATAAAAAAAAAGTTCAGGTATGTGGGCTCAGTGACCCAATGTGCCTATACATTGGAAAAAAAAAAAAAAACCTAGCCCACGGCTTAACTTTATTTGATTTATGTTTTAAAAAGTGGATGAACTGTTATCTATTTTTTATTATTAAATAGAATCGTAGATAACATGTTGTTTTTAATAGCAGATGATGCGTGCTTTTTGTATATTCTAGTGTTTTTAAAAATAAAAGTCATTACACCAGGAAAGAAAGGAAAAAAAAAAACAATTGCATCATAAGTGTTGTCCCAATACCGATAAATAATAATAAATACCCCTGCCAATATCGTAGAAAACTTGGGAGTTTAAGAAGTGTTTGTTATGAATTAGTTTAATATATTTTTTAATTAAAAACATCATAAACTATTATACTATTATACCGTACACATGCTTTATCACGAGATGGTATTATTTTTATTTATTGTAACCCATGGGACCCAAAAAAGTCAATGAAAGCTTTAAATTAGTTTTGTTAATTAGGTGGCCGACATATTTATCTTCATCATCTTACCATTGCTTAGGAACAAGTATCAAACTTTCTTGTTCCCAACTATTTTAGGGTTCGTTTCAGTGTTTGTTCTTGTTATATTTATAAGCAAAGCATCTCTTTTAAGAAGTGATTATAAGAAAAATTATAGAGTTGAAAAGCAGACACAGATTAAACACAGATTAATTATATTTAAGTCCGATTTAAGTTAGTTTTTTTTTTTTGAAATGTTTTAATTAAACACGGATTAATTAGTTTTGATCTGATTAACAATGACAAACACCTCTTGATCTTCCGCATGTATCTGCATAAACTATCTTGTTTTATCTGCACGTTCCAATTTATTTCCAGTATATTGCTATGTATATACCAAAAATACCCAAAAATTATGGCCACTAACCTGCCACAGGTCCACGGTAGGAAACCTGTCTGTGAAACACCTTCATAACATCCTTCCCAAGCGGAGCACCACCACACCCCACAGTCTCCAGCGACCTCAAATCGTAACCGTCCGTCAAGTCACTCTTTGCCATCGCTACAACCACTGGTGGCGCCACCGCCAGGTGGGTTACCCTAAAACTTCTCCACAGCTCTCAACATCTTCTTCAAATCAAACCTCTCCATCACCACCACTGTTTCACTTAATGCTACTGATTTAAAACTGTAGAAGAATCCAAACACGTGAAAATATGGCACCGTGTAAAGCATGACCGTAGGCGATTTCCTCTCTTGTTTAAATGGATAGTACCCTGCAATTACAGCCATGAGGTTCCTGTGAGTCAACATCACTCCTTTGACTTTCCCTGTCGTGCCTGAGGAGTACATGATCGCTGCCAAGTCCGATTGACTCACTGTAACCTTTTCGAGTCTTGCCGAGCTGTTGTTGCTGCAGGAGACATGGTAATTATTGAGTCAAACTCAGGTGAGTCGATGAGAATAGTTCCGTGTTTCAGCTTTGGAAGCTTGTGACATGTTTTTGATATAGCAAAGGCGATTACCGGGTTAGAGAGACTGATCTGGTGTGAGATTTCTGATTCAGTGCTTATGGGATTTGCAGGGGAGATCACTACACCAAGTGAAAGAAGAGAGAAGTAGAGAATGGGGACTTTAATGGAGTTTGGACAGAGAATAAAGGCAGTGTCATTCTTGCGAAGTTGAGTGACATTTTGGAGATACAAGGTTAAGGATTCGATTCTTTCAATGAAGTCCGAGTAAGAAAGCTTTTGGCTTGTGGATGAGTTGATTATGGCTAATGAATCAGGCCACGGAGAGTGGTTGGCATGGAGTGAGAGAGCATATTCAGCTGCTGAGAAAGGAGTTTCTCGGGAGGGAGATGGATAGGAGGTCTTAGGTTATGGAAAGTCTTTGCTGAGGAGTTGAAGCCACTCTTTGGGTTGATTGGAGAGTTGGCTTGTTCGTCCATGTTCGATCAAGTTTTGCCTGTAGGCTGCAATGAAAATATGTAAGGTTTTTGCTAACAAGCTCTTATATACTTGTGGGAAATTCCCTTACTTAACCCCCCCACCATCATCGTTTGACATCAAATCGCTTATATATGAATTCTTATTGAGAAAACTATATTCAATGTTCCAATCAATCATTTTATTTTGTGGCCTTTACTTTTTCTTTGTTTATACGCTGTTAGAATAATATTTTATAGTTATAAACTTGATTCCAGAATAAATCTAAGTCTATGATAAGTTGTGAGTTGTATGGATTAAGATTGATCAACTCAAACCTTTTTTTATTCGGAGAAACATTTAAAACTATGTGTTCTAGTAAAATAAAGGCAGTTTTTTACCACTAGCCCACTTTAAATCACGTCCCAGATCAATAGATTATCGATTTGACTCGCCATATCTCGAACTTGCCAGGCCAGCTACTATAACAGTGGACAATCGCGTTCTCACTATCTTCGCCTTCGAAGGGAAGGAAGGAAGCATATCTTGGAAAGCTAATGTTTTTGGATGAATACAGATCACTGAATCTCACTATCTCGAGGACTTGAACTGGATTGGGTATTTTGGTGTTTGATGTGATGCTCCGAGGAAAATATCAGGCTCGCTGGATGTCGATGATGCGGTGTCAACAGTTGATGACTGTTTTTCTTTTCAAAGTTAACAGTTCTTAATTTGTCAGGAACAAAGAAGAAAGTGGGAACTTATCATCGTCCAATGGTGGGGATCGATCAATCACTCGTTGTCTGGAACTCTACATTTCATCACCGGTTTTTCTCCTCCACCGTTCACTGCATCATCAGCAGCAGCTTCCACTACGAAATCCAAAAGTTTTTGTTAGAGAAAAAAGAAAAAGGAAATAGAAAAGCTGGACTGCTCTCAAGAGACTTGAGAATTCAAAAACTGTGTGGTGTGATGGAGAGTCTTTGTTCGTCCATGTTTGATCAAGTTTAAGTCTTAGGCTGCAATGGAAATATATAAGATTTTTGCTAAGAAGCTCTTAATTACAAGCTGGAGAATTCCCTTGCTTAGCTTCAGTTTAACATCAAATCGTTTATCTATGATTAAATTGCACATGCATTATACTTAAATTGTGTTCTTAATTTCTTCTTCATAAAAAGCTACATGCCATTAACAAGAGAAAAGGAAATAGAAATCTAAATTTGCTTGCTGGGTCCATGCTCTAATTAGGTTTAGTTATGTGTGCTTCTATTAATTTCGCTAAATTCTATGTATTGGCCAAGGAAAAAAGGTATCACAGTACCAACAGTTGTGTGGCTCAGTGGTATGGGGAGCAGCTTTTCTTCCTTTAAACTTTGATTCGAGTCTTAGTGGGAGTGGGGCTGGAAAGTTTGCTCCTTTCCTGTCTCTATTGGGTTCTTCTTGTGCGATATGTCTGTCACCCCCGCGGTGCCTTACCTGCTCATTGGGCTTGCAGAATGTTCAGTGGACCGTGGGATTAGTCGTGATGCACGCAAGCTGGCCCGGACACCCACGTTAATAAAAAAAAAAATATCACAGTGCATAAATTTATTTTATAAAATAACATATATTTGAATTTGTTAGGGCAAGGTGCAACAAGACAAAAACAAGAAAAGTTATCGCATATCACGACAATATCTTTGCCGCTACAGCAATTGTGGCGTTGATGTGACCGCAAGAAGTTAAATTTGCAGCACCGATGCCAAAACTTTTAAAATTTCAAAGATTGCGGAAACAACAAGCCACAACTTATAGATGAAAAAAAAATTAGGTCATGTAAATCTGTTGATAATATTGTAAGTGACTCTCAACAAAGTAAATAATAACTTGAAAATTTGACAATCAGATTTAATAGCATCATGATATAGAGATAATTTTATAAGATATTAGAAAAAAATTTGGATTCAGAGATAATTTTGTATTTACAAATTACAAGTACGTGAATAACACCACAAAATCAGTTAATCTTTGATCATTCAGTATATGATTTTTGTCCCTTCAAATAAATGTTGTTTTGCCACAAACAAGTAAAGAAAAAATTTATATTTATTCTTTAACTTGCTACCGGAATTTGCATTTAAAAAAAATATAATATAGTCTCCTCTAACTAACCCTAATGAACTCGTTTTAGATTATAAATTAAAAGGCCTAAACTAGTAATCAACTAATATAAGTTCAATAATAAAATAAATTCAACAATATCTAATAGGTTGGTACAATCTCAAAATAAAAATAATTATTCAACATTAAATAAACAAATAAAATAGAATAATAATAAAAAAATCTTCATACTAAAATTTCTTCATGTGGCCCGATCTTTAATTTTTGTATATTTTTGGCATATTTCAATCCTGACTTTAAACAAGTCATTTTCTCTCGTCTGGATGAATTAATGAGCCTACAATATATTGTTGAAATTATTGAGATATCTATTTTTCATCTCAATTTCAATAACAACAAAACTCCACTTGTAACTCTAGATATGTCATAAATAGTATATGAAGATCTAATTTGTCATATTTGACAAGATTCATCTACTAACTTCAAACCTCTGAAATAATATGTTTCTGAACTTTATTTGACCTGAAAATTTACCAAAATACAGTTCTATATTTCTAATATTTTCATGTAAAACTTTAACTTAATTCAATGTATAGTTTAAGAGATATGTATAATCTTGTAAAACTGGCCAGCAAGCATTTTAAAATTAAATTTTAACCTAATTTAGTTTGTACCATCAGATCTCTCCATATCTATGTATCTATATGAACATAAAAGTAGTTTGCATGAATGGCAAAGAGGGACCATGCAACAAGACTATGAATAAGGATAAGAATAATAGGGACCATGCAATAAAACTAATCTTATTGCTTTAAGAAAAATAAAACCATGGGCAAAGAGGGACCCATGCAATAATATCAATCCTATTATTATGTTTTAAATAAAAATAAAACCATTGGCGAAGAAAGACCATGCAAATTATGTTATAATTTAATTGAGAATATTATTTGAAAATTTGTTTCCAGTTTTGTGTCTTAAAAATTATTGTTATTCTTGTTGTTGTTGAATTGAATAAGAAAACATACAATTTATTAGCTTTCTAAGTGTATCTACATTAGTGATATGAGATCAGCGGCCATCAAAAATAGTGCAGCAAAGGTCACCAGGGAGCATGGGGTTGCCAAAGGGGTCATCTTGCAAGAGATAGAATTGTTTAGGAAGAGAGAACCAAATAGTGAAATATTCTGGGTACTAAAGAGGAATTTTAGGAGGTTTGGGGACTTTTAAATTAAATGACAGGATATGAATAAATAATAGTATCAAAAATTTAACCCAAATTCAATAATGCTAAATAAAAAGATGACATTTTTAAGAAATTATTATACCGGTTACCACTACCAAGAAATGATAGTTTTTATTATTATTATTATTATTAAAAGTTTTATAGTTGATGTATAATATTTTGTTAGTTTCAAACTTCATTGAATATATATATATATATATAGGCTCTAAAGAACTATTTGATATTGTTATTAAACTTAATTCAATAAGTCAACATTGAATTTTTCCAACCTGATTCTTTATCTAATCCTGATTTAAAATTAACCCAATGAGAGTTGCGTTGTTATGACCTAGCTGACTTGATAAGTCCAATGATATCCTAAATAATCGATAAAAAATGTGGTTTGGTTTTTAAAAATAATCAAGATGATATCTTTTTTTAATATTGAGATGATAACATATTAGATCAACCTTTGAGATTCACAGCTTAACATGCCAAATCCCCAACCTAAAATCATTGATTCCACTAAATTTAACAAATTTTTTAAAAACTATTTTTTATTTAATGATATGATAACAAAAAATTAACGTTCATATAATTGAGCTCTAGCCAAATATTGGAACATTTGTGTGCCTATGGTCACCTTAAAGAAAGCAAATGAAATATATTATGAAGATCAATTCAAAATCAACCAAACATTGAAGGATAAGATTGATAAAAAAAAAAAACTAAAAAAGTTTCAATAGAAAGAAAATAAAATTGGAAGATGGAATTGAAAAGAAGAAGAGAAGAAACTATTGGACATTGTTATTAAACGAGACCCGATGAATCAACCTTGAAACCTCCCAACTCAACTCCTTATCTAGTCCGAGTCTAAAATTAACCTACATAAGAGTTGATTTTATATAATTCAGTTGACTTAGCGGGTTTAAAAGCAACGTGAGAAATTGTTAAGAGCGTGATTTGGTTTTAAAAATAAAATTTAAGATGACATCTTTTTTTTATATATTAAAATGATGATATATTGGTTCGACCCGAGCTTTGCTACTTAACTCGCAAAACTCGAAACCCAGATCATGGACTTCCACTAGGTTTAAAAATTTTATTTTTTTGTAAACTATTTTTTTATTTAATGATATGATAACAAAAATAGATGCTTTTAAAAATTGATTACCAACCAAATATCACGATATTATTTGAGACTACGATAACCTTATAAAAAAAATAAAAAAAATATTATGACAACCAATTTAAAATTAATAAAATATTGAATGATGAAATTGGAAGAATAAAAATAATCTGGAAGGTAGAATTATTTAAAAAAAAATCAAAATTTGAAATGTAGAAATGTTTTAAAAGAAATGAAAAAGAAAAAGGAAACAAAATTGTAATGTTTCATTCTTCATATGAATAGTGAAGCACTATAATGTTTTTCATTTTTTTTAGTAGAGAGAGTAGCTAGATCCTCGGCATTCACTACGCTACGGGTCAAGTTAAAAAAGTTAAACGTAAAATAAATATCAATGTATTAATATCATGTTTTATAAAAGAAAAAACATGAAATCATAAACACAAATTTTGATGCATATTCAAGGAAATATTTTTTAAATATTTAAATGTTGATATATTAGATGGTATATTTTTAAAAAATATTTAGATGGCAATATAATGGATCAACCTGGGCTATTCTCGATTAACCTATAAAATTCACGATTTAGATTATGAGATCACGGTAAACCCTTAGAAAACAAATCAAACTATATTATGAAACTTAATTTTCAACCAATACAATATTTAAAAACAAAAAAGTATTTAATTCAAGAAATAAGGACAAAAAAATAATGCAAGAATGAATAAATCTACTAAACTCACAATTCATGTCATGAGAATAAGATTAAAAAAAAAAAAAAAAAAAAAAAAAAAAAAACACCACACGCCACCTAAAAAAGGCACAATTCTAATGGTACCAATGAATGTCACCTTCGAAGCACGAACAAAGCTATATATGCTGCCACATCACGATGACATCTCTCACATGTTGTTACATGTATTATATGTGATAGCCACTTTTTTCTTTTCTTTTTACTTTAATCCTTGGTTTGAATTAAAAAATAGGGGTATGAAGTTTGTGACTTCTTCAAATCTGGCCTCTAATTCTCCAATTGTTTTAAATCAACAAAACTAAAATTTATTTTGCTAAATTGAGCATCGATTGCGTGCAAAAAAAATCTTTGATAATATGAGAAACATGTAGAAAATAAAATAAAACAAATTATAAAGTTCAAATCTTAAAAAAAAAAAAAAAAAAAAAAAAAAAAAAAAAAAACCTTCAAAGGGTGAACTTAAAAAAGGAAAGAAAAGAAAGAGGGTCACTGTTGAAATCCACAACCACTATTCCCTTTTCTTTTACTTTATTCCTTGGTTTGATCAAAAAAGTGCCCGAATGTTTGTGACTTCTTTAAACCCAATTTTTAAATCTTCAAAAACTAAAATCTATTTTACTAAATTGATTATCAACCGCACGCAAAAAAATTCTCAATACCACAATAAATTTATAAAAAATAACTCATAACAAATCATAACATTTAATTTTAAAAAAACACAACTTCAAACAATAATTTAAAAAAATTGATTAAGAAAAGTCAAAAGAAAAATTGAGTATGTTTGTGTTGTTGCAGTTTCTTTTTAAAATATTTTTAATTTGAAAATGTTTTAAAATAATGTTTTTTTAAAAAAATTTAAAATTATTTTTGATTAAATACTAGAAAATATTAATTTAAAGTAAAGAAAAAAAAATTAAATTTTTTTAAAAGTATTTTTAAAACATGCCGAAATCAATAATGCATGTACTCGCAATGAAAATTAGTCTCAACAGTGAAAACTTATTCTCTTTTAATGTTTTGTTAATATATTATGGATTGGAGAGAACTCAGGCACGTGTTTGGATGAGGAAAAATAGCACAGCAGGGCCCATGGCTGTGTTTGGATGACAGGAAATTAATTTCATTTAATCTTTAAGTATTTCTTATATGTGTAGATTCTGATCATTATGTAAACATTTCGATAGTAGTTATTTATGATTTTTTTTGTTAATTGATTTATATTTATTGATAATAATGAATTAAATGATAAAACCTTTATTATCAAAAGTCAAATTGTAACAATTAAGGATGAAAAAAAGAAAACCTCTGTTATGGTATTAAATTACATGAAAGAAGTGATTGGAAAATTGTCGCCATTTACTATTAATGAACAACCCACTCTTGCACATGCTCCTACGTGAGCACGTGTGCTTCTACGAGTCCTGAAAGTTTCGATCCTGAGAGTTGCAGTTACAATCGCCATCTGGGAGTTTCTTGGAAGGCAAAGGACTCCCATTATTTAGCAACAGACACCATTTTATTCCCAGGAAGGAGGATGGGAGGCTTCGCCAAAAAGTTGCAGAAGAAGATCGCCGAGTGCGGTGTCAAAATTTGATCTGATGTATGATATTGCCATGCCGACATGACGATTGATGACAGATGTTGTAGAAACTAACCTGGACATAAAAATTTCTTAACATTCAGAAGCGTGTCTTCAAATATATATATATATATATAAATTTACATAAGCGGCCAGCCTGCAAATAATCAGAGTAAGGGAGCAATCCTGACTACTAGGCATCTTCCTTGCGTCGTTTATCAGAAGAACTCCCATGTTTATGGCGCTTGCGAGAGCCTTCTTCCCTGTCCCTGGAGGTCCTTTTGTGAGAGCGCTCCTCCCTGTCTCTCAGCTTTTTGTGGGAGGGTTCTTCCATATCCACAGGGCTCCTTTTCTCATAGTGCTCTTCCCTGTCTAAAGAGCTCCTTTTGTGATGGTAACTACCCCTCTCTGGTGAGATTCTTCTGTGAGAGCGCTCTGATCTATCCATGGAGCTGCCTTTGTGGCGGTGTTCTTCTTTTTCAACAGAGTGCCTTTCACCATGGTGCTCTTCCTTGTCCCTATAGCTCCTTGTGTTAGAGGATTCCTCAGCCTCCTTATCTATGGAGCTCCTCCTGTGAGAACTTTCTTCCTTATCTCTGGAGCTCCGTTTTCTTCTAGGGGGTGATGGGACCTAAGACAACAGAATGAGGAACGAAAAGAAAATTATCCCATTTCTGTATTTAAGTTTTCTGATGGGAATCTAATTATTCTTGCATAGAAGATTCAAAGTGCCTTTTCAGTTGACTATTGATAACATAGATAATCCATACAATAAATCAAATACAAGAAAACTGTAAAAATCAGCAGCTCCAATAACATTGACCTAGAAAGAAAGCAAAAGGTATATGCTTAATCATGCATATCAACAAGACTCATACAACATGTCACAAGGAACAATACCTCATAGTGAGACATATATCTTCCCTCTGGTGGAGGAGGAATGCCAAGCCTCTTCAAATCATCATAAGGAATTGTTTGACTGCATGGTGGAAGAGTGTAAACCATTAACATCACGAGCATAGTACAGTTTTCATCATATAAGCATGAAATTCAGCTTTCCCAACCACATGGAACCATCTCAATATTTCACCAAATTAATCCTTTTTTCCTCACATCCAGCTTGATGCACGATGCCCATCAATACAAAGGAGCAATTAATAATGGATTTGCAACTAGTAGTTAATGTCTAGATCCAGTTGTGAAACCAGAAAGCAGAAGAGCCCAAATGCAATTCAGCGTGCATGTTAAAGTCATGTTGAATCCACCCTCATTGAATCCAACATCAGGGCACGTTGGTTTCTAACAACAAGCAGACCTTGTTTCCAAGAGACTGTGGTCAAGTTAAAGCACAGCTAAATCTTGAATTGGGCATGACCTATATAGATTGCAGTCCCAGCCTGGTGGCTGGAAGGACTGGCTCAAGGTTTCCAACTTTGAAAGCAGTCTGACGACTGAAAATCTGCTAGTATTAACTTCTATCATGATGCATGAATTACTAAAATCTACAAGAACAGCAATATGCATGTTTTTGCAAACATATCGATGGTGAGATTCTGCTGACAATACATTGATCAATACATTGTTCCATGTATGTTGAAATTATTCAAAATCCCAGGAATTACTAGAATCCATTTGTTTTACAGGAATATGAATGGCATTCCTTCATATAGAAATCCTCAAAAAGGATTATGAAGGAGAGTTCAAAACAAATGAAAAATAAAACCATGTGTTGATTTTAAATCTATATGAAGTTAGGAACTAAAGTACCAATGCAACTTTGAGTTCCCAAGAAAAATTTAACGTTCATTGTTCATCTTCCCGTATTAAAAAACCACAAACTGGTGCTTTCCATGCTCTCCCATTCCATGCCATAACCCTCAATGCAGTTACACAATATGTGGAAACATTATATGACCAAACTTGGTGAATAGCTAAATCCGAGTTACCAACCAAAGATGATAGATGAAAACAATTCGAACAGTGCATAATTATTCATAGGATCACAAAACAATAAGCTTATCTAATAATTCAATGCAGAAAATAAAACATTGAACAGCACATACAGAGGAGCTCGAAATGGCCTTTCCCGGCCCCCAAACCGAAGCTGTCCAGACTCCTTTCTACCACCAAGGCCACCTCCTATCACAAATGAAGAGAAAAATAATATAGAATCCTTTATATGTTTGATCTTATGCAACAAAACTCTGCAAGTAAAGTAAATATCCAACTAACCTAACCTTCTCGGTATCCACCCAGGCATCAATTGTTGCCTATTATAGTCAACTATGATTTCAGAGTCATCAATATAAGAATGCTGCGCATCCTACATAGCATAAACAACAAAACAAACATCACACATTACATCAACTTCTTTCAATACAAACCCACTTTAACAACCTAATGTACTATTGCAAGATAATGTCAAGCAAAACAGAACAAAACATCACAGATCTAGCTCAAGACTAAATATAAAACCTTGTATGCACGGCGCATCTCCCTTTCAGTTTCAAATTCAACAAAAGCATAACCTCTTGATGCACCAGTCACTGCAAAATGAAACCAAAAACATTAAACGAAAACCCCATCAAAACAAAAGGAACCCAAAATCAATTATCAATTAAAACATCAAGACCAAGCAAATATCACAAACAAAACAAGAAAGAAAGAAAACCCCATAGCAGCAAAAGAAACCCAATATGAAAAAACAGTCAAAGAAACAGTTTTCAACATTACCAATGTGTCTAACCAATCTCAAGTTCTTCACTTTACCATACTTGCTCATTGCCTGAGAATGAAAACACTATTAGTAACTAAAAAAATCAAATAATTATTTAAATTCTATGAAAAACATACAATATTCCACCTTTCTAAGCGTATCTTCTGTGGTGAGATGTGAGAGACGCCCAACAAAGATAGTGCAGTAAGGGTCACCAATGGCCTTCGGATCTCCAAATGGGTCATCTGCAAAAGATGGAATTGCTTATGGAAAGAAAAAAGAGAAATTGTGTGGACGAAAGTGAAATTTAGTGTTTACTTACAGAGACCGGCGGAGGAACAGAGAAGCGCACGGTAAACAGCGTTATCGTGAGGAGCAGTGTCGGTGCCATCAATACTACCAGCTTGAATTGGGTGGTATGCCTCTGCGTAGAACACTGAGTTTATGCTGCGTCCACTCATCTGCTATTGCCACTCTCTCTTTCCCTCTCTTTTTTTTTCCCCTTCACCTATGTCCAGTTTGTGAGTTTCGTTTCCGGGCTTGGGGACCTGGTTGGGTGTTTTCATGGTTTGGAAAACATCATATTAGTCCCTCAACTATATAAACCATTTTATTTTGAGTCTTTCAACTACTGATGTTTTCAATTGGATCCTCCATCTCTTTTATTGTCTCAATTGTATCCTTCAGTTAAAATATTTAATATTATAACTAGTTTTTTAAAATATTTTTAATTTTTTATCTTTTAAAATTTGTTTTTTATATTTGTATATTAAAATAATTTAAAAAATAAATACCAAAAACAAAAACAATTTCGAAAGTTTTTTTTTTTTTTTTGAAGCGCGTCCTAAACACACCCTTCAGCCGTTGAGGGTTTGGTGCTCTTTTTAATTTAATTTTCTAGTTGCAACTCTCCATCTAACCCTTCTTGTCTTGCCGACTGCTGCCTGTTGCTTGCTGACATCTATAAGGTTAAAGCCCCTTCTGCTTACTTCAGTTTCTGCTCCTAGTTTTTAACGAAAAAAAAATACAAGAACCAAACACAAAACAAGCAAGAATGTTGTCAATTAGATCAATCTTTAGACCACATATAAGACTAAATTCTATCACTCTCTCCTCATTAAGTTATTCATCCTCTTCAGCTGCAGCAATTCAAGCTGAAAAAACTATCAAAGGTGGTCCAAGAAATGATTGGACACGTGGAGAAATCAAGGATGTTTATGACTCTCCTCTTCTTGATCTCCTCTTTCATGGGGTTAGATCTTTTTACTCAGTAATGTAGAAAAACAGGGTGTTTGTTATTTTAGTTAATTGTTGTTGTTTCGTTTTGTTTTGTCAGGCTCAAGTCCATAGATATGCTCATAATTTTAGAGAGGTTCAGCAATGTACTTTGCTTTCCATAAAGACTGGTGGGTGCAGTGAGGATTGTTCTTATTGTCCTCAATCTTCAAGGTATGATACTGGAGTCAAGGCTCAGAGGCTCATGACTAAAGAAACTGTTATGGAGGCTGCTAAAAGGGTGTGTTTCTTTTCTTTTCTTTTCTTTTCTTTTCTTTTCTTATTTAATCCCCTTTTTATTTTTATTTTTATTTTTCTTATTTATGGTATTTAGGTTCACAAGAATCTTGAGGCAATTAGACACTTTCTGTAGCTGATGGCATTTGTCCTAAAACAATTTATGCTTTATCTCTTATTTTGGCTATTATGTGATTCAATTATCTTGCAAATTTTGAAAACCTGCCCACGTTTAGATGGCTTCCTTAACACAGCTTCTTAATTGGTTGATTTGACTTGCATACCTCCTGGTTGACATTATTCTTAGATCCTTTCTGTGTTTTCCCTTTGTTAATTTGGGTACTAGAATTGAACAATTCTCGTCATCAGAAATGCACTAGAAGGCAAGTTGTTTGCTTATATGATTAGCTTTGGTGTTCAGTGAAAGTTTCATGATTATGCCAGAACTTCACTTATCAAAGTAGCTGCATAATGAAGGTTACACCTCAAGAAATGAACTCTCATTGTTCTTCATGCAATTTTGTTGTTTGGCAAATTGATTGAATGTTTCTATTGGATAATCACCTGCTGATTAGTTGAATTTCTTTCCTCCCTTCGAGCTGATAGCCCCTATACTGATCACTGATGTTTTATCTGATCAAGTTCATGTTTAGTGTAGCAGGATGCCATTTTCTTTTCTTTTGCTTGTTTGTTTGTTTGTATGATTTAGAACCTTCTGTATACTTTTTCAGGCAAAAGAGGCTGGTAGCACTCGTTTTTGCATGGGTGCTGCTTGGAGAGACACAATTGGAAGGAAGACGAACTTTAACCAGATCTTAGATTATGTGAAAGACATCAGGTAATGAATGCATCATTTATGGAAGAAATATATAAAGCAAGGCATTTTGCTTAAGTTAGACAACAGGTTTTCAAACTGCACACAATATTACAGTGCAAAGGTTATTCCTAACCATGTTCCTACTGAAGTGGGGTACCAAGAGAGGGAATTTGGAGAAAATTCTACACCTTGAGCTTTTTTAAATGAGGTAGCCACATATGGCCAAGCTCATGCATTTACTGTCTTTAGAGTAGCCACTTCATGCAAAATGCTATAATAGCTCCTTTTCTCTCTAATGCTTAGTCTGTGCTTGAAATGTCTGGTGCATATCAGGGATTTGGGCATGGAGGTTTGCTGCACCTTGGGCATGCTAGAGAAGCAGCAGGCCACAGAACTGAAGAAGGCGGGTCTTACAGCTTATAATCATAATCTTGATACCTCAAGAGAATATTACCCGAATATCATCACCACAAGATCTTATGATGAACGCTTGGAGACCCTTCAACATGTCCGTGAAGCAGGAATTAATGTCTGCTCAGGTGATTGAATCAGCTTTTCCTGATATCTCCTTTCTTCCTAATAGATTTTTGAAGAACAAAATCCAGTGCATTGTAAAAGAAGAGGAAATATTTAAATTGATTGATTTCTGTGGAGTTCATAGTGAAGATAGAGAAGAATTGCAATTTGAATATAAAGAACACAGTTTAGTTGGTATCTTCTGTTTTTCATGTTTTCCATCTTAAGTCTTTCATTTGTATCATAATATAAGTTTAACTTGATATATGTATAGAGGAAATTTGGAAATTTGATCCATATTAAGATGCCTTTGATGGAAGTTTAACGCTTGTTTTGATTTCAAAGTGAATCCTTACCTTAAGGTTATGCAATAGCATATTCTTCTTAAATGTCAGACAAGAATTCCTTTCACGATGGCAAAGGCAAATGCTTACCATGGAATCTGTCTGTTTTTCTTTTAATAGGAGGCATAATAGGGCTTGGAGAAGCAGAGGAAGACCGAGTTGGTTTATTGCACACGTTGGCAACCCTCCCCACTCACCCAGAGAGTGTTCCAATCAATGCATTAGTTTCAGTGAAAGGCACACCTTTACAGGAACAAAAGGTACTTCTTATTCCTGTTTCTTACAAGTTCAGTATGGTGGTCGTTATAATAATCATTATGATTGGGCCTAATCATTTTCTGCAGATTTTCAATTTATCTTTGTTCTTCAAATTTGGTTCCCTGATAACTAATGATAGATGGAAACTGGAAACCATTATTTTATATGAAGTAAACTATTAAAACCGTAGGCAACTGCCCAAAACTACTACATCTTCGTGAAGTTATGAACTGATTGCTGCTTCAGTTGCAAAATGAGAAGCCAGTAACATTGACTTACTCAAAATCTCTATTCAAAAGGTACTATAATGACAGAATAACAGCTTTCCTAACCATGCTATTGCATTCATTGAGTCTCAATTAATTAGCTGTAGCTGCATTACTTGTCAAAACCCATGTTGGTATTTTTTATCAATCCCCTTTTGACGCTGGCCTTGTTTTAGTTCTAGATCTCACAATATTCTTCGTATTCTTCAACCTCTTTTTATTTACATAAGAATTATTGGTTAAAATATAATCACTGGTTCGGATCATGTTTATTCAATTAGCTTATTATATGGCCTGGAGTATCTAGGTGATGTCACTAGAAAATGATTGTTGGCCCACCGAGCTTCAACTTTCAAGTGAAGGTTCATATTTCTGATAACAGATAAAGATGGTGTTTAAAGGGGCTTTCTGAACTTCGCATCAATTTCTCTGAAGCTTAATAGATTTCATGTTTTCTGCCTTCTTGTTCAGCCAGTTGAAATATGGGAGATGATTCGAATGATTGGCACTGCACGTATAGTTATGCCAAAAGCAATGGTCAGATTATCAGCTGGGAGAGTTCGTTTCTCAATGTCGGAGCAGGCTCTTTGCTTTCTTGCCGGTGCCAATTCTATCTTCACTGGCGAGAAGCTCCTGACAACACCTAACAACGATTATGATGCTGATCAACTTATGTTCAAGGTTCTCGGTTTGATTCCAAAAGCTCCCAGTTTCTCTGGAGAGGAAGAGAAGGCTTGCGAAGCAGAACAATGTCAGGAAGCAGTTTCTAGTTCAGGTTGAGATTACTAGTTAGAAGGGCGTCTGTATCCAAATTACTAGTTCAGGGTCATTGCTTTAATAGATTCCTTTTTTCCTTAGATAAAATTCTCTCGCCTATGGCACGTAACAGATTTGGATTAGTATTGTATTGTACTCCGTTCTGGTAACATCCAAAAGTGGTACCAAGTTCTGCAATTTTTTACTTTGTTGCAGTAGTATTGTCATCCCATGTTTATACCTTCAGAATAATAATTGTAACCTATTATGCATATCCAATTTTTCCTATGTTTTTTTCCCTCCAACTTGAAGGGGTCGTATCTTTCAATAAAGTGAAAATATGCAATATCTATGGAATATTACATAGAAACATAAGAAATTCTTCCCTTTTTTAAGAAATCATAAAAGATCTTAAAATTGTATCCTACGTATGTGTTTGTTCTACTAGTTTTTGTGTCTAGCCATGATTAATGATTCCGGTCCATTGAATGCAATTATTCTCTTTTAAATTCAAAAATAAAGTGTAAGAACTAGGTATGCGAAAAGAATTATCATCATACTGACATAGAAACCAAACTGAACTTATGAAATTAAATTTGATGACAAGTCCAGAACTTGAATTATTTGATGTTCATGCTATTGAACAATATTGCATGTGAACTGGAGAGAAAGGAGCGTTTGCTTAAAAATACTGTCATCAAAGCAGCACAAATTCAATGCCAACTAATGTTGGTTTTCATCCTACATTGACAAAATTGTTTTCAAACGTAGACATAGCTATACAACAAAAAAGAGTAACACTTCTAAGTTTAAGAACCCAGAACTACCATTTGGCTGGACAGAGATGTCAAATTTTTTCATGGGGCTGGAATTTCTGTTACCAATAAAAAAAATCGTATATCCCACATGACCCTATCAGAAAGAATCTTATCGCCCACCTTTTGTGCTTAAAACGGAGTCACCAACAGTCAAAAACACATGTTCTCCCAATACCACATTTACAGCAGGGAGGCCTTCAATGGCGTCAACAGTTATCTGCAAAGAAGGATGTACAAGTTCATTAAACAAGAGCCAACTAAAATCTAAGTGTTTGTTTTCAATGATTCCTAGAAATAGAATATACACGGGTTAAAGATACCTTTCCATCTCCAAGTTGAAATTCAGATTTCAAATTAGAATGATCCCTTGATAGCAAGTAAGTTTCTAGACCATGGACAGATTTTGTATTTCCTGAAACCACTGATTAATAGTAAGAGAGGGAATGGATGGGAGAGAAATGCCTAGAAGCGGGGGAGGGGGGAGGGGGAGAGAGAGAGAGAGAGACGGACCTCCATACAACGAAAGAATGGCATCAGATTTGAAAACTAGTGCCGGCCTTGCCAAATATATGGTGAAGGACAGCTTGGAAATGTCATGGAAACTCTCCTCACCAAGTATAACCTGCAATTTAATTCATAAAAACATGCCAGAGAGAAATTACTGGAAACAACACCAACAGGCTCTTCAAAATCCTGATAAAAAAACCTTCATTCTGAAAATACAGCAATCAATACTGCACAAAGCATATTTCAGGACTTGAAGTAGTCCTGCATTGCCCTACAAAATAGTTCCTAGTCTGGTAAGACATGGGTTTTGGATTGTTCGATCAATGCAGCAGGGCTGACTGCCCGCCATAAGTAAATTCCAGGACTAACAAGAAGCCAGAACAAATCAAACAAGGGTAACAACCTCAGCAAGCCTTGGAAGCAGTAGGTCCATGCAATGGCAGTTAAAATCTAAGTTAATTTTAAGTTGGACTTATATATCGATGAAAGCACTTCAAGCCCTAGGCCAATGAATTATGTTATGCGAGCTCGCTTGCTCCAACACGTGAATGGGATTTCAAAGTGGAGCAATGTGCATTCAAAAGTAATGATGTTTCCAAACTGAACATGAACTTAACTTAGAAGTACAAAAGAAACAAAAAATCCTCAAACTAAAACATGAAAAAGAGAAGTAGTTTTTTTTCCATTGCAACTTACTGCATGTGGTGGCATAAATGTAGAAGAAAGCAATGGGGAACCAATTGCATCCCTAATATAGAGTTCCTGCGAATAAAAAATGCAACTTCAGTTATGAAGCACTTGAATTGAAAACACTTAAATATCACACTGATGCAACAGAGTGCTTGGTTTATATATATTACTACTCGGAGGATATAGTTTTTCAGCTTTCAAATACTTAAGACCACTAGGATGATATAGTTTTTCATATGCTGGATAAAAAATAAACTCTTTACACAATGCACACTCAAAAGATCATAGAGATTAAAATTTAATGTGATTAACAATCCTATCAACAATCTATTATTTAGCCATTTGAGTGTGGAAGCGGAGATGGAAAAAAATTATAAAGCTTAAAAATTGAGCCCAAGACAAATTAGATTTCAAAACACAACGATAACTACTTAGCAATATTCATGGAACTAATATGTAAAAAATTGAACACACGAGGAAGAAGGATTATATTTAAGCATTACCTGTGAATTCAAGACCTGCTGGGAGATTGATTTATCTTCATCCAGAGATTCAAAGTAAACCTCAACCGCATCTGTAGGTTCAAGTCCAGTTTTTTTCCTCAATTTCTGAATTCTATTCACAACCTGCAATTGACAGACAATCCAGTCATCAAGCATCACACATCCTTTAACCAATGTCAGTCCACAAAGCAACTTCCTTTAATCAATGAACTAAAGAAAAGGTAAGGAGGTTTCCATTTAAAAATCAGAATACGATGAATAGGACATGGTAAGCAAAGAATTTCAGAGAGAGCAACTTCCTTTAATCAATGAATTAAAGAAAAGGTAAGAGAGTTTCCATTTAAAAATCAGAATATGATGAAAAGGTCATGGTGAGCAAAGAATTTCTTAGACACAAAATGGTACACGTGATGTAATAAATTTGACAAACAATTTCATATCCTTTTCAAATAAAATAAATTTCTAGTAATGCAAGATACATGAAACTTCTATAATTCTGTTCCTGAAAATGATTGAAATGAGTAATCACATATACTGACTGCCTATTTGAGAGATACCTCACGAGCAACACCAGCCTCTAATAATGACTCATCCAGACGCAAATCTAATATTACCAAAACATCACCTGAAACATTGGACACCAAAACCTTGAGTCATGCAACTATAACATATAATATCAAAAAAGAATTGCATTTCTAGTTCCTACCATCTCCAGCAGCATCAACCTCCCTATCTGTCAAACCATCAGGGCATTTGAATTCCCGAACAACCTGAGAAATCATAATAATGTGTAAATCACTAAAATGGCACAACAATGATGGAAATAAATCAACAAAACCAAACTAGAATCTAAGAACTCCATCCAGCTGGGGACTCAAGCTTAGTTAGTTGAATTTCAAGACCAAGCTGAGAGATTTTAACAACAATCAACTTGAAGTAGCTAACATCCTGCATAGGGATAACCAAAACATGGGCACCGCCATTACTAGTTTATATAGTCCACTGTCCACCAATAATTTCAAAAGTTCATTCTTCCAAACAAGACAGATTATGGAGTTTCAAGAGAGTAAAATGGGGGAAGCAAATGGAAAATTTTCCTCTGCAACTAACTCTAGCAGCAAAACCATTCCATCTCATAAAGATTGTTGTAATACATAAAATGACAAACTGTTCAACATCCCATGATCTTTCCAAGAAACACGCCTAGGTTATTTTCATCAGCGAATCACATTGCACAAAAGTAACTACCATTTCATCAGCAGGGCAATAACTGGATGCGTGATAACATAGAAATATAAATTAACACAACAAGAAAAAGAAGCACCTTAATATCAGACAGTTTCAGACAATGTGAAGCAATGGTAACTTCCCCAGCTTTCTCAAATTCCAAAATATCTATCTGAGACATTGCTTTAACTTCTTTGGCAACAGCCCCCATAGATTTTCCAAGTCGCTTACCTAACACGCTGAAAGAGAATAACCAAAAATCAATTACAAAAGCACAGGAAAGTACAAAAAACTTCGTAAGGATATAACAAGGCATACCTAAACTCAGGCTCCGCACGCAAAGAAGCATATTTCAGAGTATCGTTACATGGAATAAGAGATCTCACATTGAGTTCCTCGAGCACATACTACCATGCAAACAGAATACACAACTCATAAAACATTGGAATACAAATGACAACAGACATCAAATAACCAAGAGAATGAACTTAAGCAAGAAAAAAATAGGAATTTTGGTAGAATACGAGCTTAAATAAAAACATGTATTTGATTGGCTAAATCATATAATGACGCAGTGATATGGATAGTTTAGGAATGGAGCACAAACCTCCTTCAATTTTCCAGCTATGTCATCAAGAAAGTCCACATCAGGATGAACTACAATCATCTCCCTGCAGTTTGTAAAGAGGAATGTAATGAAAACAATGAGGTAAGGAATGAACAAGAGGCAGTTGAAAGTAAAAGCGGAAGTATATAACTAAAAGGACAGATGAGTGAGATGAGCTTAAAGGAGTACCTTAATGGCGATTTAAGAGGCTTGTTGTGCCGTTCACGGATATTGCGTGCAAGATCAATAATGGTCATCATTCTTGCAACACTCTGTTCAATCCGTTCATTCCTCTACAGTGGCAATAAATATAATATAATTGTTTCAAAAGATGATCATTTTAAATAGAGGGAAAAAGACTGTAAAATTGTCTAAATGTTAATATAAATCAAACAGAGCTTAGACCCTTAAATTGAAGAGGGACCGAACTTTATGCTTACAAGCTTGCCAAAATTAGTTGGAAAGTTTACAAAAAAAATGGTCCAAAAATAAATATAAGTTAGAAAATATGGGGCATAGTTTTTCTTAGAAAAAATCATGAATCTTGGATTCTCCAAATTCATAATAAATTCCACAATTTGAGTAGATGATGCCTGGATGTTCAGCATGACCAAAGATTGGCAGCCTAGAAAGCATAAAGAAGTTCAAAAAGTTATTCTACTAAACAAAATGAGCTTGCTGCAACAGAGATTATAAATACCTCCCCCTCTACTTGAGGAAAGCTGCAATAGTGAATACTTTCCTCTGATCCAGTACAAACTCTCCGCATATTTTGATACAGACCTTCTGAAAAGAAAGGTGTGAATGGTGCCATCACCTTACATGATATTAAAAGAACCTGAAAACCAATAACATTTAATGCAAATCAAACTGTCAATGAGGGCATCTTATCAACAATCAGGCAACCTAATAAACAGTGAATAACAATAATTGGTAAAAGATTAGCCAAAGAATGCCTTTGAAGCAGCACCACGCATTGGTGTTCAAATGTGAAAAGTAGGCAAGGGTTTCATATTTTTTTGAGGACTAGTGCGGGGACAAAAAAAGTTAGTGCAAGAAATAAACCAGAATGAGGGAGTTATTATTTGTTATTTTAGAACCTGCATTGGATATGACTCAGCATCAACAAAAACAACTGCTAACATTTTAAAGCAGAGATAATAACACTTGATTGGATTTTATTCATGGTATGATTGGTGACAAAGCATCTTGAATAATTGTAAGCTATCCCAGGGTTCACCATGAAGCATTGACAATGTTTCCAAGATGGAAGAAGAGTTAATGAATCAAGCACTCAATTACAAGCTTGTGAACTTTGAAAAGAAACGCATGTAACCTTTAAGGATATAACTAGAAAAGGAAACTGCAATGTTGAGAAGAGAACTGAGAAGGTGTGAAACGAACTCAAGAAGAGAACCTACTTCAAATCAGATGATTGCAAACCTTCTATACAAGATGCATATCCACATCCAAAGAATTCCAACAAACAATTAGGTTTAATGAAAAACTGTTCTGCACATTTAGAGTATCAATCATAAAGCAGGCACTACCTTGGTATGAAACAACTAAAAAGAGAAACTCTGCTACCTATGCTAAACAAGATGAAAATGTGAGCAATTTTGGCTGTCATAACACAAAATAGAAATTAGCATCAATTAAAATCATACATTGTATAAAGTTGATAAAGCTGTCCGGCAGTCTTCTTCCCCAGTACGACCTTTTAATCTTTTGCGGTTGAATCGCACATAAATATTTGTAAGGTTGTCCAGAAACTTCAAGAGATAAGGTACCACCTGCAAAAGATGTATTTGGAAAGATATGTATAAATGCTATAAGACATTAATTAATTCTTTTATCTCCATGTGCCATATGAGGTTGTTCAAGTTTTAAACCATATTCCATACATGTTCAAATTAAGATATGAGTTTTAAAGCATATTTTATAAGATAAGTTAATTCTTCATATTCAAGTTCCAGTTCTATAAACACTCAAAGAAAACCCAAATACTAACAGCAAAGTAATGGTTTAAAAACAGCTAACCGTGTAAAGGCGGTATGCATTCATTTCTTGGTGAACAAAATGAACAAGACTCTGGGTAGCTGAGTTTATCCACTGATCAAGCACATTGGATGACTTTTGAAGAGTTGCAGCATCAATAGGAGTAAATGGTGCAAGCCCTTCAACCTCTAGCCTCTTTGCATTCTGTACAAGGAACCGGTAAGCATTGTACCACGGGAGGAACACGTCCTTGACCTGGATGGAAATAAAATGATTGATTATGCTAAGAGCCAAGACAACATAAAAGCAAAACATAAAATAAGATATTTGATATAAGAGAAGATGAGAGAGTAAGGAAATTCCCTAAATCCAAAAAAGTTTGAGATACTCACAACACTAAAAACACCTTCCTTTTTGAAACGCAAGGTCTCTGCACGCACAACTGGAGAGTTTATCAGGTATAATCGTAATGCATCCTGTACAGCAGCCATCCATAAAGCTTGGTAAGGAAGACACGAAGTTATAAAAAAAACCACAGAAAACAGGGACAAGCAAATTGCTGATCAAAAAGAAAACACCTTTTATTTTAAAAGATGGATAATTAACACTTTATAGAAAGAACCTGTGCAATTTTATTTTAAAAGAAACTAATTAACATTTTATAAAAAGAACTTACAGCTCCATAATCATCAATAACTTCCATAGGTGATGGATAATTTTTCAAACTTTTACTCATCTTCTTTCCATCCTCAGCCAGGACAAGTCCATTGCAAATGAGATTCCTAAATGCAGGCTTCCCAAATAATGCAGTAGACAATACCATGAGAGTATAGAACCTGCAATACAGAATAAATATCCATGATCCGACTTGCTCAATCTTCTGAATAACTGTTGTTGCCCAAGTGACTGGCATGGAAACATGAACCTCGCTCCCCATGCATATTGAAATTCCCAAGCAATCAAGAAAATGTTGTGCCAGAAAATATGATATATGGAAGGAAAATAAACATACAAGTGAAACCTTCAAGAAAAATATTGCACCAGAAAGATTTGGAGTACTTTTTTCTTCTTTGGTGGACAAAGAACCCCGAGGACATCATATTAAATTGTTAATTTAGACATAAATGAAATATCTCCACGAATTAGAAGAGACTGTATCTCCTTGTGTACTTCAATTTTACTGTGCTTGGTACAGACTCAATGTAATTTGCTGGAAGAAATTGCTATTAAAACTCAAATATGTAAGTGATTATGAAGTATCTAAAATTAAGGAACCAACCATCCACGAGTTTGATCTAGCCCTTCAGCCACAAAATGCCCAGGAAAATTTTTCTCAAAAAGTTCAACATTCTCAAATGGGTAATGGATATAAGCATAAGGCATCGACCCACTCTCAAACCAACAATCAAATACCTGCAGAAATTAAAACATTGAATCAAAAGATAAGCTGACTACGTATAAAATATATTCAATAATGCATATAAAATAATATCCAAAATGTGGTCGTTTAGTCAAATGAAAAACTCTGCAGTAATACAGCAGAGGGCATAACAATGAAGATTCAGGTTCAAATCCAGCCCAGCTACATTAAGAACCAAAAGGTGTGGGAAGCATGCATTCATGGACTAATTTCTAGGCAAGACAAGTGAACAAACAGACTAAAATTCTCAGGGCAATGGTAGAAGTTAAAAGCAAGTCAAGTACAGTATTTTCAAAACCAATTCAGAATTAACCCAAGTCCTCCCCTTGCTTCATTGAGAACAAAAAATATGTAAAGCATGCAAGCCACTCCTATTTAGTCAAGACAAATGAAAAGAGTGAAATTATTGCGCCAGAATTGAAGTTAAAATGAAGACAGGTACAACGCTTTTAAACTGATTCAGAGTTGGAGGCAAAGCAATCTAATTGCTTCCCAGATTTTACAAATCCTATTCAAATATACTGCATAATCAATGGGTAGAAACTAGAAAAGGATATACTTTCATTAAAAATGAAATGTTGTCAAGAGGCTCCACTTTTGGAATAACAGCTACAATCATCCAGGAAAAAAAAACAGGAGGGGATTCTATTAAAAAGCCCAGATCCAGTAGCTTACATCCTCAACACGTCGAAGTACACCAAATTCAGGACCTCGACTGGATGGGATTGTGATGTGATCAATATTATGACGATGGAGATCAAACACCTGCAAGATGAAAAAAATGCAGTAAGACATGTATCTTTATAGCTAACACTATTCACATGGATATGCACAACCACAAGCTGGATAGGCATTATGCACAACCACGAGCTCGACAAACATAAAAGGATGCGTGGACATATAGATAACAGCTGAAAGAAATGCAGCCCGTGTGATCACTAGGTGATAGATAGCTGTTAATAAGGTCATAGAATCATACTAACTGCATGATCAAAATATAGCCATAAGATGGCACCAAAAAGAATGTGTCTCAGTATAGCCATAAGTCACTAACACAAACAATCCATGGAGGATAGTAAAACTCAAGTAAAGGAAGGAAAAGAATTGACCTGCATCAACCAAGAGAAGAGAGAGAGAGAGAGAGAGATCATACCTTAACACCAGAAAGCTTCTCAAGTTTAGCAATAGAATCCATGACTATTACTTCTTCACCATCATCACTCATCCATACAGGTAGAGGAGTGCCCCAAAATCGACTTCTACTAACTGCCCAGTCTCTAGCATTTTCAAGCCAGTTGTGAAACCGTTTCTCCTGTTATATTTGTCCAAGAAAAGAAAAGAAATGAGACCAAAACTTCAACATTGCATGAAAACACAGTTTATCATTTCTGATTGAGCACAATATCATAAAGACAGCCACTTTCAATACTTGTCAAGATCCGAATCTTCAAAGTAAGTTGAGGTTACAGCCATTAATATTGGAAGTCAAAACACTTGTGGTCAACCAATTAGTGAAGATCACATAGAAAAACATGATTACCAGAGAAATGCAATTTTTTTAATCTGTACACCATAGTTTAAGTCAGAGTCCATGAAAAAAAAAAATGCACAACACACCACCAAATTGTTATATTCATCTGATCCATATCTAATGTTTGGATGATCTGGCAGATCTATAAACTGGCAAGCAGTAACTACAGAAAAAAGCATTCAACTCCTGCACTCAATTCCAATCAAACATAGCAGCATGCAGAAATTGACCACATAAGAAAAATTTATACAAGTTAACTTATCCTCATTTGAGCAGGCTTCCACTTTCTCACTAAACTTAAGCCACCATGATCCTCAGCAGGGCTGAACTTCAGATGGTTCTCTCTTAACCATCAAGCACTGCTATCTACAATGGAATACCAACTACACTTCCAAAGACCAAATATATAATTTTCATCTACCTAATACCAGATCTAGATCATGGTAAAGGTGCAACAAAGAGTATGCCTCTGTACTTAATATGTGGCAAATGGGTATAGGCTTAGTCTGTCTGCATTAGATAAAAAGTAACCTTCACAGCATCACAGGGCTCGCCTATACAAAGCATTTGTGGTACAGATGCTGGGACATCACTAATAAGCTTCAAAACTTACACCTTTGTCGCTTCTTCATATATTAGATATTAATTTCATTTCATTGAAGCAAATTAGAATTAATAATGATTTTTAGCTTTTCCTTCCCTTTGTTTCTTCATCTCAAGCCTTTTTTGATCATGTACAGCAACAAGCTTCACATTGAATCATCATATATAAGGATTCAAAAGTTGCACTATCACAAGTTGGGAGAGAGCAAAAACACCACTAATTGTTATGCAACACCTCAGATCACAATTACAAACAAAATATCTCACCTATTATAAGGCTTAAGTACAAAGAATCTTATCACTTGCTCAAGTTCACTACTTAGCGTGTAAAACTAAGAGTTTGGGTTGAGGACTCTGCCATAGTCTTTGCAATAGTACAGCACATCATAAGCTCTCGTTTTTAACGTGCATGTGGCCCATATTACAAAATTAGATCTGTTACCCCGCTTGCATGTCCCTCTAACTACACAGGCTTTCACTTCTGGAGGGATCGCATTCCTCTCACCAGATTGAGGACAAGCATCAATTGCTTAATTTGTTATGTAAGTCAACCTTGACACCGACCAACCTTGTCAAAGCTCAACATATGCATATTCATGATTGATGAGCAGCTACATAGTATATCATCTCTTTTTTTCCTTTGTTTCGCAACTTTAAGCCCATTAATCTCATTCTTTTGAAACTTTACTTGTAAAAAATGTTTATATAAAAAAATATTGCATCACTCAGAATTTAAATTCTAAAGAGAGAAAAACCAGAATAAGAACCGGTAGAATGCAACATTTCACACCAAATATAAATCTTCTGATCAGACAAACCATCATCTCATAATGGAAGACAAGCACAACCAACAAGAGGAAGAGGTGCAAGAATACAGTTCTAACCTTTACATAATCAGGAACCCAGTATGTTTGTTTGTTGTTTTCCAACAGTTGCTCTTTTATTTCTTCCACTCTAATAAACCTATACAGAAATTAAATAGCACAGCACCATTAAAATAAATACAGCAAGTTGGAACGATTATAAACCACATAAAATAATACCAAAAGCAGAATGATGCCTAATCCATAACAAAAGTGATAACATAATGCAGTACAGCTCAAAGTGAAATATGGAAAAGAAGCAATAGTAAAAGGATTATAATCTGAAACAAAATATTATATATATATATATATATATATAATGTAACAAAACTGAGATTTAAAAAACTCAAAGTAACATTAAGATATAACCAGTGAACTTAGAAAGAAAATGCTACCAAATATTGTACAATGAGGACAAATACATTAAGGGAGAAAAAGATGCAGACAATGTGCAACTCAACATGTAATGGACAAACAAAATTCAGCTAGCTACAGTTTCTTTTTTCCTATTTTGATGGAAAATATTCTGATGGCAGGCACAAGCGTTCATAAAATTCCTTGGGGTACTAATGACAAATGTACATCAACACAGATTAGAATTTCCAAAGAAAAAGAAGAAATACATATTAAACACACTTCAAAATGAATCAAGAAGTCTTGGCTTCAGAAAAATAGCAGTATAAGTAGATGGCAGTGCACTGTGGGATGAAATAAAATAAGCTTACCAGCTTGGAACAGCTCTATAAATGAGAGGTGTATCAGATCTCCAACAGAAGGGATAGGAATGCATAAAGCTCCCAGACTTAACAAGCCTGCCTTTTGCCTGATCAAACCAATAATTTTGGTAAAGAAAAACACTTAGACCAGAAGCACAAAAAATGAAAGGAATGCGACAGCAACAGCCACCAAAACCACAGGCTCTTGACATTAGACTTGGTATCAGCAAACAAAACTTGTTTAACAAAATGTTCCATATTTCTAATAATATCAAACAAGCTATTGAAAGCGGCTGCAAAGAAGCTCTACAAATAATCTCATTCCGAGGTATGGCGTGTTCCTCTACATCATGAAATCGCTCTCTAAATAAATGAGTAGCCATATTTTCATCCATGCACATGAACGCCTCACCTTCACTGCTTCAATGATATCCTTGTCTGCATCCTTGACATAGCGCCCACTGAAATCAGTAATTTTTTCAATGAAGCAGCCATCATCATCAACAGATACAATCAAATTCTCCTGCAAAACAGGAAACAATACGATACTATGAGACAGCAGGAAAGATACATAGAATTGCAAAAGATAGCCTAACATAGAACAACTAAGCAAACTGATATTAAGGGATGTTCACAGCTACATAATTGAAACCACAGGTTTGGCATATGACAACAACCTTCGTGAGTATTTGATTCCCAATGCAAACACGGTAATCCTCTTCACCAAATGCAGGAGCACAGTGAACAATGCCAGTACCACTGTCATCAGTCACATAATCATCGGCAACAACTCTAAATGCAGTGTCAGAGAACTCCATGAAGTAATTGAATAGCGGCTCATACCTGCAAAGCATAATCTCTCTCAGAAAATCAACAGTCTGATACCAAACATCCAGTAGCATGCATTGTTCACACACGCAAGATTAAAGAAAAAAATAATATGAGTATCCATCACAAAGTGACAAGGAAACTGCTAAAAGTGCATGTGAAACGGATGAAAGATCAGACAAAAAAGAAAGCATGGCTCACTTCTTATTCACCAACTCATTGCCCTTGACTTTCTCCAACAAATCATAAGAATCCATCAAGTTTTCAGCCTTCCCACTCTTAGTTTTAGAATTTGATGTCTTTGAACCACCAGCAGGTCCATTTGCAGTTGATTTTGGCTTCTCAACAGGAAGTGCTGACAGCCTACATTCAGCAACGACATAGACTTTTCCAGTGTACTTGTTACGAACCTGGATTTTGTTTCACAATGCACATCAAAAAATCAAGTACCGGCATGTTCAACAAACAAATTAAGAAAAACAGCATAAGGGATATCAGCAAAAACATGACGTCCAATGCAACACCTGAAATTCTTTTTGAGGTGTCAAAACAAAATCTAGGAATCTTTAAGGACATCTAAAAGAGAAAATTACAGCTTCCACCACTGCTTTAGAACTAATTGATAAAAATCACATTCACACACATCCCTAGAGCATGTGATGCTTGCCTTAAGCACATTTTCACAAGCTTCATGCTTGAACTTATGAACTAGCAAGGCTACACAATGGGATGTGGCTAAAATGGCTCAACAAGCTAATGAGCATTGGGAAAAGAAATGAACCGCCAAGTATAACATATCTAACCCAGGATCTTGTATTACAGAAATAGAAGGAATGAATTTGCAGCCTAAGACAATGTTCAATTGTATGATGTGCCACATATTTGAAGTGCTTATCCTCTCTCTTTTTTCTGAATAATCCACATCAAGAAGTCAAAGATAACAACCTTGATATAGTCAAAATTTCCATTAACACAAAGGGCAAGATTACTGGGAAGAGTCCATGGCGTTGTTGTCCAAGCAACGAAAGCTGCATTGTGTGGATCATCAACAATTGGAAATGTGACCATTATCTCAGGATCAGGTACGTCCTGCATCACACCAGGAGTGTCAAAAGGATAGATTACATAAGTAGGTTAATTTATAAAGCAAATCACAGAATTAGAAATCACAAACCTTATAATTCTGCTGAACTTCAAAATTTGACAGCACAGTTTTGCAACCTGTACTGTAAGGCATGACCTGTAAAGAACCAGTAAAATCATCATAACCATTACGAATATGATGAATTAAGGAAAGGAATCAAAATATTCACACCCCAATTAAGGGAAGGACTCAGCCAACATAACCAGATCAACCTTAACAAGTGAAAAAATTAAACATTTTTCTCTCCAGAACAATGAAGCACCCATTTGACAGTGATTCTATTTCAACGATTCAATTTGAAAAATATCAAAATCCGGTATACATATAGTAACGCAATGATGCTATGTAAGCAAGACTTTCTATTTCATAAATCCAAGACTCAAAAACAGAAACGATACAACATTTGCAAAAATCTCCAATACTAATATCGAAGATCAACACAATAAATCTTGTAATCAAACAAAAACCAACATTAAAACAAATCCATTTCTCTAAAAAAAAAAAAGAGCAAATCATCAAAATCACCATAACCCCACATAAAAAAAAACCATCAAATCAAAACAAAACCATAAAGCAACAAAAACCCACCTTAAAACCCTTGTAAACAAGCCCTTTCTCAAACAACTTGGAAAAAACCCACCAAACACTCTCCATAAACTTCAAATCCATGGTCTTATAATCATTCTTAAAATCAATCCATCTCCCAACTCTAACAACAACTTTCTCCCATTCCCCCACGTACCTTGTAACAATCCCTCTACACTCCTCATTGTACTTATCAATCCCCAATTTCAACACCTCATCCCTTCTCTTAATCCCTAATTTCTTATCAATCTCAGCTTCAACTGGCAATCCATGGCAATCCCATCCAAAACGACGTGTGACATGGTGCCCTGTCATCGTCTGGTATCTGGTCACAATATCTTTGATTGTACCGGCTAAAATGTGCCCATAGTGAGGTAACCCGGTGGCGAACGGTGGACCGTCGTAGAAGATGTATTCAGGGAGGTCTTTGGTGCGTTCTAATTGGGTTTCAAAGGCTTTGATTTCTGACCAGAAGGACAGGATCTTTTCTTCTTGCGTTGGAAAGGAGAATTCTTTTCCTTCACAGACTTCTTCCATGGCGGAGTTGAAGAGGAATTAGGGTTTTTTGGGGAGGTGGAAATGGTGGCGGAGAGGGTTTATGTGCTTTATGGCTTGTGAGTAACGCTGGAAGTGATGCTAAGCTACCACAAAAAAGTCAGAAATGCTGAAACAGCGAGATGGTTGCTTGAGAACCTTTTTATGCTATAAATTGGGACCCAAGGTATGCTGTAGACTACAGATTCATCCCTAAACTTTTTTCATATATTGTCAAGCCCATTTCACCACCTAGACTAAGGGCGTGTTTGGTCAACCACAGTTTTCAAAATGTATGGCAAAATTTTGCATGCATCTCGTATAAAACTCTTTTGAAATATTGGTTACAAAAAGATTATAAAGTGTAACTTTTTTAAAATCATGAACTCAAAAATTACCATAAAAACTAGGTAAAGCTTATTTGAGAGTGTGGTTATGATTATTTTTTACTTGGAAATGCATTAAAATAATATTTTTTTTAATTTTTAAAAAATATTTTTTAAAACACTAAAATAAATAAAGCCTACGCTTGCACGAGGAATTTCTCTCTAGATAGCTCTTCAAAATGGTGAAATAAAAGGAAAAATATATTTGCTACAACAAACGTTTCAAACCAGTTACAAAACTAATCAACTAAACCAAGCTTAATTTGAGTAAGATTTAATTAAAATTGAAATATTTTTATCGAATATTAAAGTTAAGTCGAGCTATGATTGTTATTTTAGTTTAATGATATTATATTATGGAATGTGAAACATGATGCTGCACTTAATAAGATTACATTGCATTTATTAAGTACGGAGATTTTATGCTTTTGTCATGTGTAATTCAGCAAAGGCTTTTTGTATTTTATCTTGACCATTGCTAATTTGATTTCGATAATTGAGAAAGATGTAGCTGGGCTAATCGAACTGTGAATTATATATTAGAGGTTGTTAAACTGTCAACATAAGTTATGTATATATAAGACCTAAATTTTTTATCCAAACTCAAGTCCAAATCAACCCAAATCAAACTTAAATTCACCTAGATATACAAGAAAAAACTATTTCTCTCTCTTTTAATTCTAGTGGTTGTTGTGACCCTTCCCTCATGAAACCAATTATTTAAAGTTTTTTTTGTATTTGATATTACAGTAGCTATTGTGGTTGTGATTTTAAAAAAGTTGTTTTATAAAAAGTATTTTTAGCTGAGGTTGGTTTTGAAAAATATATGTTTAGTTAAAATTATGGTTGAAATTAAGGTTGAATACAAAATAATTTAATGTATTTGGTTAATAATGTTTTTAAAATTGAGGTTATAAAATAATTTAAATATATATATATATATATATATTGATGGTTTTTTAATTTAAATATTGTAGATTTGACTATTGATATTCATCATGAAATAAATAATACTTTATATAAAATATTTTTTATTATTTCATTAAACTATATACAACTCTATCACGTATGAAATACATCTGATAAGTACTACAGTTGTCTTGGTTTCTTAAGAGCACAATAACATCAGGTAAAATATAACCAGGAACAAAATTGGGATTGCGATCAAATTCTGCAAATGCTACGTTATCAAACGATCTCCGTCTAATTTATGTAGTCTCATTGAATAATGTTTAACACTAGTTTTTTGAATAAAACACAATTAAAAATAAAAAAAAAATTTATTTTATTTTACCGGGTCAGACCCAATTCAATACATTTTTAGCTTTTGACTGGACTCAATCCGGCCGGAACAATGAAGAATGTCTCCACTGTTCACGTGAACAGTGGAGCATGGCTACACTGTTTGTGCGATTTCTCCGCACAAGAAGTAGCAAATTTATGCTTTTGTAAACCTGCGGCAGAACTATAATTTAATAGTGGGTCCTACCAGAATAAATTGCTTTTTGTACTTAACCAAACAACAATAATTATGTCTGCGGGTGAGGTGAGTGAACCTCATCTGCAACCATAATATCAAACGATCACTTTTTATCTTAAAATTTTTGGGTTTAAGAAATGTAGAAGTAGCAAGTAAATGATTCTCTCTCATATTACTTTCTATTATAGTTTGTTTATGGAAGGATTAAAAAAAATGGGGTTTATAAAGATTTGAAGTTTATGTTGTTAAAATTGATTCATGATTATTTTGGATTTAAGGTTAAGTGATTGATTTTGGATATATTATTAGAAATAAGGATTTGTTAATTGATTTTTCATGGGTTAAGAAATTTGTTTAAACTTTGCTGAAAATTTTTGGAAAGAGTGGTCTTGAGGTTGAAGATGATAAAATTTTATTTTGATCTTTGATTTATAAAAATTACAGTTTAATTTCTAAAATTAAAAAAAAATTATAATTTAACTCTTGAAATGTATTTTGGAATTCTGAGTAGTATTCTTATGAGGTTAAAGATGACGAATCTCAATTTGAAAATTGATTTGTATAACTTTCAGTTTAGTCCTTCCATTTTATAGATTTACAGTTTAGTCCCTAAACTTTAAAAAAATTACAATTTGATTTCTAGAAAGTAAATTGAGATTCTGGACAGAATTAAAAATAAATTATAGATGAAATTTCATTATGGTTATGTATTTATAATATTTACAGTCTAGTCATTCAATTCTTGTAAAATCTCAAGTTTTTTATTCGTTTAAGATTCACCTTATAGTATACATTGTCTTGTATATAAAATATGAAACGAAGAATGAAATTTTAATTATCGGATGGTAAATATATAAATATCAAATTTGAATATTCTTTTGTTTGTCATTCATGTCTTAAATCTTATCATTAATTTTGAATTAAATATTTTATTAAATATAAAAATAAAACAATGAGTTAAGTTAATGCCATTTTTTTCATGCATTAAATCATGTTCATTTTTTTTTTACATATCCATTAAACATTTTAATTATTTAAATATAAAAAAATATAATAAACATGAGAGGATGAAAAATCCATAAATATTAATTGGATTAAAAAATAATTATTATTTTGATTTTCACTATTTCTTACAAGACCAATGATAATAGTTATCGATTATTTATTTTTTCTAAATTCTCACCATGTTGGTTCTTCTCTTTGAACTCCAATGTTCTATCTCGAACATCATCGTAGCTGGGCTAATCGAATTGTGAATTCCATACCAAAGATTGTTAATTTGTCGATAGTGGTAAATAAACTTTAAAACGTAAAAAATTATATTTAAAATATTAATTGCCTGTATTATCAGAGGTAAAGCTAGAAAATTTAGTTTGGAATGGACAAATCAGAGAAAAAGTTTAAAGGGGTCAAAATTTAAAATATTTTATTTTTAAAATTCAAAATCTAATTTATTAAAGAAGAGGGGATGGAAAAAAGGGTCTTGCCCTCGCCAGCCCCCTCTAATTTTGCCCCTGCCTTCTATATTTGATAAAGAGTCAAGGCAATATAGCTTTTATATCCAGCAAAGTCTTAAATTTTGAAAAAATAATTTTTATAAATTTATTAAAAAGTTCTGTTTTGTTTGTGAAAAAAAAATCAGGGATAGAAGAAAAATGTTTTCTAATTAATTTATGTTGATATTAAATTAATTTTTATAAAAAAATATACTCTTTTAAATTAATATATATGTATAGTTTAAAGACACACTTCTTTAAATTAATATATTTATAAAACTTAAAAAATAACTCTTCATTCAAATTAGTTGAATAATTTAACAAAAAGTGTTTTGCATAATCAATTAAGAATTAATTAATTAATTAATTATATATGTGTGTCTATTAATTCTAACTTTAAAAGCTTTAATTTTTTTTCGAATATGGGATAAAGTTGTCAAGGCCTGTTTGTTTCTGCGTTTCAAAAGTGTTTTTGAAAAAATTTGAAATTTTTTTTATTTTTTTATTAACTTTAAATTAATATGTTTTTTAGTGTTTTCAAATCATTTTGATATGCTGATGTCAAAAATAATTTTTAAAAAAATTAAAAAATATTATTAGCATGTATTTTGACACGAAAAACTATTTAAAAATCAACTGCAACTACACTGTCAAACAAGGTTTGATGGTTACACTCGAGAGTCAGGTTGCATTTCAGCTGCCAGCAAACATTGATCTCTTTTCTTATTTCAATCGACATAAATTTGTTCCCTGTATATTCTTTTATTTTCGTTACATTTTAAAGACGAAACCAAAATGCTATTTCCTTTTCTGGATCTCTTTCTTTCATATAGACAACATCAGTAATTAGCAGTTGACAGTGGGCAATATATAAATGCTGTCAGAGTGTGAGAATCGGGAAAGAAGCTCAAGATAGGAAATATTCAGCCCTAAAGTATCTGCTTCAGATAGTGAAACTATCTTTTCGAACACAACGACAAGTCCACCACCTTGGCTGAAATTAATTTACTTTTTGTTCCAAATACCGATCTTTTTAATGCAATGGTGTCATCTGATTGTATCTTCTTCACCTGCACCTTAATACTATGGAATTTTCTGTGGGTTTGCGGGCTTGAATTATGAATTTGTGCAATTCATTAGCGTGGAAAAATTTATTTTCATCACAAATAAGATGGACCTTGTACTTGATGATTGCCTGGGAAAAGTAAAGAAGTTCTAAGCCTATAATCCTTGCTTTTATGTTTGGGAATGTGATTGTTTTTATGCTTGGAAAAGTAGTGATAATTACTTTTTAAATAATTTTTTATACTGAAATACATGTTAATGATATTTTTTTATTTTTAAAAAATTATTTTTGAAATCACCACATTAAAATGATACAAAACATATTAAATTGTATTAAATTTTAATTAAAAATAAAATAAATTTTTTAAAAACACAGTTTTGTGGGAGATACTCGTGGATTTAATGGTTCTGATGATCAATGAAAAGAAAATTCACTTGTGAGGACTGAAACATCATCGTAATCGATATTACAGATTTAAATCGGTGTAAACTGTCTTCATTTCACTACAAAGACAGATTGAGGAGAAGTAAAGATGGGAAAGAAGCTAGGAAGAAGAAGAAAATGAGCTGGAGAAGAGAAGGGACGAGAGTCTGCTACTCTGCAACTTTTGTTAATTCATCACAAAATGTCTAACATGTAGAAAAATAACATATAATTAGTAAAGACCTAAAACCACCTACAATTGGACTCAAAGCACACTAAATAAAATTGTCCGATAAAATAACATAAACATAAACCAAGTCTAATAATAAACCCAAATAAAAATTCAATGGCTTGAGCTTGGACGTGCTCAACCTCCTAACCAATATCATGGGATGAGCTACTCTCTGTCATCTTTGTCTATACACTTGTAATATGTGATGTGGATCCGGTATCCCCACCACCCGGATAATATTGCAAACTTTAACTAATCTGGGAAGATGTAAATACTTTGAAGCAAGCAAATCAACTAAATTCTAGCTTATGCAGCATACAAAATATTAGCGAGGCAAGTAGAGATCAATGCTGCAAAAGCTTAAACAAGTAGCTCTAGCATCAAAATGTTGTACGAGTGACACATTCCCTGATCAAGCAGCGATCAGGTCATCCTTGCCATCACAGATTCCAGTGTCTTCTCTCCTGAGAACCGACCATTATCTCGGCAATAGCTTTCTTCTGTTACCCAAGAATTCAACAAGAGAACTTTGGAGCCAGGGCGGCGCTTCCTTAAAAACTTACCAGCTTGCAACCACTAGGACCCACATTTAAGATCATCTAGCTTGGAAAATGTTTTCCATGGCAGAAAAGAAGGGTCTAATCCTTGGTGGAAATAGTTAACATTAGAAGAATCTATGTAAACAGAACTGTTTGCTCAGGAATTCTCAGCAGGTGTCTCTGTCATTACATTCATCAGATAGCAGCACCTGGTTCATTCAGAAAGCTTTAAAGTATTGACAAGCCTTCTCCACGCAACCAAGACCATGACTCTTGTAGAGATTCTTGGTTTGTAAAGTATATGAAAGTTCATCCAAAGCGTAAGCCATAGTTACTGTTTATGCTTGATCAATGCTGATAAAAAACAAGGGAAGTAAACTTAACTGCTTGATCAAAGCTCATACGGAACTCCTAATTTCTGTCTTGGAAGGCTCGCGAGCTTTGTCCATATTCTGTAGCAACTCACGAGCTATTTCCAATTTGCCATACTTTCGAAATGCATGCTCAAAAGCATCACTTACGTACATGGGTGGGTAGAAACCTTTTTCAAGCATTGATCTCAGTTTATCATAAGCAGCCTCCAATTGACCTGCTTTACAATGCTTATGCAAGATTTGTGATTCCAACTTCCTTTCCAATTTATTGGACAAATCTATTCGCCCATGTTCTCTCAACAGTTTATCCACCAAAGTATACGCATGAAAATGTGGAATCCAACCTAACCCTAACATTTCCATCAATAAGTCATAAGCAACCTCCCAATTCCTAGCTTCGCCATAAGCATGAAATAATGCAGTATATGTTACACTATCCGGAAGGCATCTTTTCTTGCTCATTATCTGAAACACCCTCCGGGCATCATCCAATCTCCCCACTTTACATAGCATACAAATAAGAGAATTGTAAACTACCAACTTTGGCTTCAATTCAAGTGAAAGCATTCTTCCAAACAAATGACTAGCTTCCTCAACTAAGCGATATTCACATAAAGCCTTCATCACAATGGAGTAACCCTCAGCCACGCAATTTAGCTTTCTCTCCTCGACTACTTTTAGAATCTCAAAAGCCTCTGTCATCTTTCCCAGTCGACAAAGCTCTGTTATGAGCTGGATTATAACGAAAGTGCTAGGCAATAAACCAAGATCACAAACTGCCAAAAACACGCCAACAGCAGGACGTATAGCACCACTCTTTGGACCCACATTGGGAACTAAAATTGTATATGGTTTACGAGAACCATGTACCCTAACTTCGTTGACAGCCCCTTCTTTTGCACTCAACAAACACAACTCCCTCATAAGAAAATTCACTGCAGACCGTGTTGGCACCAATCCAGCCCTTCCCATTTCTTGAAAAAATTCAATGGCGGTCTCAAACCTACCAAATTTACACAAACCGACAAGAACATTACTGTACGAATATGTATCTGGCGATTCAATTCCTCGAAAGATACTAAGCGCAACATCAATTAGTTCCCCAGATGTGTCCTTCTTACAAAGCACATAAAGCATATTATTATACACAAAATTATCAGGTCTACAGTTGAACTTCGTCTCCATTTCTTGAAACAAACAAAGGGCTTCTCTAAACCTCCCTTGCCTGCCTAAGAACCTAATACAAATAGAAAATGCACGACATGTCACACGACCATTATGAAACAAAACTGTCATCAAGAAACACTTCATATCATCAAAAAGCTTCCTCCTTCCTAAGAAATCAACCATGTACTCAATCACACAATCATCAAACCTAAACCCCATTTGCATCCCAGCCCAAGAAAAGAATTCTAATGTCTTAACCCTCCCTAACTGCTTATAATTCATCAAGACTTGTAGCACAATATCAGAATTCAACATTTCTTTATAGTCCTCCAACAAAGACTCAATCTTTACCGGTTCTTTAACACTATTAGAAAGTAAAGAGCATATTGAAGCAACAGGAGAGGAAGTAATACTTATAGTCAGTGAAGTTTCTTGTGGGTTAAGTGTAGCAAGTGAAGTTGGTCTCCTGGTGGTGGTTTTTGGGTTTGAAATATTGGGATTTGAGTTTGATGAAAATAACGAAGGTTTTGATGATTTTTTGAAGAGATTTGAAAGGAGAGGAAGGGTTCCATGTTGTCTGGCTCTAGAACAAAACATCAGATGATTTGATTCTGGCCAAGGTTTTGAAAAAGCAAAAGATTTTGCTTCTTGTTGTACTTTTAGTGCTGATATAGGCTTTGATTGTGTTTCAGTAAAACTGGTTGGGCTGGGCTAAGAATTTGGTTGATCCTTTCATATATAAAAAACTGTAAACCTATGCCCAAAAAAACCAGCTCTGGCGTGTGGACCTTCTAGCTTTGCCCGAATTCCTGTGCCTAGCTTTATTTTTTTATTTTTCACCCAAAACAAATAAAAAATATTCTAAATATCTTAATAAACTTATTCATGATAAAAATAAAAACAGCTTTAAAAAAATAAAATCAGCTCAAATTCAAAAAAAATCAAATGATCATACCTGCTTCCTCGGATGAGTAGAAAAAAAAAAAACTAGGTAAAACTTTTCTCATTAAATAAAACTCCTTGATATAAATTTTAACTATTTTGACAGTTAAAATCATTATCAACAATAATTTTATTTTTCTTCATAGAAATTTAACAGCCCTCTCTTTTTTTTCTCTAACAGAAAATAAGAGTGAAAAAAAAAGATAATGAATTTTAGTATCATGATTGAATTTTGAAAAAAATAAAGAGACTAATCACCTATAAACCGGAAAATATAAAGAACCAAAATAAAATTTATGCATAAAACTCAAAGACACCAATTAGTTTACCTATTTTTTCACTTTGTTTCTTTATCTTTCAATTCAATCATTTCTTGAAAAAAAAAAAACATGCAATTATGTGCTAATTTAGACTTAAAATGGCTCTATTATGCAAAAAAATAATCTAAGAATTAAATTAAAATTTTAAAAAATAATCACTACTACAATTCATTGTAATTTGTGAAAAGAATGAACAGTGATTTAAGCAAAAAAAAATGCCAAGAGAATTAATTTCTGTCAATTAATAATACATGATAGATACTTTTTAAAATTGTATATCCTAATAATATTTATTCATATTCACTTATTTCTCATCCCAGCAAGTAAAGTTAACCGTATGCCTGGTTTCGTGCATCTTTATATCCGGGCAGGATACCAAATTGCCCAAGTTTCGGGTTATTTTATTAAATTAAACTGAACCGAACCGAAACGAAACCAATTGAATTTAATAAATATGCTAAAGATAAATGAAGGCGTGAGAAGCAAGCTATTGATGTTTTCTTGAAAAAGATATTTGAAACGAGAGAAATGTTTCATCTTGTTTAGTTCCATAACCAGACATGGTCTGGAATGATTTGATTGTGAAAAGTTCTGGAATGCAAAGGTGGTCTCGTATTATGTTGACACGCTTTGAATAATAACGATAATTCTTCTATTGTGCCATTAGTGCGTTGTTCCATATTTTCTTCCATTTTTTTCTAGACAATGTTTTCATTTATTTGTTTCTCATAAATATTTTACAAAAAAATTAGTTAAAATAAAATATTTTATATTCAAAATTTTGGTTTATTTATTAAAAAATATTTAAAACTCATTATAATTATATAAAAATATTTTACGAGTAATGATTTTCTTACAATATCATCCAACTATTTTAATCATCATCTTTTCTACCGTTTTCTATTACATCATTGTCCTTATAATCTAACCACTATTACTTATTACCAAATACGGAAGCTAGAAAATAAAATTAAAAAAGGTTAAAATTTCAATTATTTTACTATTTAAATTAAAACTATAAATATTATTAGAGGAGGAGTTGGAAAAAAAAAAATTGTAAGGGCAACGGCCCTACCAACTCCATTATCTCCACCATTAACTACCACCTCCTGTTACTATAACCATCACGTAACCACCATCACCACTATTTCTTCTATTCCACTAAAACAACGACCAACTCTTTCAGTATCTCTTATTAAATTATTAAAAATATTTTACAAAAATTATTTGTATTTAAAAATATATTTTACATAAAGAAAACAAGGAATACTTTGTTACAGTTTTTGTATTGAGAATTTTTCATTTGCGGCTGTTTTTATTTGGATTTAATGAGAGATGGTACAAATGAAAAGATTATGAAAGAAGCTCTTGTTATTCAATTAGAAAATATTTTCTCTATAAAAATATATTTTTATATAAGGAGATATGATTTTACCGATTGAGTCACCCGAGGGGACACCTTCTTTCTCCCTCACATTGCTCCATTTTCCTTTTATGATTTTTCTTCTATTCTGCCATATTAAAGGCCCTACAAGAAAATATAAAATCTCCTCACTTTGTTTCATGTAGTTCCTTCTCTCGACAAGCATGGGAGTAAAGTTTGATGCTGCCAAAATTTAACTTTACGTTGTATAATATGAGTCTATTTGCTAGCTAAATCGATCAAAGACAACTTCTGCAGGCTATTATTTGGTATAATAATTGTCTAAACCATGACAGATGACACTTAACTTCTGACTTTACATGTTGTCTGCCAGAGTTATTAATGAAAACAAATTTAATTAAAATTTTATTACAAGTGGATATGCCAAATCCCTTTTTGTAATGCTAAATTAATCAATCAGTTAATGATTTTGTAAATCACTATCACATCTATGAGATTTCCTTAGACATCTAGCCTTCTGTGGCAATCGTCACCATTCGTCTCCGAGGTCATTCTCCAGCTTGTTCTCACTGTTTTTGATAAGTCTCGGGGTGCTTATCTTCGTGGCTGATTTGAAGGGTCAGCTTCCTCCCCTTCAAGAAAGTTAAAAACACAAGCAATCAATCAATCAGTAAGAGGGAAGCAGTTGCTTGTTTATCTTTGATAAGTACTTTAAATCTTATGATAAGAACATGAACAAGTTGGGGGGAGATTACGTCTTGATTCATAAACAATTCTCACAAGATTTCATGAAAATGGAACACCACATGTGGGGCGATGCAGCCGGCTTGCTTCCAAAATCAGGAACCTTTTGTAGCTAGTGAACAGCAGAATTTAATTCTAACTTGACTTGAATTGTTCTCTAGTGAATTATCTGAGTATTCAAATTTTTTACCGTGGGGTTAGAAAATAATATAAATCATATCCTGAGATCTCATTTAACAGTTTAAATTATTGGATTAAGATGGTTTTTAATATGGTATCAGAGCTTTAATGATCAAGCGGTCACAAGTTTAAATTTCACTATCTCTATTTATTTGATAAAGATTAAACACAAGGTAATATGGACTTATGTAAATTTTAAGTTTAAAAAACTTTTATTTCAAAAATATATTAAAAAAATAATATAAATTATATCATAAAACTTCACCTAATAACTGAGAAGAAGGTACTTTCACATATAACGGTAAAGGAAACTCATCATTACTGGTTCATCTTTTTTGACTGTTGCACAGAGGGTCTTCAAGAGTACCGTGCTCCATTTATTTTTGCAGGGTATAGTTGGAGCTAGCCATAGCTCTCAAAGCTAGTTTCTTTAGGGTTAGAGAGGCCATCCATATTCAAAGAGGAGCATTAATGGGAAACATTTTTCATGAAAATCGTTCTTGCTTGAGGCAGATGATTCCCTTGGGGAACACGGCTATGCAGAAGGCGTCAATCATGGAAGAAGAATAATTTCCTAACACGAAACCAATTGTCAAGAAAGAAAACCTGCATCCAATTTAATACATTACAGGAAGACAATCGAGAAACTTCCTAAAGTCGAGAATCTCTTGCATTCTAGTGCTTTTAATCTGTTACTTGTCCAAATTGACAACGTAAACAAATATTTCCAGCCATTCCCTTTTGGATAAAATTCCCAGCTATAGAAAGGTCTAACCCTGCAGTTGTCAACACTGCTGTTGATATGTAGAGGCCCTTTGCAGCGGCCACACAGACCACTGCTCACCTTCATAGAGCAGTTTTAACTACCAGCCTGTACACGGCGAAGAAGTGCTGTCGCGGCTGCTTTGTGTGGTGGCTAAGTTAGTTTTCTTCACAGAACAAGTGAACATCATCACCCTAAACCAACCATTGTAAGATATCAAACAAATTGTCTTGCTTAACTGCAAGTGCACAGAAAGACAAGTACCTTATGGATAAAAATCATAGCATTCTATAACATGTATCGAAACCCCAACCTTTGGTTTGCAAGTCAAAGCTTAATTTTTACATCAAAAGAAAGAAATGGTACAAGCATCCACATGTTTGAGCTTTAATCATAAGAAACTGTGTTAGCAAATAGCAATAGGGTTCAGCATTGTTCCTCTTCACTTCTTTACCCCCCCTTCTTACTTGCCTCCTCCACCACCAGCCAATATGGGGAAGCTAATCTATCCATGGGATGGATGAACACAAGTTAGTTGTCAGCGGTAAGCAAGCGATGTCAGCATTAGTACACTACAGCAACCATTCATGGATCAACAAAGCAGAAACTAGGGTAACCATAGACTCAACCCAGTTAGATTAGTTACCTCAGCAATCGCAGAGGTCTGGAAGTATTTGGTGAAGGCCCTAGGGAATAGGCTCTCACTACTGCATAAAAACCAACAACTCATGTTGGAACTAATTATAACCACATCAAACACAAACTACTGCCAATTTTGAACAAATGGAGAATGAATAGCTTTATTCATATGACAATTTTATTTTCAACATTCTCAATACAATAATCACAGAAATGTGTCTTAGTCGCCGCCGAATCATGTCAGACTCCTATGGGTATGCGGTTAATCTCAAACCTGAAACATTTCTCTTCATCTACTTCAAAGCCAGCCCGTCATTGCATATGCTCTGGCCGGTCCATTCCATCTAAGGAAAATGCAGGAGCTTTAATTCTTCCAAATAGTTGCGCACTGGAATGGATCAGTGAGGCAAAAGCACTAGATGTAGGTCCGGGCTATTGATTGCCCACTGCCACGGATAATGAGCATCCGATCTTCCCAAAGAGATGAACCTTCAACTGTTTGAACCTTTTGATTTCAAAATGCCCTTCAGCTGCATAATCTAACAGTGCATGCCACAGTCTGTGCCCAAAATTTGAGTCTTGCTTTAACATCTTCAGGATGGTCACCTGTATGGGTTAAATAAGGAAGCATAAAGATTAAAATCAAATGACTAATCGATAGAATCAAATTCAGGGTATCGCCAAATCAATTTGACAAACAACAAATCAGACCATTGTACATGGTTTCTGGCCCTCAAACATCTTTACAGGTTATTCTGTGTACAGTACATATACTCAGTTTTGTACATGTACTAAGAGCAGGCAAAAGCTAGATGTATGACAAGCAGGGTCTCTTGGATGAGGTCACTGCCAAGCAGATCATGGATCTTCAAATTGGCAGCATAAACCAAAAGTAGAAAAAGAAAGAAAGAAGGGAAGATCAAAACGATCACATCAGAAACAGATTCAAAGACTACAGCAATGCAGGAAATAGTTCCTTCTCAATGAGTCCATTTCATCATTTTATACATGAATTACAAATCTAACACATTCAATAATTAGAACTACAAACATAAATGAAAAAAGGAGCTCAAATCTTAAATCAAAGTAACCACTTGAACCATCAAGAATTTGAGCTTTCAAGCATCCAAAAACCAGATCAAACAAGAAAAATCTAAATTTAAACCAACCATAAACCAAAAGAACCATCAACTCACCAGGACTAGAGATCTTCCAGTTAGCAATGGGACTAGAACTTGCAGCCTCGGCCTCGGCCTCAGCAGGAGAAGAACTCTCAGGAGGCTTCTGATGCTCGTCAAGAAACTTCTGGCTCATTGAGTAACAAAGTTCAAGAGCTGGCAAAGTATTGCAAAGTTCAGGGATCTCGTCATAACTAAAACCAAACCCAAGATCCAAGCACCCTTTTAACTCATCAAGATCATCATCTGTCAAACTCTTTGTCCTCTTCAACTCATCTTCGCTGTTACTAATACCTTCCACATACCCTTCTAACAGCACTTGACTCTTCTTTCTCTGGATCTTTCGAAGAGAACCCTTGTTGAAGTTTTTGGTGAAGGTGTTGTTTTGGTTCATGTTTTGCCACACCTGCTCAGTCTCTTGACACAAAAGATCATAATCATTGCAATTATCATCATCAAGAAAATCTAGGCTATGGGTTTGATCATTTTCTTGAACATTTCCTAGGTTTCTCGTAGAAACCCAAGATTCTTGTTCACAAGGGATGCTACCCATGTTTTTTTTTTTTTTAAAGGGTTTCTCACTTCCTTTCTCTCACTCTCTCAGAGGTGCCTGGAAGAGAGGGAGAGATGCTGCTTATAAAGCTGTGAACTCAATATGAGATTAGTCGATCATATTTATTTCATCCTTAAGTTATTCATATATTTTATTACGGTCCCTCTACTTTTTAATTCTTCAAATTAATATATTTCACAACCTTTAAAAATGCAGTCTCTGGTCCACTGCTATTATTCATGTTTTTTTTATTTTCTTATCACAGCATCTATCTTGAATTGATGAAACAATAAAATTGTAAAATCAATAGTTAATACAATTAAAAAAAATGGATAAATTAATAGTCTCAATAGATAATATTTTTATTTAATCCTAATTTAAATTTAAAATTTAAATAATATACTGATTAACTAATAAGTTTTTATGATTTCAAAAATATTAATTTGTAAAAGTTTAATTGCATTTAAACTTTATAAATTGAATCCCATTCATCATTATCATTTCCACAAAACACGTATTTAATAAAGAATCCAATCTATGACATGAAATGCTCTGCTTTGTATATTTCAACAGTGTTTGGAAATGCAGTTAAAATTATATTTTTTAAAAAATAATTTTTATATTTTTATATCATTTTGATATATTAATATTAAAAATTACTTTTAAAGAAATATTTTAAATTACAATCATTCCCATTCTTTTAAATGCCTCTTCGACTAAAGTGGTTATAAAGACTACATGCATCATAAGAATTGTGGACTGAGGGATGAATTTGATAAGGAAAAGTACTAGAGGGATCATATTAAAATATCTGAATCATATATAAAATTTTCAAAAATAAAGTGATGGAATATATGGTCAAATGGGTACTTGGATTTGGTATGATGTCATGATGAGTGATGGGTGTACATGCATGTGTGTATGCACATGCATTTCTGTGGATATGTATTCATGGTGGTATTGAGGTCGCAAAAGAGACAGCTTGCGATAGGTAATGGTGGGTGATGTGAGAGGTAGCAGAAGAGGACACGTGGTGATTGAAATGAGGTGGAGGCGGGGTCCATAGAAAGGTGGGCTCTACCATGTGTATTATGTAATTTGATGGTGTTATTGTTTCTTTTTTCTTTTCTTTTTTTGTTTGGAAGTAAAAATGTAAAAGCAGGAGACGATGGGCGTGTGAACGGAAGCAGCTTTTTGGATGTGTTCAGGCACAGTGGGAAGTTGCTTTCCCATGCCTTGAAAGCTGGAATTTAAAACTTCTGATTTTCAAAGAAAAAGCAAGACACTCTTAATTAATTAATTATCAAATCATTACTTTTAAATAACGAACACGACAATACATAGCAGGGTATCAATGCATATTTTCATGTCTTTTATATTTTATAAAGTAATAAATTATTTTAAATTTATTGTAAAAACATATTTATTTTACATATTTGTTTTTATCTTTTCAACAAAATATGTTTGTATCTCTTCAATATCTATTTCGTCTATCCTTGAATCAGATTTATTCACTTTAAAATATTTATTTTATATTTTTGTTTCTGTTTTTTTAACAGAATATTTTCCTGTCTCTTTAATATGTATATTTTTTAATCCTTAAATCGAATTTATTAATTTTAAAATTATCATAAAGATATATTTATTTTATGTTTTTATTTTTTCAATAGAACATGTTTATGTTATTTTTTATAGTACAATACTAACCAAATGTAATTTAACGAATATTATTAATTGATTTTAAACTTAAACAATATTCATGATTAATGTGTAAGTACTAGATAACACTACAATTAAGAATAATTCATGGAATACTTAGTGTTGATTTGAATCTAGGTATAAGTACATAGTTTTGATATTCTTGTTTTAAAGAGTGTTTATATAACGATTAATTTTTAAAATATTTTTTTATTTAAAAATATAATTTTTAAAAAAATAATTTTGATAGTGTAAAATTGAGAAGCATTGGACGTAGCATAGTGGCTAGCTTTGCAAGTGGAGGGCATGATTTGAAAACCAGGGACAAGATCTTCAGTCGTATCTTTGTCAAGCATGCACTTAGCCATGATAGCTCTTCTCCAAGCTCGAGATGTATATAAACGAGGCAGAGGACCCGTGCCTTTTAATTTGAAAATAAATAAAGAGGTTCACTGCATTAGTCGCTCCTCCTATTTATGGGTATAATTAACCTTCTTTTTCACTACTTTTTATCATATGGATCACATTAGAAAGTCATGTCAAGCTGACTTTTGCAGCCGAAAGCCTCGACTCCATGGAGTGCCATCTTCCCCAGCTTTCGAGCCGTTTGCTTTGGATTTCAAAATTATTAATTTTTTTATTAAAAATAAACTTTATAATATTTTTCAACAAACCTTCACCTTGACTTATTTGCTAGTATGATTATGATTGCTTTTTAAATAACGTTTCATGCTAAAATATATATCAATAATATTTTTTTATTTTTTAAAAATTAGTTTTAACATCAACATATTAAAATAATTTAAAAACACTAAAAACGTAGAAGTTAATAAAAAAATTTCAATTTTTTTTAAAAAATACTTTTGAAACACATAAACAAAAAGAAATCTTTCGGAACATTATTGGTGAAATCTCTAAATTTCTTGTTTTTGTTTAAAATAGTGCTCCTTAATTGAAAAAACAGGTATAGTAGAGATAGAGGGAATATTGTTTTTTTTTCTTTTTAATTTAAATTTATTTAAAAATTATGTTAAAATATTTTTATTTTACATTTCTATCCCTTCTTTCTAACTAAAATATATTCTTATCTCTTTATATTAACCTAATATAATTTCGTTCTGACCCTTTTCTATTTCTTAAATTCAAGCTAGATAAGCACATATATATCACAATTTTAAATTTGTGAATTATGAATTAAATATCATAGTTGATAATTATAATAAATTTTCAATTGATATTGTATTTACAATCAATAAATCAATTAAATCTATGATTAACCAATCAAATAATTCATAAAAGTTAATTAAACTGGTCAAGCAGTTCATGAAAAAAAATATAAAATTATCGAAATCAAAGTCCAGATATAAGATTTTTAAAATTTAAAAAATCTAATTATCAAAATAAAAACTCAAGTAAAAACATTAATTCAATAAAAACTTATGATCTATTTAAGATATTATTACAGTATAGCATGATTAATTTGTTTTATATATCTAAATCTATACTACTAGTTTATAAATATATTCAACGGTTCATCCCTGTAATTTTATATATCTAATAAATGTTGTAAGATAAGGGAAAAATATTATTTATATCATTAAGAGGTAGTTTGGGTACGCGGTTCAACTTGTGTTCCCAAAAAAATTAAATTTTTTTTTTTTGTTAAAAATAAGTGTGATTTGTATTTTTTGAATTGTTTTGATGTGCTAAAATCAAAAATAATTTTTAAAAAATAAAAAAAATCATTAACATATATTTTAACATAAAATTTTTTTTAAAAAACAATCACTATCACGTTTTCAAATACACTGTTAATGTTGTGGGTAAAGCATGAAGACTTGAAAGCAATTTTTATTATTATTTTAACTGTATTAATCAATCAAAACTCTTGACTTACTTCACTAATTTTTAAAAAAGAAATCCTGTAAAGAGAGCTTGAAAACTGTCATTGAACAGAAATGTAATCATTAAGATTCATGACCGTGTGGATTTTTGACTCTTTGTTTTCCAGCTTTCCATGACTTCTTTTGATTTCACTTGTCGGACGCCTCTAATCAAACCTGTTCATTGAACATGGAAGAACCGACCTAGGAAAAAACAGCTACAACACCTACTAGCCAGCCGCTGCCAAAAAAACAGCTAACGGTGATAGCGCAAGGGAGCCGTTAGCTAATCTAGTAATACTTAACCGCTAAGAGAGTTAAAATTACGTTATTTTTTAAATAATTTTTTATATTAAAATATATATTAATGAGTTTTTTTAGTTTTTAACAATTATTTTTTATATTAATATATTAAAATAATTTGAAAACACTAAAAAATATTAATTTAAATTAATAAAAAAATTTCATATATTTTTTATAAATATTTTTAAAACACATAAACAAACATAAATTTCTGATAAAATATTTATGTTTCTATTATTCTCTTAATATATAATTAATTAAGAATCTTGTTGTAATAGTTTTTAAATATAATTTAACGGATGTATATATGGATATAAAAGAATCTTATTAATCTAATAATTTAAGTTGCTAGATGAGGTTCAAGATATGATTTATATTATTCTCTAATACATTCCTTGAAGTAAAAGCTATTTGGGCTTAAACTTGTACAGATTCACATTATCTTATATTTAATTTTTTATCAAATAAATAAGAATGATACAATTCAAACTCGTGACCGTTTAGTCATCAAAGTTCTGATATCCTATCAAAGAAGTATCTCGATTTAATAATTTAAGTTGTTAGATAAGATAACGAGATATATGATTTATATTATTTTTAATAATATCCAAAATTATATCCCTTATATAAAAAAGTGTCAATATTGAAGTAGAAAAGGATGGATTGTTATATATATATATAATGAACTTTTGGATGACCACAAATTTGAGAATCACGATCATGGGTGGTCTGGTGGAGGATAAGTACTAATTGATGATAAATATACACGCACCATGCAACCTGATCGACAAGGGACATATTATATATTGGAGGCCTAGAAAAACCCTAAAGTTGTCCCATCCCGAGAAATACATGGATCACAGACAACCCAAGTTTAGTAAAATTCACATTGTTTTTGTGGCTGTAACTATTCACGAAACTACACTCACACAAAAAGTCGATGTGATGTGCTTGTCAAGAACATAAAGTAAAATGCTAGAAAATTATATTTCATCCTTTATCCGAATTGATAGCATGCTATCAATTGTTTTTAAATGTTTTTTATTTATTTTTATTATTTTTTAAAATTTATTCTTGATATTAATACATTAAAACAATATAAAAATATCAAATATTATTATTTAAAAAAAATATTATTTTAAAGAGGTGCAATTTGATTTCTATTTTATTAGAGCCTCAAACAATTGTTCAGCACTTCAATTATTATTCATCACATATATCTTTGGATGATGCCATACTTCTCACCATCATTTTCATCCATGCTAAGCCACCAATCGATCCTGCATTGCCATGATCTTGAACACGAAGACGACCGCCATGATTATCCAGATTCAAAAAAATGCCCCCACTCAACAAAAGCAAAGCGATAAAATCTATAATTATTGTTTATTTTTGTATTTTAAAAATATTTTTATAAAATAAAAAAATTTATTTTTTATTTTAAATTAATATTTTAAGTGTATTTAGATTATTTTATTATACTAATATCAAAAATAATTTTTAAAAAATAAAAAAATATATTTTAATATATTTTTAAATAAAAAATATTTTAAAAAATAATCATAACAACACTTTTAAAACGTTCGACAGCTGCTATCGCAGCCTCTCTTTTAACGTTAACTTTGGTCCAAATTCAAAGTAGGATTTTCTTGTGGTTATCCAAAACAATACTGTAAATTGGTTTTTTTTAAGGAATCAAACCTGGTATTACGTCTTTGTGACGAGGATACACGCTTCTTTGCGGCAAATCAACGAACACATAAACTAGCACCGAGAGCCTTGGCTGGACGGTGGAAGGAGCTTCTCTCCTTCCGCTGCTCCTGAGTTCGAGTTCTCATATAAATGTATGTTATTTTCGCGGTGCTTTACATGTCTATTGGGTTTGCAGGGTGTTCAGTGAATCGTGGGATTAGTCGTGGTGCGCGCAAGCTGACTCGGACACCCACATAAATAAAAAAAATAAAATAAAAAATGAACACATAAACTATAAACGAATAAAAATACATGTGCCTTAGCTGCTGAGTATGCTGTCCAATTTTTAAGGTGGATCAGTACTCCTGTGTCCAGCTATATTACATCTTATTTTATGGGTGAATTATATCGTTAAAAAAATATTATTTTAATATATTTTTAAAAATAAATTCCATCATAATTTAAATTTCTTACAAACAGGGTTAAGACATTTAATTACAATATCTAGAGATACCGTCGTCCAGTCATCTTTATTCATTTTTTTAAGGAAAGGTAAAAAAAAATAAAATGTTTTATTTAATCGGGTGACCATAGATTTGGGAATCTTTGACATCCGCTCGCTACGCATACCATTTTGTATGCTTCTAGCTAAAGTAACTTTTGATCCGGTATCTATGGGAACAATGCCTTGGATCACAAAATGTTTGAAGAGAACATGATCACCTTGTCCTTTCTTCGATAATAAACATTTGTTAAACCATTCTGTGTGTGTGTTTATATATTACGAGAAATTATTAGTATTAATGATCAACAAAATCAATCTTTTAATTCCGCACAATTCCCTTGAAATTTTATTAAGACTCCGTTTCTTTGCTGGAAAATAGTTTTATTTTGGAAAGTGAATTCCGGAAAAAGTGAATTCCAAAAAAGTATTTTTCGATGTTTGGTAGCGTAATGGAAAATGAGTTGGAAAACATTTTACAGTGTTTAGTTATGTCATGGAAAATGAGCTGAAAAATAACTTATTAATATTTTATTTATCTCAAGTTTATTAAAATAATGAGGAACAAATCTTACAAATTAAAAAGTTGAATGAGAATGAAATTGAAAAAAACTATATAATTTCATAAATTATCTCAAATAAAATAAATAATAATCAAAATAATAGAGATCAAATCTAAATTTTTTTTTTAAAAAATGAAAGATGAAGAAATTAAAATAATAATAATCAACATTTCATAAATTATGTCAAATAAAATAAGTAACAATCAAAAGAATGAGGACCAAATTTGATAGATAAAAAATTTCAATAAAAATATGATAAGGAAAAAGCAAATAGCAATTATAAAAATAAGAACCAAAGTTAATATAAAAATAAAATTTTAAGAGATGAAATTGAAAAAATAAATATTCAAAACAAAATATATATAGCAATCAAAAGTTTGATGATCAAATTTGATATAATCAACAAATAATGATATTTCTAAATTTGATATATATAGAAATTATTAGTATTTATGGTCAACAAAATCAATCTTTTAATTCCTCGCAATTCCCTTGAAATCTAGTTAAGAAATATAAGTTAGTCTACAAATCTCTTTGATATTGTAACATGATTATCTTTTAAAGTATTTTAAAATATTTTTAAAAATAATGTACTATAAAGATTTAGAAACATTAAAAATTTTAAAATTTTATAAAAATATTCTTTATTTGAGAATCATTGTCAATACCTCAGTGTAGGTAAGTCTGATATAATTCTTTATTTCATAGTCCGGGGTTATTTACAACCAGCCAATTAAAAATTTTCAGATGCACTAGTACTAGTAAATGCACCAAAGATGCAATCATCGATTCTCTCACGAGGCCACAATTACCGTGAGCAAAAATATGAATTTATATTGACATAAAACACATTTTTGTTATGCTACTAATACTTGTATCTGCTTTGCTATTCTGCCCAAGCATGGTTAGGGAAGAGTTACAGGATGTTAAAAAAAAATATATGTTGATTCGGTCTAGACATACTATATTGAAAGATTCAACATTAATGATACAAAAAAGAGAGTGCTTTATATAGTTTTTAAATTTGATCAAAAATAGGTTTTTGACCTCGTGATATATATTAGTTCTTCATTAATCATTTAATTTCATGATTATTTATCATGTTTCTGAGTTTTGTAATTGAAATTTTTTTTTTTTGCATAATAACTCCTAGCATTGTATTTTTTTTTTATTGTATTTTGTTATAGTTAAGTCTTAGAAAGATAGAAAAATCGAATTACTGTGTTCATGCATTACCCAGCTTGGATTTGAAGAGTGAATCAATGATATTGACATCTCAAAGAAGATAAGAGTTGAACGATCGAGTTACGTGAGGAAGAGCGAGTCAATTATTTTCCACCTCAAATTAATTGTTGTTTCTATCAATTAATTTGATAATTATCATGTCAATAAATTAATAAATTTAATTTTTTTTTCATGCAAATAGAAAACGATCAAGTGAATAGTCCCATTAATATAGAAAAAAAATGGGTTTACCCATAAATTATAGATTGGATCATTTCATTGCATAGAAACATAAATTTGGTACAACAAACAAGATGAATTTCTTATCATGAGACAGTATTGGTGCATCTTTACTTGTAATTCAGCCTTGTAAGGAAATTATGTTGAATCATGTAAATCTTAATTACAACCTAGCAATTACTTATGAGCTAAAATACATTTCTCAAAAAAAATTTAATTTGCTTCTATCATATTTATTAATCTTGGTTCAAGTTTAATATTTCAGAAGTTTAATATTTCGGACGCATGACTCGAGTAATAAGTTGAATAATTTAATTTAGATTAATAAAATTACTTTAAAAATTAAATTATAATATTTGATTCAATCAGATAAATAAAAATAAGTAAAATCTAAGTTAGTTTTTTTTTTTTTTTTTTTAACAGCCGAATCTAGATCTAGAGCCACATCAAGAGGTACCAATTTGTTCCGCGAGGCCCGACAGCTACCATCGCACAAAGCATATTTGAGGTACCATGTACCATATGTGTTGGTCTTTTTTTTTTTTTTTCATCTCGTATTACATTAATTGGATACTTTAAACTTTTGGTGGGACAATATTATGTGACTGTCGCCATAATAAAATTGAGAGAGAGAGAGAGAGAGAGAGGAAAAGGTTTCCTTATACGCTAATGTCAAATGATTACTTAGCTAAGAATTATAATACTTACGGAAAAAATAGTAACAATCGCAACCATATTAAGCAATCTTTACCATAGACTTTCTTTGATGTATTGTAGGGGTGAATAAAAAAATTAAAAAATTGATTAAACTGAAAAAATAAAAAAAATTAACAGAAAAAATCAAACTGTAAAAAAACCGATTAAATTAATTAAATTTTTAAAAAAACCGACCAATTCGGTTTAATTTTTATAAGCATGAAACCAAAAAAACTAAATCAAACAAATTTAAATTAATTTTATTATAAAAACCAAATCAAAACCGGTTAATTTATATCGATATTTATAGCAACAATGCCTCCAAACACAAAATGTTAGGAGAGAGAGAACATGATCACCTCGACCTTGCTTCAATAATAAATATTTTTTTAACCATACTAATAATATATATATATATATATATATAAGAATTTATTAGTATTTATGGTAAACAAAATCAATCTCTTAATTCCTCGCAATTCCCTTGAAATCTTGTTCAGAAATATAAGTTAGCGCACAAACTTCTTTGATACTGTAATATGATTATTTTATAAAGTATTTTTAATTTAAAAATATTTTAAAATAATATTTTTTTAGAAACAATATATTATAAAGATTTAAAAACATAAAAAAATTTAAATTTTTATAAAAATATTTGCTAACCACGAAAACAAATGCCCTGTCACTATTAGGAGCCAGCGTTTATGCATGGTAAGAGATGAACTTCTTGTTGGATTGTTGAAAATGAAGCTTATTAGCAACCTTTTCTAGTATAAATTGATTTTTTTAATATATAGTTTGTAATGTTAATAATAAAGCTACAATATCAATATATAGACCAAATATTGTAATTGCTAGCTGGATTTATTATAATAATATCACCTACAACTTCTAATGATTTGGCTGTTATTTTTTTGAAAAATTTGCCCTTCACATACTTACAAAGAATATATTTGACGGTGCGATAATAAATTTTTTTAAGTATTTTTTATTTTTAAAAAATTATTTTTAACATTAATATATTAAAATGATATTAAAATATTTAAAAATTTAATTTAAAATAACAAATATATTTTTAAAACACAATATTAAAAACACCTTTATATTGAAACAATTCGGATCCGTGAAAGAAGCTGGACTTATGTTTTATCAGAGAGTGCTTTATATAGTTTTTAAATGCGGTCTAATAATTGATCTTGTTTAAAAAATCGAATTATTGTGTTCATGCATTATCCAGCTTGGATTTGAAGAGTGGATCAATGATATTGACATCTCAAAGAAGATAAGAGTTGAGCAATCGAGTTATGTGAGGAAGAGTGAGTCAATTATTTTCCATCTCAAATTAATTGTTTCTATCAATTAATTTGATAATTATCATGTAAATAAATTAATGAATTTAATTATCCGCTATCATATTTATTAAATCCAATTCAAGTTCAATATCTCGCACGTATAACTCAAGTAATAAATTAGATAATTTAATCTAGATCAATAAAATTATTTTAAAAAAATTAAAAAATATTATTTAAAATAAAATAAAATAATATTATTTTAAAAAATCAAATTAAATTATAATAAATTGATTGAATGAAGTAGATAAAATTAAATAAAATCTAAGTTAGTTTAATTTTTTTTCACAGCCGATCTAGATCTACAGCCAAATCAAGAGGTCCCAAATTGTTCCGCTAGGCCTGACAGCTACCATCGCACAGAGCATATTTGAGGTACCATGTACCATATGTGTTGGTCTACTCTTTTTTTATTTCTTTCTTTTTTAATCTCGAATTACATTAATTGGATACTTTAAACTTTTGGTGGGACAATATTATGACTGTCACAATAAAGAAAAATTACAAAATTGAGAGAGAGGAAAAGGTTTCCTTGTACGCTAATGTCAAATTATTACTTAGCTAGGAAATATAATCATTTTTATGAATACTTACGAAAAAAATAGTAACAATCGCAGCCATAATTAAGCAATCTTTACCATATACTTTCTTTGATGTATTGATTATTATCATAGAAACAAATGTACACTTCTTGAACTGCGAGTGGTAATTGATGACACGCAGTATAAACCCAAGAAGTTGAAATTCTAAATAAATTAAAACGAAAATAATTAACTTTTATTGTATAGTATGTATTTAATAATAATGCGGTTAAAATCATTTTTTAAGAAAAAATTCTAAAAAAAATCAAATTAATTGAATTTTTAATTGTTCTTTATATATATAATTTTGACATTCCCGAATAAAATTATTTAAAAATACTTGATTTTATGGTTTTAAATAAAAAATATTTTAAAAAACATGAAATACATATACCAAATAGTGGTATAATCAAGTTTAATTCAGTTTATGCTAATGAAAATTGATCACAATTGCATTTACTTATTAAAAAATAAAAGATTTTCCCATGCAATACGATACATATATATTTATTTTTGTATTTTAAAAAGATTTTTAAAAAAGATTTAAAATTTTTTATTTTAAATTAATATATTTTTTTATATTTTCATATTATTTTAATGTATTGATAGTAAAAATAATTTTTAAAAAATAAAAAATTATTATTTTAATATATTTTTAAATAAAAAAATATTTTAAAAAACAATTAGATAAATGTCCTAAACAACCATACACTGGAATTAGGATGGGAAGCACTTCTTTTTTTCTTAAAGAAAGAAAATGGTGAGCACTTGTTTATTATATATTTAAATACAAAAAAAAAGCTTAAAATCAATAAAAAATCAGAAAAATAAAATTTCTTTTAAATACATAAATCTATTTTTAAAAATTACATAGAAACTAATTCTCAGATTGTAAAAATCAACATAAGGATCATCCAATTGTTACACATATAAAAAAAATGGTAGAAATTCTCTTTATCAAATGTTAATTACAAGGTAATTAGAAAGTGGCTGAGCAGAAGCCAGCCAGGTTAGCCATCCCATCTGCGAGAAAATTACTCGTAACATTCTATAATGAGGTAAAAATTACATTCACCTGAAAAAATGAATTTTGCATTATGGGTCAAAAAATAAATTTAAATTCGATGAAAATATCAAAATATCTTCATTTATATTATATTTTGGAAATCGATCCAAACAGCAAATCTCTTCTACTCTCATCCAATATCCCAGAATTTCTCCCTCTTTTAAATCCCTAAATCGAACCTAATAATTTTCCATGCACTTTTCTCTTCTCCCAAAGCTCCGGTGGCAAAATCCCAAATTAAAACTTAGAAAGAACTCTGTATTTGTTTATCGTCTCGGGTCAGATTGGAATGAGGGAAAGGTTCAAGAGGAAGAAGTTTGTAGCGGGCTACTCGATCATGTGAGGGGAAAAGGAAGATTGAAAGGAGAAAGAGGTTTAAAAGAAATGGCGGGGTTGTGGCTGTTGGTCTTCGATGGTGTTGGATCAGGTGATGAAGAGAGACTACAATTCAAAAAATAACTCAATATTATATTAGAAATCGACCCAAACAAACTGAAAATCTTCTCACAGGAAAATCAATTTCTCTCCTGTCCCAAAATCTCTCCCCTTTTCAAAACCCTAAATTAGTAAAATCCCTAATTGAAAGCTAGGAAGTACCCTGTATTTGCTTATTGATTCGGGTCAGATCGGAAGCAGAAAGATGTTTAAGAGGAAGAAGTTTGTAGCAGGCTACTCAGTCATGTAAGGGAAAAAGAAGATCGGAAAGAGAGAGCAGTTGAAGAGGAATGGTGGGGCTGTGGTTGTTGGTATTCGATGGCGATGAATCAGCTGTGGTAGAGAGAGACTACAGTTCAAAAAAATAAATCGAAGATTAAAAATCAATAAAAAATTGCAACAGAGAATAAAATAAATTTTCTTATAAATACATAAATGTTGTATTCATATACATGATGTTATTATGTCATTCATGTAAAGGCATGTCATGACCGTCATGCATGCAGGCAAGAGCTGGTTCACGGTTAGCCACGTGGGACCATCCCATTGGGCAGCTTTCAGTAATGACAGTAACAATTCAACAACCCACGTGGCTTGTCACTATCGGTTAATAATTCCGCGGGAAACACGAGTCAGCATTTCTGGTGATCTACATTAGTAATGCTAAAGATTAACTGGACCCCACAACAACAGAGTGTATTCTTACATGTATAGCCGCAACATCGGAGGTACATATAGAGCAGCATTTTGAACCACACGATCATCCATCATCTGCCCACAGGATCAAACAATTCTTTACCCTCGGATGCTTCATTCGTTTGATTCTCATGTTTTGCCTTTTTAAATGAAAAATAGTATTTCGCCGATACCAAAAATGATACAAGTATTCAGCTATTTTCATATTACTAAATGATTATTTTATCTTAAACTTTCAAATCTTATAGTATATACAAGTTTAAACCGTCATACATTAATAAAAAAAATTATCGCCCTACTAGACATCATACATTAATAAAAATGTTATCACACTCATGCATTAATCTTGTAGTAACATGTGATGAATTTTTTTTCTATGAGATAACACAATTCGATGATTTTGCTTTTGAGAATCGTGATATTTGTTTAAATGTTTAAGTTTTGAATTGTAATATTAATTATGGATGTTGTGTATTTATATAATTTTAAGTTGTGTTTTTGAAACGTGATAATATTAAAAAAAAAATTCAAACAATATTGTTACATTAAATTTTTATGTTTATCATGCTATTTTTTTTTTAAAGTTCTCTTTATTATATTTGTCTGGATAATCATTTAGTTGTAATAATTGTATATTTTATTATTATTATTGTTGTTGTTGTCGTCATTGTAAAATAACCCCAAAAGAACCTTTTACTTTCTTATTTGGTGTGTGTGGATATGATTCATGATTGAATTTTACAGTAACTAGTTTCATAACAGGTTAATAATAATTTTTTTTTTCAAATAAAAAACAAATATAAAGAATATAGAGTACTAAACCCAATTTTTCTAAATCTGATAGCAAAAACAATTGGATGTAGGTGAGAAGTCAGACCTAATAAATTTAAATCTAATAAAAACATATCGTAAGATAGCAGAACTAAATTCAATATTTCTAAATCTGGCTGTCGAGCAGGAGTCAGACTCGATAACCTTGTTTTTAATGGGCAAATAAATTAGGTCTAGTAGTCAAGCCAAATCCAACATTATATTTTGGCTAAAAATTAATATAAACAATATTTTTTAATGCTATAGTGTACAAATATTATATGTTTACAATGTTGTGCAAAATGCAATCTCTCTCTCTCTCTCTATATATATATATATATATATATTTTTTTTTCCTTGGCTCGAGGTTGAATTTGAGACACGACACTTCCCCTTTTCTGCGAATGAGAAGATGTATTTTTACTACATTAATTATCTATGACACAAATACTTTAGATTTCACAAAATTCCATCAAATACATTGGGGCAGAGATCTAGATTTCAAGCCTCTCATTCTTTGTTGAAAACATTATCCTACAACGTAATATAGTTGTTAATTTCTTTATTTAGTCAATAATTGTTCACCCCATTCTCACGGTTAGGAGATCTAACTCAAGAACCGACTGGGGAAAAAAAATTATTAAATTATTAGGTTAACTTGGACAATTTATTTTCATTAAAATATTAATGTTTTGCTTTTGTTTAAGAGCTCGTTTGGGAACGCGTTTGCGTTTGCGTTTCTTCAAAAACGCATGACAATACTATTTGGTTACAAATCGTTTAACAATTAAAATGCTTGGGCCCCACCATTTACATGGGGCTGGAACACGATTTTTTAAAAGCAGCAAGATACTGCTTTTTTATGAGTTTCAGCAATGTTCACCAGTGAATTGCACTGTTCACGTAAACAGTGCAATCCACTTGCACTGTTCACGTGACTTTTTTTTTTTTTTTTTTTAATTTTTTTAACAGTTTTTTTAATAATTTTTTTAAAAAAAAATTAGTTTAGAGTGAATTAAATTTACTTACATTGTGATGTGAGCAATATATTTTTTTTCTGAAAAACTAGTATAAAATGAATTAAATTCACTCAATTTTATACCTGATAATGTTTTATCTAATTTTATTACACGCTCACAAAATTATAAAACTGTAGTTCTTATTGGCTGAATTTTGTACATATTGGAATTATAAATAATTTAATGGAATAATAAAAAATGTATTAATTCATATGATTTTTAAAAAAAATAAAAAAAATATTATTTTTTCAACCAATGGATTGATTTTAATTTGTAATAAAAAAATACGTTACTTTTGATTTATATCATAAGTACCACTAATTGAATTCGGTATGACTGAATTTTGGTTCGTATATTTATAAACTTAGCATATCAGTATAATTAAGTCTGATAAAAAGGAAAAAAAAAAGATTAAAACCTCATAAAGTTATAAAATGCCGGCTATAATTCAGGAATTCGATAATAAATAATTGTAGAAAAAAAAAAAGAATATGCCAGATCTCTTGGAATCGCGCCTGTTGCCTTGATTTAGCAAATCAAATAATATAAGAAACTTAGTGGCAATTTAATTCTATTATAGATCTCCAGGTCAACTAAAACATGTGAAAAGATTTCTTCATGATAGCTACCGATCTCTAACTGCTACTCAACAATTAAATTATTGAAGAAAACATAGTGTTTTTTTAAAATGTTATTTATTTTAAAATATATTAAAATCTTAATTTTTTTACTTCTAATTATTTTTTTTTTGTATGTCGGGGAGTGTGGTTGAACATTACTTCTATAAAAAATTTTAAATATCAAAACCAATTTTATAAATAAAAAATATTTTTAAAAATAATTTATATTACATTTTCAGACAAACCATCACCAATGATTTGTATTTCAAAGAAAATCATAACAAAAGGAGGCCAATGATTATAAGAACTCCAACCAACTTAGACCTATTAAAAAATAAATAAATAAAGATAAATATGCATTTGTCAGCTAACATTTGATGATGAAACATTGATTGGATTCTTCAACATTGCTTTATTTTATTCTTAAAGATGGTAACTGATCATACTTCTAGATACAGCAAGCATTCATTGACTATGGTTTGGCCTTCAGTTCATAATTTTAAAGAGCAAGCAGCAATATCATAGATTTGCTCGGGATCTTCTTGAATTATTTTCATACTGATTAAAGACCTAACAAATAATAAAATGTGTTTGAAAATATAACAGTGGTTGTTTTTAAAAGTATTTTTGTTTGGAAACACGTCAAAATAATATTATTTTTTTTTTAATATTTTTAATATCGGCATGTCAAAGAATCATTTAAATCTAATAGTCTAAGCTTTTAGGTGAAGTTCTAAGATATGATTTATATTATTCTCTAGCATACACCTTCATACAGAAGTCTTTTGAGCTTGAAATTTGTACAAATCCACACTACTTTGTGATTCATTTTTATCATGTAAATGAAGATGTTGAGATTCGAACTAGTAATCGCTTGATCGTCAAAGTTTTGATATCATGTTAAAAAATCATCTTAACCCAATAAGTTCAGTTGTTAGGTAAGGTCTCAAAATATAATTTATATTATTCTGTAACACAGCATATCAAAATAATATAAAAACACTTATTTTTTTAAAATAAGTAAAAAGTTAAAATAAAATTATTTTTTTAAAAAAAAATCTTTTGAAATGAAAAATAAAATAGAAAATTCAAAGAAAATAAATGTGAAATCAATCACCAACAACAGATTATGTTTTCAGCAGCATTGCCATGGGTGACCCTTAGCTACTGCATTTCTAACATCAAAGGTACTTGTTCTTCTTAACTATCTATTGTTGTATTTTAAACGTGTAACTTTGCCGACAGATCGTCTGCGAGGATCATTTATTTCTCTTACGTCGGGGAATTATTTCTTGAACATGACAATTCATGTACTATATGATCATGTGAAAAAAATAAAGTGTTTTATTTTTTTTTAATTGTTTGGAAATATAGCAATAATTATTTTTTAAAGTAGTTTTTATTTGAAAATATATTAAAATAATATTTTTTTAAAAAATTATTTTTGATATCAGTATATCAAAATGATTCAAAAACAATAAAAATATAATTTAAAATAAAATTTAAAAATACTTTTAAAACATAAAAATAAACATGTTTTAATTACAAGGTTGATCATTTACTCAATAATTTTAAAAATTTGATTAAAAAATCTATCTAGAACAAGGTTTGGATCATTAAATTGGAAGGGTTTATTAATTTTTTTTTAAAAGGATCTATATGTTGACTTTTTATATATAAAAAAAAACACTTTAACAAATTTTTTTTTTGTTAGGTTTTATCAAGGTAGATCGAATGGCGGATCAATTTAAGTTTTTAATCAGATTAGACCAAATTAATTATTATCTTTGTTTTTTCTTTGGTTCGGGGTTTCTGAGTATGATCCGTACAAGAGAATGAATGATGTTTTGGTGATTTTGATTAATTCTTGGATTCTGGGTTGTTTTAAAAAAGGGTGAAGGTGATTTTCCAAGTTGTGTATATTTAAAAAAATAAAATAAAGTTAAAAAATTAAACTCCATTTTCGAAGAAATAACAAAAAAAGACCCATCTTTGGATATTGGCGAACAAAAACTGTTCACACAAGGCTTTCAAGCCCTGTATTCCTGAATCTGAAGCCCCATAAAGGGCCTGTGCTCACGCAAGGGTACTTACATTTACACCAGTTAAGCCTGAGAGGGCCCACTTTAGTTTATGGACAACAATTTTGTTTTTTTTATTTTCATTAAAAAATTGATTTTGATCCTTTTTTTATTTAAGATTTTTATTTATTTTTTTAATTTTGAATTGACGCATCTCAATCATTTATTGGATTGTTTTTGTTGACTAACAAATAAAACTTATATTTCACATATTAATTCTTTTTTTTTTTTTTAATGTAGGGGAGATTTATATCTTCACATTGATAATCAATAAATCCATGCTCATAAATAATTATATTTTCACATTGATTCGATATAAGATTTATATTTTACATATTAATTTTTTTTTGCTTCCGTTAGCAATTTGTTGTTCCTAACAATTGTTAGTAATTTGATAAGATATCAAAATCTTTAAAAATAAAAAAAATTCTCAAGATTGTAAGTGCATGATTGAAGACAAAATTCATTAAGGTTGTGGGAAAATTGATCGATAACATATTATTCAACAACAAAAATGTTATTTTTTATATTTTAGCTCAACCGTTCGAATAAAATTTAAAGGTATGTCCACTTTAAATGGGTTGTCATATCTATGTTTAAATAGATTTGACGTGCAATCGAGTCCATGAATAATAAGTTTGATAATTTTTTAAATCCATAACTAATAAAGATTTGGTGTTTAGTGAAATTTAAAGATATTAAATCTAATAGTTTATAAAACTCATACTTGCTTGAATTTGATATTATAAAGAAAATATTTAACAACTCGTCTAACTCATATCCACTTAAATTCAACAACTCGTCAAAGTAGTATTTGTTTTGACTCAACAAGTAGGTGAAGCAAAAAATGAATGGATTAGGCACCCTTGAAATTTGAACGTTGTTGAATTTCCATCCAATTCCTCCTCACCACAAAATTGTGGTCCAATTTTGCACATGGTTACTTGGTTTTCAATTTTGTTGACTTGTTTTTTCATCATTGTCCAATCTAGAATGCTCGTTTGGGAATGTGTGTAGGCTTGTGACTTGTCTTTCTAAATCATAATTAATAATTGATAGAACAATCTCACGCATGTTAATAAAAATCTTACGTGTAATATATCAAAGTGTGAATCTTAACCGTCCATTTTTGTTTATAATTGATTTTTTTTTTCAAAAAAATAAGAAGAAGAAAAGAGATTGAAATGGAGTAACATGATATTATTTCTTTCATCATGAAAACATGATTTGGATCTTGTATTGTGTAGTTCATATGACAACTATCATTGAATCTTATAAAATAACCGAGGAAAAATACATTGATGGAGAAGAAGCATTTTTCCAAGTTTTAAGGCCATGCATGTAGGTTTAGGCTTTCACGCTTTTGAATCTGTGGTTTCATTGAACTTGCTAGCAAGTTTTGCTGCAAATTCCGTAATATTATTATCAGAGCTTCCACCTTCACCCATGGCTGCTTTGGCTAGTTTCTTCCATTTCTCAGAATTCCTTCTCATCTCACTCCCTCTTTCACCTTCCATGACTTCCCTTATACACTTTTCTAGCTCTTCTTTAGTGACAATCCCCTTTTCATTTGCCTTCACTCTAACTCCTACACGCCAAACATCTGCTATGTACTTCGCATTTGTTGGTTGATCAGTCCACTGTGGCATTGCCACCATTGGCACTCCTAAGCTCAACGCTTCAAGCGTCGAGTTCCACCCACAATGAGTCATGAAGCAACCAACAGACTTGTGAGCCAGAACCTCTAGCTGAGGGCTCCAGTTCACAATCAGACCCTTCTCTGAGGACCCCTCCACAAAGTTGCATGGAAGTTTTTGCTCTTCCGATTCTCTGACTACCCACAAGAAGTAGCAGTCACTCCTCCTTAGGCCCCAAGCTATTTCTGCCATTTGCTCTTCTCCCAGAGCAGCCAAGCTTCCAAATGACACGTAAACCACGGAGCCAGTTTCCTTTGAATCTAGCCATTCCATGCAACCTTCGAGAGCAGGTTTGAAGAGGCTGAGGCCATACCCTGTGTCATCCTCTAGCTGCCTGTCCAAGTAAACTGATGGAATCATGGGTCCTATTGGCTTGATTGACCTCTGGCTTGCCAGCCAGTTTACCACCTGATACAAATAAGCAAAATCTTGAGCGCCATAGAATTTAAGGCAGCGTACTTTGCAAATATGGTAATATCTATTAGTATGAGCAGAGAAAAAAGAATTCAATTAGGAATTCGAAGTACTGCTGCTTTTCTTTATGTAACTTCTTCAGGGTTACCTCCTCCTCCAGGGTGTTGAAACTGTTCACAAAGACCCAATCAGCTCCCCTGAAATTCAAAAACTGATTGACTACTAAGGTAAGTATAGATGAGTATTCTGATTCCATGTCGTGCACGAATGATGGCAGTTCATCAGCGTCTAGAGGTGGCAGCCCTGGAACTGATACAGGAAACTCCTCTAGTGGAATCTTTAGCTGCCCCTCATTGATTTGGTAGTAGACAGAGTTAACAGCACATGACTGTGTGAAGAAGGAAGCCCCTATGAGGCCAAGCTGTCTAGTTATCTCTAGAGCCCAAGGCATGAATGAGTCATACACCAGGCAACTTACTGGATGTCCAGAAGAGATACCTAGCTCTACAACGAGTTGTGAAAGTTTTTGTGTCACTGTAGCTTGGAATTGCTTTAGAAGGTCAGCTATGGAACTGCTGCCTGTATCAGAACTATCAGAAATGGTCACCACTTTGACAGGGCCAAGCGAGGCAGGCATCGAGAGCGTCTGGCTTGAGAAGATGACCATAGTTACTTGGAGTCCTTTGGAGGCTAGGCGCTTGGAGAACTGGATCATGGGGTTAATGTGACCTTGGACAGGATAAGGTATGACCACTACATGACAGGTTCTTTCTTGCTTCTCCATTTCTCTAATTAACAAAACCAGTCTTTGTGCTTTTCTTTCTTGTGTAGGAGTACGATCCTGCCTGCATATATGTATGCTTTTTACGTCCAAATTGTGTGGTCCGAAAGAACCACTTCTGACGTGTTGATCTTAATGTTGTATTTCCTAGATTTTTTTTTTTATGAATTTCACTTACGTGAGAGAAAGGAGTACAATTTTCGTTGTAAACATTTGAAATCCTTTAAATTAAATTAAATTTAGAAATTTTAATAAAATTTCATGTTTTGAACCATTTTAAGTATCAATAATTAAATTCTAAATAGAATTTAATTTTTAAAAATAGTTAAAAATAAATAAATAGATGCCAACTCTTTTGATTTACGATTCTAAAATAAAAATTTAAAATTTAAAATTAACCTTCTCAAAACACCTATTTATCATTTTTTAGAGATATTTAAAGAAATAAAATAAATTTAATTTAATTTTTTTTAGACACAACAATTTTTATACGTATTGGCTTACGTATGCGATTGGAAGGGAAGATAGATGGAAGGTCTACACTAAACTTCAACTACCAGTCATGTTTTTATGGTTTGAAGATGACAATATCGATCCAATATCTGAAATCAAATAACATGTAATGTGTAAGGTTTAATGCTAGTAAAAAACACAGTGCTGTCAATTTCATCATTTCCATGGTTTCACTGAAACCTGCTACTCCAATGATTATTTTTCAATGGTTATTTTTTAAAAAATATTTTTTTAAATAAATTTACATGAAAGTGGGCTTCTGCTCATGCAGTGGGGTTGGATTCAAAGCATCTGCATGCACAAGATTTTACAGACAGATTTAGTTATAGCTCCAATACATACAGATTGTTTTATAAACCTACTAAGACTCATTTGTCGTCTCCTTGCTCCAGAAGGCTTTCTGTGTTGGAACTACTGCCCCATGCCCTCTCCTTCCATATCTGCTCAACTTCAACAAATGCCAGCCCCATGGTCTCAGGGACATACATAATCACAAACACAACTGCGAGCACTGCTATGCCCGCGAGGATCAGGAAAGTCGAACCTGTTCCTACTGCTTCGGCAATTGAAAGGAAAGTTTGGGCTACTATCAGATTGGAGATCCAGTTAACAGTAGCTGACATGCCCCCGCATATTCCTCGATATTGTTCGGGATATATCTCCGAGTTCACAGTCCATGGAACAGGTCCCATTCCTGGTGAGAAGCAAGCAATATACAGGGCTAACCCCAAAACTGCAATCCACCCATAGAGTTCATTTGAAGAACCAGATGACTTGCCAAAAAATGCTCCAGCAAGAATGAAAAGTGATGCAATTACACCAGCTAAGCTTGAGATGGCCAACTTTTTCCTCCCGAAATGATCAATAAGGTAAATGCCAAGAACTGTTCCAGCGGCATTCATGGCAGCAATAACAAGGGACAGGAGAAGTGCTAATTGGTTGGAACTAAAACCAGCCATCTGCACAATGGTTGGGCTATAGTACATGACTGTGTTGATACCAGTGAACTGCTGAAAAGCCTGCAACATCACAGAACTCTCGGTTATTATTTGTTATGGTGCTTGGTAAGGAGGGTTTTCTATTTACTGCTGAAATTTTGTTAGCTCATGCCTCCTTTTGTGTTTCACCTGGACACTAGTGTGTTTCAATGGAAAGAATATCAGAGGATCCATATTTCAAACACTGTCACGATGCCAGAAGCACGTAAACTCGAATGATTACCCAAATGTACGGTCAATAAACAGCAAGGGACTCAATACAGATAAAAAGATGATGGATAGCTCACACATATGAATTCTATTTCTGGAAGAGATGAGGAGCTAGGCATGGACCTATGCATCAAAGCACTCCAAAATTGATACAACACCAGATTTCTATATTCAGTAACCAGCAAGCGAATCAATGGAGAAAAAAATGGCAGTCGACTGGTTCTGCACCAAAAAATCTCTATATCAACTCCACTAAGTGTCCATCTCTGTGGTTTTGGCCAGAAAAGTACCCGGTAAACGTTGGTTTTTACTTTTCATATTTAGAAAAATAAGAAGATAGTCCAACCCTATGAAAGAGCAAAGAGGTTCAGCATCTTGTTAAGATACTATTAGTGATGCCATCTTAAAGCAACAGATTAAACTGCTAATTTAAAATATTATTAGTTTCCTCAGGGAATTACTGTCAGATGGGCAGAAAAAATAGAACCTGGTTTATAAATTGATTGCAAGTTTGCACAATAGTGATGATGCATGGATGCCAGCTTGTATTAGCAGCACATCAAACACACAATGCCAGTCATTCTAAGGCCAGCGATGTAATTTAGTAGATAAGGGGGTTTGCCAGATCTTTTACCTGAAGTCCAGCCCCAACAAGAAATGCAAGTCTTATTTCTTTTGATTTGAACACATCTGAGATTTTGACATCATTCCTTTTCTGGCACTCTTCCTCTTCAGTAATAGAAAGATGATCAATTTCATCCTGTAACCGAGCAACGTCATATATTTTAGAAAGTATTGCAATGGCTTTAGCTTTGTCGTCCTGCATATTAAGATCAAAGTTATTTATATGCAAATACATCAAAAGAAAATAGCTTATGTCAAAACAGAATTCAGAAAATATTTTCTTCAAAAATGTATCCTTGTTGTGTATACCTTCATGAAAAGCCACCGAGGAGACTCTGGCAAGCATAACATAATGCAGAACTGAATCACAGCGGGCACACCAGCAACTCCAACCATCCACCTCCAAGTTCCAGGGACCTATCGAAGCAATAAAAACATTAGAAAGCCATGTAGGATGGAAAAGAATATAAAATGCCCAAGAATTTTATTCCTTTTTATTTTCAATGAAATTGAATTATTTCCAAATTTGTGGAGCAAATAAAATTTTAATTTTCAACCCAAGAATTTATCCATTTTCTGGGTAGATTTCACAAGTCTAAACCTTCAAAGTAGTGCATCAACGTAAATCAATTTTCTCCTTCATTAAAATTGAGATCATACTCTAAATACTGCTATTTATGCTTAATATTCTCCATGAGTTCCCTTTTAGCCTTAACATTAAGGCAGAGCCAACAAAAATTTAAACTAAATCGGTTCAAGAACTTGGGTGTTATTACATTGTGCCCTTGTTAGTTTAAAATTTATTAAGGCTAACTAAGCATATCACTAGGCTCATGCCAGGGACCTAGGACCATATCATGCCCTCAATGAATATAATTCAGAGAATATGACTTCAGATCTAATCCAAAACACCCACCAGAATCTAACAGCCAATGCCCAAAAGTTTTTCCATGCGAGAAATTCATCGATAGCCAATGCCATTAAAACTCTGTATCAGAGAGATGAAAGACCGTCCTCTATAGAGTCATCAACTATCCCTCAGAAGGTGAAGAAAGGAGCTCTAATGTTAACAGTTTCCAGGAGTCTCTGATAAGAAAAGGACGGTTCATGTTCACAAAAATTCTTTTACTAAAAAGCAAAATTCTTAAGACATGTCTCAATTCATTCAAATTATTCTTCTATAAATAGTGGAAGTAAAATACAGAAACCTAGCAAAGGTGTCTCCAGGAAAAAAAAAATCCACGTTATTATATTACATTGTCAATATGTTTACTACATATGAGCAAGCACATGCTAACAATAAGGAAAACCAGATTTATGCATAAATACTATGTGATCTTGTTATCAAGATGATTTTGAGGCGAAAGGAATCTGTCACATGCCATTAACAACCAGGGCACCATGGATGATCTAAATTAGGCAGGAAAGAGAAGGAGACTCCTTCAATGATGTTTCTCAGTGCCAAATCTTAAAAAGGACCCCCAAATTATATCTTGCTGTCTCTTCAAAGCTGCACAATGTGAAACCTTTCACACAAGAGTAAATGTTATGAAAATAACACAATTTCTCTAGGCAATAACTCAGCATTGGGAAGTAGAATAGTTGCAGCAATTTGTCACTCAAGAGAAGCCATTAGAGAGAGATTTGCTTAGTAAATAGAATTTAGAATTTTGTACTCAAAAGATCACATGATCTTCTGCCAATTACTTATTTAATTTCCTTCCACAGCTCCACACTCTAAGAACTAATTAAACATTCCCATTTTCCATTTTATAATTTAACATAACAAGGAGAAAGCTTTGATCATGTAGAGACACCCCAATGCTCTTGGGCTTCTCCTCTGACAACCTCATAATTTTGAACTACTTCAACAAGAAAACAGATATATGACATAGCTTTGTTCTGACCTAGAACATTATAAAGAGTAGTAACAGTCATCTTTTGTTTAAACTAATTTGCGACTAACAATGTGGACCACAAATTTTTACAACATTTAGAAAACCAAGTGGACATGAAAAGAAACATTCTTGCAAACCGCATCAGATAGAAAGAATACTGGAATTTCATGATATACATTTTTAAAGGCAGAGAATCAGTATCTTCAATGGAAAAATGCTTTATAGGCGGACCCCGAACTGTATTGTAACAAACTGCGAAATAAAGACAGATTAAACTGACCTCAGTAAAAGCAAGATTTACAAGATAGGAAAGAAACTGTCCACCGGTAATCATAAGAACATTTGTGCTTACTAATCCTCCTCTTACTTCTGAAGGAGATGCTTCCGCAATATACACAGGAGCAGTAACAGATGCTATACCGACACCCAGGCCAACAAAAAGCCGTCCCAATATAAGAACATAGGGATTCGGGGCAGCTGCCATAACAACGGATCCAGCTGCAAAGACAATGTCAGCAAGAAGGGTAGCTTTCTTGCGTCCATACGCATCATTGATCCAACCGCCTCCTGCAGCTCCTATTATTGCGCCAACCAATGCCATACTAACAATAGTTTCCTGCCGAGTTAAAAAAATCATTATGATGGATAACCTCCAGATCAAAAAATAACCATTTGACTTCTTTTTTATCATGAAATTTTTTTTCTACTAATTTAACTATTTGCCATTTGGTAATGGTAGTAGTTTTGACTATAAATAATTCTACTTCCTATTTAAGCAGTTTTGCTTGCTTTTCTGAAAAATCCCAAAACAAAAAAACATAGATTAAATCTTTAGCAAGAGCAGAAACCCTTCATTCCACCAACAAATTTCCAAACGAAAAACTGTTCCCTGTGAAGTAGAACAATCATTATGATGATGGATAACCAATCAAGACTTCCGGAATTATAACAAAATCATCGTTTTATTATAGTTATTATCATTCAAAAGTTCAGGAATTTATCATTTCTCATTCAGAAATTAAAGTATTTCTCATTACAGATTCAGTTCTACTTTATTCTCACTTTTTTTATAAACCCCGTCAAAGAAGTAGCGCAAAGTTAAATCTTTGGAAAGAAATGACAAAAATCATTACCTGTAAGAAGCTACTCTGATTAACCTCCTCAAATTCATCTTTTATATACAAAAGAGCCCCTGAAATTACACCTGCATAAACAACATTTCCTCATCAAACAACACACTATCTAATCTTTAATAAATTAAAACACCCCTTTGCTTATTTTTCCAAAAAAACGTTAACCAAACGTTTGATTCTTTTTCTTACCAGACTGAAAACCGGAGACCATAAAGATTGAAAAGAAAATAAACTTTTACCAGTATCGTAGCCAAAAAGGAGACCGCCAATGCCAGCAGCAACCGTCAATCCAATTACATACGAATTACTAAAATACGACATTCTTCTCTCCGGAAACATGTCTAAATACCCTGAACTTCCCGGCAAGAAACCGGAACTTCCCGGTGAGGGCTGGATCGTCATTTCCCTCTCTTTCAACCAATCAAATACTACCAAGCAAAAAAAAAAAAAAAAAGCTAGCAGATTAAAAGGAAGGGCTGGTAGTAGGTAATGAAACAGTGATTAAGCAGCCAATTTGGAGGACTAAGGAAAGAAGAGGCTCAGTGATAAATAAGGAAAAGGAGTTAATGCTTTTGATTAGATTAAATGAAGAGAATCTATTCTAATCAAATCAAGATCAAGATTCGGTAGGCGAAAGCAAGCAAGGGCAAAATGGGCTCTGCTGGCCTTTCGGGTTTTTCGATTGGATGCTGAGAATCTGCGGGAAACTTGAGTAAAGAGATTTCTTGAGACAATTTTGGAGAGAAAAGTTAGAAATTTAGACAAGAAAGCGAGAAACTGTAATGATTTATGTAGGAGAAACGTGAACTCAAAGTTTAACACGTAAGTTTTCTCAAAATAACTTGGAAAACTACAAAAAAATAATGTTCGGTATGACTGGGTACGTTGCATTAAATAACAGACCAATGACGTGGAAGACTAGTCAAGTGAAAGGGAATAGTGAAATCATAGTTGTCGGATAAATTTTACCAGTCACTTTGTATGGATATAATATAAAAAGAAGAAAAAAAATCATAAGTATAATGAATTTTATCTTAATTTATTTTATTTTTTATAGTGTATATTGAGAAATAACTAATAAAATATTAGTAATTATACTATAAAAGTTATTATGATTGTCATATACAAACTAGAAATGATTATAAAAAACATCTAAATAATTTAGTTATTGAATTAATTTATAAGTTATCAAATCAAATTAAATTATTTATTTTTATTAAAATAATAATATTTTTTTCTCTTGATCTTTAGTTTATTTAGGTAATAAAAATCTTACTGAGTTAATCAAGTTTGGTCAAGTCATATTTTATTTGGTTATGATAAAAATTTAATTTAAATTAGATTTTAAATTTAAGTTTTTTATGTTAAACTACCAAGCTGATCTTACTCGATTTAATAAAAATGATCTCAAGTTTTTTTAAGAAACTAATTTTTTATTTGGATTGGTATAGATGGATTTTTTCTTGTAGGAAAATGAAATGTGAATTTCATGTAATTTGACTTAATCTTGAATATTTTTTATATGAATGTTATGCCTTTAAAAGAAAAATATGAAAATGAAAAAACAAGGTTTACTTAAGATAGCTTCAGATAAACAAAATTCCAGATTTTATGAATATGATTGAATCCAACATCATAAATTATCACGCTTTTTTTAGTTCTTGCATGGGTGGTTTATTTTTCATTTATAAAAAGGTGAAATTAGTTTTAATATCTATAAATTTTAAATTAGTTTGATGATAATATCTCGAATTGTTAGGAATTGAAAGGCGAAGGGACCTACAAGGGTAAACTGCAGGTGATATTAGAGAATCTCTTTATCTTATGCACGGTTTTGTTTTTTTAATTTTATCTTGGCGGTTTAATGGGGCCCAAGTGGCTGTTAGATACGAATTAAGACAAATAACTAAAGCACACTCACCACATAGAAAAGAACCTCACTCCTAAGGTATAGAATTCTCTCTGTACTCGCTCTCTGGTTTGTTTCGACCCTGTATTTTAAGCAGGGTCGTTTTAGGAATTAGATAAGAGCTTGTATAATCTGCGGGGGAATCACGTGCTATGGATCAAGTTCGATTTTCTTTCTCCGGACGAGATTTGGCTTTTGTTGCTGCTCGATAAGGAAATGAAAGATTGCACGTCCGGCGCGTGAATTGCACGATTCCAATGATTAGAAGTTTGAGGCAGTAGCGTAATTGGAATTTCATGAAATTTAATAATTTTGTCTTAAATAATTTGAGAGGGGTCTACTTTTATTATCAACTGAAAAATGAAATTTATTTACAATTGATAAAAAACTATGTAAGAATATTTTTTATTGTATGAAATATTCTTCATTTAGGGCAGATAATATTGAATAATAAAAGATTGGATATGCTACTTTTTACATATATATATATATATATATATATATATATATATATATATATCCATTCCCACTAAGCTTGTTTGACAGTGTGGTTGCAATTATTTTTCAAATAACTTTTCATGCTAAAATGTATGTATATGATATTTTTTTTTATTTTTTAAAAATTATTTTTGACATCATTATATCAAAATAATTTGAAAACACTAAAAATATATTAATTTAAAATTAATAAAAAATTAAAAAAAATTAAATTTTTTTCAAAATCTCTTTTGAAACATATTATTGTTTATTTTTGCGTTTTAAAAATACTTTTTGAAAAATTTAAAAAATTTTAATTTTTTTTTTATTTTAAATTAATATTTTTTTGATGATTTATATTATTTTAATATACTGATATTAAAAATAATCTTTAAAAAATAAAAAAAATTATCTTAATATATTTTTAAATAAAATATATTTTAAAAAAACGATCATAATCATATCTGACCATATAAACAAACAAATAAATTGTCAGCTGAATAATATAGTTATATTATACATTTTGATTCGACACGTGTCAATTTTAATAATTTGCCCTACAGTCACCTTACGAGAAGAACAAAATAAAATCGGAAGGAATTTTGGCATTGCGCGGGTTGTTTTTTAAGTATTATTTATTTAAAAATATATTAAAATAATATTTTATATATCTTAAAATTTATTTTTATCTTAAAATAATTTAAAAATATATAAATAAAATTAAATAAAAAAATTTAACCAATCACGAGAGTGAGTTCAACATTTTGGAAGGAACCTCCAGCCTCCATTATTGACCCGTGTGAGTTTGTAAGGTTCATGAACCTGCAGGAATCATCAAGCTGCCCATGCCTAGAGTTGGATATGCCAACAACCTTCCATTTCTTATTTTTTTTGTTTTTATATTTTAAGAGTAATTTTTTTAAGAAATAAATTTTATTTATTTATTTTTTTCTTTTAAATTAATATTTTTTTGTTGTGTTTCAGATTATTTTGATACTTTGATGTTAAAAATAATTTTTTTTTTAAAATATTATAATACAAAAACATTTTCAAGAAATAACCGCAATCATAACTATACTTTCAAATACCATAACTAATATCATTATCGGTTAAATAGCCATGGTTTTTTTTTTTTGGGGGCTGAATGCCTATCACAATCTTTTTACAGGAGAAAATAACTTCACATAAAAATTAAGTTTTTCATGAGTTATTATCTTAGGTAAGATATGTAAGATTGATTATAGACTTAATGACGAGCTTGGTTATTAAGTTGATTGTTTTTTATGAAAATAAATTCTTCATAATAAGTTTTATATGGAATGAATTTTTGATATTTAAATTAATAAATATTTTAAAAAATAATATATAATAAAATTTAAGAGAAAATACAAATAATACGATTATAAAAGGTTTTTGAACATATTTTATTTATTTAGTGACCTAGACCTTAGTCATGTCAATTGTTTTTGGTGTTGCATGAAAACTGTCTCACACTTTATTAGTGACATGTTCGGTATATATTAATGATATATTTGTTAAAAATAACTACCGGTAAAAAAAAAAAAAAGATTTCAACTATCAGTTAAAAAAGATTTCACCAACTTGTGTAATTATGTATGTTTGTAGAGATTAAATAAGGGAATATATCATTTGAAAAATATTGGATGAGATGGGCGCTGGGAATTGAAAAAATATGAAGGTGCATGCACAATGAATAGCTCGTGTGGTGAAAATGGAGAGAAAGGCAGGGGATGTCTGAGAGAAAGAGGAGAGAACACATGCATTCTCCTCAACTACGAGAGCAGCCCTTTAAAGTTAAGCTAGGATTTTAACAAAAAAAAATCAAGTCCCCTCATTTTATCTTGCATGATTTTAGGTGAACTGCAAGTTTTGATTAAAACACGATTGTATGATCTAAATTCAAGTGTTTGTTTCTTTTTTTAAAAAATAAATTTTTATTTTATTTTTTTATTAACTTCAAATTAATATATTCTTAGAATTTTCAAACCATTTTGATGTGTTGATGTCAAAAATAATTTTTTTTAAAATAAAAAATATCATTAACATATATTTTAACATAAAAAATTATTTAAAAAGCAATTGCAACCCCTGCCAAACAAAATTTCCTGCCTCTCAAAGGAACAGTAGCAAAAATATATTTGTTATATTTTGCTTCATGCATGTAGTCTCCTTACATTCCTATAAACTCCTGTTTCAAATTATTCATGCATGTTTTTTAATGGTTTTAAGCATGGTTATTTGAGGTGGGATTTAAAGATTAAAGAAGAAAAATGATGGAAAAAAACCAAATAAAACTGTTTCAAGTTATTTTCAAATGTAATCAAATCACGTATTCAAACGCTTGTCACAGAGTATCATTCCTGAAAGTTGTAAGCAGCTTCACGTTTATCCACATATGCGAGGAAACTTAATTCAAAACTTGTCTCGCCAGATTGATGTCAGTTCTCGTGCTTGACAGAGTAGAGTCTTGTTTCTATCAGCCATCCCAAGCTCCACTGCCTACTCTCCTGTGTAAATGTGATTATTTTTGGTTTGATTCAATTTTTATTAAAATAAATAATTAAATTAATTTTTTTTTAAAAAAAATTGAAATCAGGTCAAACCAACCGATTTTAGTTCAGTTTATTTTTTTAGGGTAAAAACCAGTTTAAACTGATTTGGCTCAGTTTTTCCAGTTTTGGCTCGATTTTTTTCAGTTTGGCTCGGTTTTTTTCATTTCAGTTCGGTTTATTAGGTTTTTTGCTTATAAAACTAAAACCAAACTGAACCAGCTGGTTTTTTTAAAATCTTAATCGGTTTTTTTTTTTTTTCAATTCGGTTTTTTCAGTTATTTTTTTTTTTCTGATTTTCTTAGTTTAATCGATTTTTTTGCTCACCTCTACCGCTGCTTCAAAATAATTACAAAGAAATTTAACTCTCAATTTCAGAAGCATCAAGCATTTATTTAGCATTGGATGTTTTATAGCATTACTGCCAGCATATCAATACCTCAGCTTCAAACAGAATTATACCAGCAATTTGCCAAAATAATCATGAATGGCCATCCTATGTCCCCTTGTACACATGATCTCAATCATCCTGTGCAAATCAAAATTATATATATATAAAAACAAAACGACATATAAATAAATAAAGCTCAGTGGAAGTGCTCTGCATATTTATTTGTTTTCATTTGCAAAAGAAAGGTAGCATCCACCCACATTGCAGCCAAGAGCATCTTCAAAGTTACTTATTATGAAAATCCAAATACGTTTAATCATCTAGAGAAGAATTAAACAGCTTTCATTGGTCAACTCTGAAATGAGCATAAACAAAATAAGTTGTTCTGCCCTTGATGCAGACATTGTATGAGCAAACATCTGGTGGAAAGCCATCCTCTTCCATTTTTCTGAAAGCTTTGCATGCTTCATCTATCAAATCTTCTCGTTGCTCTGGAGAAATCCTCAGACAATAACATTGTATCAGCAAAACATCTGGAGGACAGCCATCCTCTTCCATTTTTCTGAAAGCTTTGGATGCTTCATCTATCAAATCTTCTCATTGTTCTGGAGAAATCCTCAGACAATAACATTGTATGGCAAACGTCGAGTGGACAGCCATCGTCTTCCATTTTTCTGAAAGCTTCGCATGCTTCATCCATCAAATCTTCTCATTGTTCTAGAGAAATCCTCAGACAATAACATTGTATGGGCAAACATCTGGAGGACAGCCATCCTCTTCCATTTTTCTGAAAGCTTTGCATGCTTCATCTATCAAATCTTCTCGTTGTTCTGGAGAAATCCTCAGACAATAACATTGTATGGGCAAACATCTGGTGGACAGCCATCCTCTTCCATTTTTCTGAAAGCTTCTCATGCTTCATCCATCAAATCTTCTCATTGTTCTGGAGAAATCCTCAGACAATAACATTGAAAGGGCAAACGTCTGGTGGACAGCCATCCTCTTCCATTTTTCTGAAAGCTTTGCATGCTTCATCCATCAAATCTTCTCATTGTTCTAGAGAAATCCTCAGACAATAACATTGTATGGGCAAACATCTGGAGGACAGCCATCCTCTTCCATTTTTCTGAAAGCTTTGCATGCTTCATCTATCAAATCTTCTTGGAGAAATCCTCAGATTATAATATTGTACAGGCAAACATCTGGTGGACAGCCATCCTCTTCCATTTTTCTGAAAGCTTCACATGCTTCATCTATCAAATCTTCTCGTTGTTCTGGAGAAATCCTCAGACAATAACATTGTATGGGCAAACATCTGGTGGACAGCCATCCTCCCATTTCTCTGAAAGCTTTGCATGCTTCATCTATCAAATCTTCTCGTTGTTCTGGAGAAATCATCAGCCAATAACATTGTACAAACAAACATCTGGTGGGCAGCCATCCTCTTCCATTTTTCTGAAAGCTTCACATGCTTCATCTATCAAATCTTCTCGTTGTTCTGGAGAAATCCTCAGACAATAACATTGTATGAGCAAACATCTGGTGGACAGCTATCCTCTTCCATTTTTCTGAAAGCTTTGAATGCTTCATCTATCAAATCTTCTCTGCGAAGTCCATTTATTATTACAGTAGATACCCTAGCATCAGGTTGCAATCCATTGAATGTGCATTCCATAAACAGTTCCCTTGCAGTTTTAAGATTCCCGGATTTGTACATGGCACGAATCAGGATATCATAGGTTACCAGATTAGGTTTCAAGCTACTATCTTGCATTGCTCTAAACAATCTCAATGCATTATCAAGATACCCTAGTTTGCATAAGCTGTCGAGCAAAATTGTGCAAGTTACTAAGTCTGGGGAGCAGCCCTGGGTTTGCATATCCTTGAAAAGCTCTTTTGCTTCACAATGTCTCCCTGCTTGGCACAAGCCACTAATAAGAGTGTTGTAATTAAAAGTGTTAGGAATTAAGCCTCGAAAACTCATTTCATCGAAAAGTTCTCTTGCCTCATCTATCCTCTGGGCCTTACAATATCCATTGATTAAGATGTTGTAACTAACAACATTAGGCATGCAGCCCTTGGTTATCATTGTATCGAATACCATTCTAGCTTCAAAAACTTTGTTTTGCAAACAATAGCCATTCATCAACGAATTATAAGTCGCATAATTAGGCTCCACACCCTTTTCAATCATTATTTTGATTATTCCTTGAGCCTCTGAAAGCATGCCTTCTTTACAAAGTTTATCAACCAAAATATTGAAGGTAACTACATCTGGCATGATGTTCAGACTCATCATTTCATTGAACAATGCTGAAGCCTCTTCCTTCTGGTCTGAATTGCATAGACCATGCATTAAGATACTATAAGTGAAAACATCAGGCCGAACGCCTTTACCCTTTATCTCAGAGAAGATATCTAAAGCTTCGTTGACTAGTCTATCCTTGCAAAGGCCATCAATAATTGTATTGTAGATTACAATATCCGGTCCGCCACCCGCCTTGTCCATTTTCTTGAGCAATCCAACAGCGACAGTGGTTTTCCCAATCTTGCAAAAACCTTTTATAATCGTATTATAAGTATGTAGATTGGGTTGATATCCGCTCGCCACCATCTCTTCAAAGAATTCCATAGCACGAGCAAATTTATCCTCAAAACAAAGCCCATTAATTAAACTAGAAAAAGTCACAGCATCAGGTTCAAAACCAAGCTTAATGATTTTTCCCAAGACAGAGAACGCAAAATCGACACGTTGCAAGCGAGAGAAGCAATTGATCAAAATGTTAAAATGAAAGACATCACGTTCAATCCGCAGCAACTCAATTCGTTTGGACAAAGAAAGCACAGTCCCATAATGTTTGATTCTAACAAGAGCTGATAATAACTTATCAAATTCAACAATACAAGGCAGGGGATGCTTATGAATCATGTGGTTGAAAGAAAACAAGGCATCTTCAATGTTTGTAAAAGAACATCCCTTTTGGTACTTTTGCCTACCACTACGACTACGACTAATAGTGGAAGTATGAAGACAGCAAATCATACCCATTTCAGTTTGGCTTCGCTGAGAATGAAACCCTAAAAGGTTCGAAGCTGAAGAAGAAATGGCCATTACAGCACTTTGCCGCTTCATTGCCATGGCCATCACTTGAAGTAGGAGAGAAGAATGCCAGAGGAGGGGGAAGAAAGGGAAACATGGCTTAACCTAGAATGAAACGGTAACGCTTCAGCTTAAATTCTTTGTTCTCCCGGGACAAAACGACGTCGTTTCTTACAACTCTTTTTTTGTTCTTTTTCATCTGGAACAGCAGTGTTTCAGTTTTTTATTTCTCCTCCTTTTGTTGTTGCTTTCCTCCTCCCCTTTCCTTCTCGTTCCCTTATAGTCCTCGTTTTTTTATCTTGCCTTTTTTCCCTTATTTCTTTCATTTTGGTCCTCTATAATATTTTAAATTTTAAAATTATATTTAGATACTTAGTTTGTATTGTAAACACACTTTAGAATAAAAAATTATCATTTCAATAAAAAAAAACATAACATCAATCATAATGAAATTGATAACCTTGGTTTATTTAGCTACCATTAAAGGGTTTTTTTGTAAATCATTTTTTATATGCAATGTAATTACTTTCGTTTCTTGTACACAAAATTTATAGACTAACATTGAAGGAATTTTTGGATTTTTTATCATGATTTTTACATTATAAACAATGTAAATAAGGGTTGGTTTGATCTTTTTAGAGGTATAAAATTAATTTAAAAAAATCAAGCATCTAGAAAGAATGTGTCTACCCATAGAGAAGAGCTGCTACATTCAAGTAGCATATGCAACATGCTTTGGTGGCCAAAAACACCAAATTGTTGTGTCACCAAATCCAATATGGAGTAGTTATGTTTTTATTAAACTGATGTGTGTTTCATGATTTTCAGTGGTTTAGTAGCGCTCGGGTTTCTTTCTTTCCCCTCTCTTTTTTCTCTTGTGGCATCAAGATACATGTTGGCCAAGAAAAAAAGGGATGTATCCCATGATTTTATTTTTATTTTAGTTATAGTCCTCATTTGATTAATCTTTGATTGTTTTAAATATTTTTTTGATTAATTTTTCTTTTCATTTTCATCCCTTTAAATTTTTATTTGATTTTTATATTATTTTTGGTTTTTATTCTCTTAGCTGCTATTTTTCTCTTTTCAATTTCATCATTTGAAATTTATTTTGATTTGGTTTTTATATCGAATTTAGTTTTTATTTTTTTAATTACTATTTTTTTCATTTTAATTTTATCCATTGAGATTTTATTTAATATCATATTTGGTCTATGTTTTTTAATTGTTATTTTTATATCAATTTTCTAATTGACTTTTGTTTTTGTAATTTCATCCCTTATTATTTTATCTATTTTTTATGTTCAATTTTTTTCTCATTCTTTTAATTGCTTCCTTTCCATCACTTTTTTAAATTAAATTTTCTTTTTGTTTCATTCATCAATATTTTATTGGTTTTTAGTTGGTGCGATGTCAGTCTCATGTCCCGTGTAAGCCTAGAGAAATTTTTGTAAAATAATAAAAAATGAGTAAATAAGGGATCTTGAGAATTTTATTATGATAAAATAAATAATGATTAGTGAGATTATTTTGAAAATAAAAAAGAGAATTTGGACCAAGTTAATATGAAGAGGGTATTAAATGTTAGAAGAAGATTAGGAAAATAACTAAAAAAATGAATTAAGAGAATTGTGGAGCAAGTTTTTTCGTCTCTCTTTTTATTCCTTTAAGGTTGACGTCAAATACATGGAAAGAAAAAGAGTCCAACATGAAAAATTTGAAAAACATTCATTTGCAAATGCTTATAAAAAGAGGGATTGAGGGTAAAAGTGGGTTTAAAAAAGGATTAAACAAAAAAAAACATTAAAATTAGAGAGGATTTGTAGAGAGAGAGAGAGAGAGAGAGAGAGATAAATTGATTAGAGGAGAAAGTGACAAAAGGAGGACAAAACAAAGAAGATTCGGAAAAAACCTAAATTAGTTAGTGTTTAAACTAAAATTACAACTTCTTAGGATATTTAGAATATGTTTATGTCATTTTGAATATAAATTTCTTGATTTTCATTAGAATTCTTGCAAGATCAAATCATGGTTCTAAATGGAAATTTTTGAGAAAGGTAAATTATCTTGAAATTATTATAGGTTATGAAATGAGTGAATTTATGATGAAATGATAAGAAATTACTAGGATTAAAGAGGCCTTAGGTGGCCAGCCATATCTAAAGAAATGAATAATATTTTTTCTTGATAGCTTTTATAAACTGTGTTGTAATTGTGTTATAAATGATGTGAATGATAATTTTTTAGTATTTAATGTTATTTTACAAAGTGATTATGATTTTAATAAATTGAGAATTTAATGTAATTGAAAAAATTATTAGACAAAAGAGTAAGAAATTGGTTCCTAAGTAAGAAAAAATATAGAAATTAGCAAGTTCATGTTTTTCTTTTTTAAGGTCGACCAATAATGATGAAAGGATGGTCAAATTAGTCATGTTTTAAGCCAATATGAAGATTTTATTAAGATACGATATATAGTGTAATTAGAATATAAAAAGGACAGATAAAGATTAAGAGGGTGTTTTGGAGTGTGGTAGCGGTTGCTTTTCAAATAGCTTTTCATGTCGAAAAGCATGCAAATAATGTTTTTTTTATTTTTTAAAAATCATTTTTGATATCAGCACATCAAAACGATCCAAAAAAGTACAAACGCACTCAATTTTAGCAAAAAAAAAAAAATTGAAATTTTCCGAAAAGCAGTTTCAATCTCAATGCCAAACACCCTCTAAAACACGATGAAATAGTTATGTATGGTTAATCATTTAAATAATTAATAAAAAATTTAAATGATTAAGTTATATGTAACATATAACTAATTCCATTAAAAATCAATATGGAACACTGAGAATGAAAAGTTAAATATAATAGTAATATTTATTATGGAGTCTGTTAATGAGATAATTGATTCACAAGGGATATTTTAACAATTATGCCATTAACTCAAGCCGGAGGAGGAGCTTCTAACATAACAGGTAAGTGCTCAACACTTATAACATTGTTACGTTATGTTAATGTTGAAAATTATTCATTTGTTGTGATATTATTTTGGAAACAAGTAAATAAATAAATGATGGAAGGAAATGAATTACATGAAAGGAAAACTTGATTATCTACTCCTGAATAGAAGCTAGTGATGTCAAAAGACTCTTGGCATTGACACTAGGAATGAATCAAATTAAGGCATTTAAAAGAACCTGATCAGTTATTCTCTGTATTTGAATAACTAATTATATCAATGAATTATATTAATATAGTCATTTCCATTAAAACTTGATTAGCTACTTATGAAGGGAGGTTAATGATGCCAAGAGGTTTATTAACATCGACATTTTCAAATAATGAATTTAAAATACCTGGAAAAGGGGTTAATTAGTTATTAGGGGTCAGGATAACTAATGATATTATTGAGACATATTGATATCGACATTAATTTTTAGTTTTGATTAGTTGATGTTAGGTAAATGAGACTAATGATACTAGTAAAATTACTTGCATTAACTAAATTTAGGAATTGAGGAAAATAATAGCATAAAAAGAACATTAAGAGATCATAGGTCGACAATATGATTGTTATGAATAAAAAATAATAATTAAATAAAAACTAAACAAGAATGTATGATTGATAAATTAAAAGATTGAATATTACTATAGTTGTTGCATTTTCATAATAATTATGTTTGTCTTACCGAGCCTTTTTATTTATGTCATGAGGAGTTCTTTTCTTATAAAGTTTTGTTATTATAGACTAAAAATAATATGTACTACTTTTTAGATTGAATGTAATCTTATTTAATTGTGTATTAACGACATCTAAACTCTATTTTTGATGCATGAATATGAACAAACAAAATTATTAATATGATATTTTCATGACTTGAATGCTTATATTTCAAATTTTATTCTTTATTAGATTGCATAATTATTTATGGATATAATCATATATGTTTGGAGTGGAATGATGAATATCATTAATGTTTGGTGAGATCCAAAATAACTAAATCAAGATTTGATATTGTGTATATAAGTGTAACATGATATAGCTAATAACTTAAGATCTTTTGATATATGAGAAAATTTATTAAAATTTTGAATAGATTATATACATAAAAAATTGGTGTAAATAAGTATAAAATATGTGTTTTTATTCAATAAATTTTAGGATTGTTAGATCTTGGATCACAAGTGTAAGATGTTAACCTGGATCAACATCAATTTTTATTATTTTTTTTCAAATTATTTTTTTTAAATTTTATTATTTAATATTATTTTTATTAAAAATTTAATTTTTTAAAAGATAACCCAATCTCATGATTCAAGATCATGAGTTTACCATGCTGTTTTAAATTGGCCTAAACAACTTGTTTAATTTTTTTTTTAGGTTCATATAGTTAAAATATTATCTGATTTTGCATAGTAGCTATTATTTTTTTCCATTTGAGGCACTTTCAAACCCTTTTATTTGTTTTTAAGAGTTTTCTTTATTTTACTTTACACAAGAAATTCTTTTTTTTGTTATACTTTTTAAAAAAATCAAACTTTTTTCTTAAGTGCAGAAAATCACCCTTATTTTTTTTCTTCTAAAAAAGTGAATTATTGTTTGGTATATATAAAAAAAAATCCATGCATCTAATCAACATGTGTTTAGAAGAAAAATATTTTTTTATAAAAAAAATATTATATCTAATATATTCAAGATCGACTCAATAATTCGTATAGTTAAACTAAAACCTAGTTAATTTATGATATTATTTTTAGATTAATTTTTTTATTTCTAGTTTTTTATTTAATTTTTTTTTAATGTTCACCTAAAATAAAAAGTTTGCTATAAAAAAAACATATGGAATAAGTCATTATTTATATTTTAAATATTTTTTTGATTCATACCATAAAATAAAATAATTATTAAGAATATAAATTTAAGTACTAGTACTAGTACTAATAATAATAATAATAATAATAATAATAATAATAATAATATTTTCTTTTTAATTTATGCAAATCACGCCACCTTTGCATTGTTAAAATTCACCTAACGCATAATCCTGATTCCACACCCATTTATTACCTCACTGTTCACTCCTCTACCTTTCTCTCCATAATTTATTTTTATTTTTCCTAATTTACAAAAACCCTTTTTATTTTCAAAAAACTATCCTATTAATTTATCACACTTAATCCTCTCCTCCTCCCAATTTGTTTTAGGGTTTGACGAGATGGACTCAGAGGATGACATGATGGACGCGAACGACGTCGAATCAGTTGACGATGATTTCTATAGTGGTGACATGGAGGATGATTATTACAGTGATGGTGTTTATTATGATAATGATGATGATGATGTTAATGACGATGATGATGGTCCTGATTATGATTTTATGGCTGAAGCTGTTGATGATCCCGATGACTTGTCGTTCCGCTCTCAGGTGATCTTTTTGTTTTTTTTTTTTTTTTCTTTGTGATTTTAGTGATGAAGTTTGCTGCTTTGTACTTGTTGTGCTGATTTTGGGTTAAGAGGAGTAATAAGTGATTATTTGTTTCCTTTAGAGATTTTAAGGGCTAAAGCTTATTGCTTTAGTGGAATTGAGGTGATGTGTAGATTTGATAAAGATAATTTGGTGGGAATTAAGTAGTTATTATGGGGATTTTAATTGTGTGTTTTTTGTGAGGGTAGATGGATTTTTTTGTTTTGTTTAGAGGAGTGTAGGTTTAATTAAGGTTTGTTTGGTTGATGAGGAAAATTTTGATGTGAGTGTAGGGAATGGGTGAATGAAGGGATAAAAGACTTCTTGAAACGTTTGAATTAGCAGCTTCCTGGCTTTCAGAACTAGTCGTTCATCTCTTTCCTGAATGATCATGTGCATGTTAGTTGAGCTAAATTTGATTAATAAAAGGGTAATTTATATGGTTGATTTTGCTTTTTGACTGAGGGTTAGGAGAGGGGAGCATTGAACTTAGGTAAAGCTAGCATGTTTTTTGCTAGAAATTTATTTGTATTGGGTAGAGGTTTCTTTTGGCTACTTGGTGTTCGATGGAGGGATGCGAAATTGGACTAGTGGATCATATACTGTATGTTGATTTTGGTGATCAAGTATCGGACAGTGAGTTGGGTTCACTTAAGCCGCATTAGCCACATTGTGATATTTGGTTTGATTATAATCTCCTTTACTGCTATGTATTGGATTAGGTGTTCAAAGGCATATTGCTTCTTGGTTTTTCTCCCGTGACAAAGTTTAGGTGGAAGGGAGCCTAACTGATCTAAGAAGTTGTTTTAGGCTGTGGAAGACATCTCTTTTCATTTTGCATCATCTCTCTCTCTTTTTTTTCAGTGAAGAAGCAGGGAATTTGACTTTTTTTACCTTTCCCCCCAATTTGTGACCACACTGATATGCTTTTAATTTATGTTATGCGGGCGTCCCTGGATTTGAAGCTGTTTGTCCATCTAATAATTGATGGGTTTGATTTCACGAACCAGCTTAGAATGAAAACAAGAAGTAGAGAGTTATTAAGGATCTCAATTCAACTAAGATGGGCTTTACTTTTATACTACGACGACGACGACGGTTGCATTGCTGAGGCTGTTGTCGAGCCTGATGACATGTCTTTGCTTTGCTTAGGGTCTGTCTGTTTTATTGAAGAGGAAAATTTGAGGAAAATGTATGGAATGAGTGAATGAAGGGATGCGCTTGTTTAGTGTGATTGAAAGATTGTTTGGTTGATAAGAGGACATGGGAAGAAAGATGAAATTTTGGTTAACAATTTGGTATTCAAATCATGAGTGAATGAGCTTATCTGATTCTAAGTGTTGTATTAGGCTCTGCATTGTGTCTCTTTGTGTTTCCTTGGCCCCTCCTTTTTTTCCTTTTCCTTTATTGCTTTTCCTCACTACAGAAACATGTTGAATCTGTAAAAAATAAATAAAAATACAATCCTTTTTGGGTGTTGGAACATTACTATTTGAAGCTGGAAAGTTAAAATTGTAAGGTGATAGCTCTTTGGTTTTGATTTTGCTTTGTTTATCTTTCTATTAGCTTCTAATATTTTTCATGTGTTTTCTGTTTCAGCAAACTTATACAGTCTTGAAGGAAGAAGATATACGTCAACGCCAAGAAGATGATATAACAAGAGTATCTACTGTCCTTTCCATATCAAGAGTCGCAGCAAGCATCTTGCTCCGTCATTATAATTGGTAAATTAGCAGATCTTTTCTCTCTCTCTTTTTTTTTTAAATTTTTTGTAGTTAGTTTGTTAGGGTTTAGACAAATGCTTGTATTGTTGTTCACAGCAAATCAGTGAATTGTGTGTGGAAAATAACTATGGCAACTTGTGCATGCTGTGCAGTAGAACTTCTTCTATCTTGGTGTTCTAATGAAATTCAGCATTGCAGGAGTATTAGTAAAGTACATGATGCATGGTTTTCTGATGAAGATGCTGTCCGAATATCTGTTGGCTTGCTAGACAAGCAAGTAGTTCAGTTTTCCAATGCTCGAGAAGTAAGTGCTCTAGTTACATGACTGTGTGGTTTAAGATTGATATCCACAGATTTTTTTTTTTCTGGCACCGTTTGCATGTGTGCTTGTGCAACTTACACCGGTTGCTCTTATGGCTAGCTTACTTGTGGGATCTGCTTTGAATCCTTTCCTCGCAATAAGATTATCTCAGCTTCTTGTGGCCATCCTTTCTGTAATACATGCTGGTCAGGTAAATTTCCTTTTTTTTCTTTTGTTATTTGTATATTTATTTATTACTGTTATCATCATGAAGATTGATACTGAGATTTAATTTCAGGTGCATCAAATTCATCTATGATTCTTGGGGGGGCATATTTTTTTATGCTTTGTTCAAAACTAGTGCATGCTTTGAAGTTTAATTAGACTCAACACAAAGTTGGGATAGAAGGAAGAATAGTTACCCTCCCCTTATTTTTTTTTTTTTTGAGGAATTTAATGTACTTTCCCCCCATTAAGTGATAAGATATATAGGGAATTTTAATTCAAAAAGCCTGAAGAGTGGAAAGATTGCTTGATTATAATTGGAAAAATAAGAGTCATGGAATTATAAACTCAATCTCTTCCCTTGTCAATACTCCAGTTTTGTGTTATTGGAATTTTTTACTATCTATAGGCAGGGTTATGGAAACCTTCAATCCCCTTCATTTTTTTCATTTCCTCTCATAAAGGTTCTTCCAATTAAAAATTGTATGGTTCATTTCTCTTATGTCGCTCTCTGTTTCCCAATGAAGAACAGTGTAAGGGCTAATATTTTGGTCTTGTTTTTTATTCTCTTTTATCGTGTACTTTGTACAATTGCATGTTTGTGTGCCTCCCGTGCCTTTTTGTTTCCCCTTCAAGATTTTATTACTTTATACAAAAAGAACTTGATTTGATTGTTGCAAGTTCTGCATATATCTTGTTTATTACTCTTCCGGCTGGAACATGTTTGCAATTGATAAACTTGAGCATTTTATTGCCAATTTGAATAGTTTAGCTTTTTCCATGCTTTCCAGTTAGTCATTATTAATTTTTCGCTATCCTTTCCTCACTATGTAGGTTACATTAGCACAACAATTAATGATGGTCCTGGATGTTTGATGCTAAGATGCCCTGATCCATCTTGTCGAGCTGCTGTCGGTCAAGACATGATCAATTTGTTGGCCCCTGATGAAGATAAGGAGAAATATTCTCGGTACCTCCTAAGGTCCTATGTTGAAGGCAACAGAAAGGTGTGCCCTCAATATGGAACCCCAAAATCTTGTTACTATATTTGGTGTAATTCTCTGTTTCCTGTTAGTGTTAGAAGTGGGTATGGTCATCCTTCTTCCACCAAATACTGGCGCACAAATTTGGTGATAATTATAATATGTTTTTTTAATTAATTTGCACAATTTATTCTGCCATTTTAGTGCTAAAAGTGGCTATATTCTCCTTTCCCCCATCATGAGTTCCCTCTTATTGTTACAACCTTCTTTACAGTGTTGTGTCTGTACAATCATTTGGTTTATTTGGTTAAAGAGGAATGCTAGCGTTTTCAATGGTCAGTTTACATCTGCACAGTTGTTGTGGGATAGAATAGTGTTTCTTGCTTCTTTATGGTGTCATGCTTCAGGTTCTTTTAGAGGTGTTTCTTTAGCTGACATTCGGTAAGATCGGGATGCTTTATTATCATAGTTTTGTTGTCTGTTTCTTGGTTTGGAGGATGGGTCATTCTCCCAACTGTTTTTGCATATTTTCTTCTTTCATTAATAAAATCTTCTGTGATCTAAAAAACTTATTTTTACCACGTATCCTTTTCTCTCTTTTCTTGTTGACTTTCAGACCAAGTGGTGTCCTGCTCCAGGATGCGAGTATGCTGTTGATTTTGCTGCTGGCAGTGGAAGCTTTGATGTTTCCTGCCTCTGTTCACATAGCTTTTGCTGGAACGTGAGTGCACACTTCATATTGAAAGTGTTACTATACTAGATTCTGTAGAAATTAGTTGTCTTGTAGTGATTTGTTACTGCCATTGGGTAACTGCAGTGTGTGGAGGAAGCTCATCGTCCAGTAGACTGTGGCACTGTTGAAAAGTGGATTTTGAAGAACAGCGCTGAGTCTGAAAACATGAATTGGTAGATAGATAGAGACTTATTTACTCCCTTTTATTGATGACAGGGATATATGTCATCACACACACACACACACACTTGTAGAGCTGTAAGAAGATAGTTTTAAATAGTTGATACTTTTAAGAGCTGATGCTGCTTTATACTGATTTTATATTTGATTACTCAGGATACTTGCTAATTCCAAACCTTGTCCAAAATGCAAGCGACCAATTGAAAAAAACCAAGGGTGCATGCACATGACATGCACCCCCCCTTGTAAATTTGAATTTTGTTGGTAAGTTCTTAATGTTTTGCTGAAACCTTTGAAAATTGATTATCTGGATGGGGTTTTGTTTAACCTCAATGGTAAATGCAGGCTGTGCCTTGGTGCATGGTCAGATCATGGTGAGCGGACAGGTGGTTTCTATGCATGTAACAGATATGAGGCAGCCAAGCAAGAGGGAGCAGTAAGTGTGCTAATATTGTCAGTTTTATTAGATCTACCTCATGCATTGCGTTAATTCCTTGAAATAGTTAAGATAGTGATTCCTTAATGTCTTGCAAAATTCATATTATCACTTGTAGTATGATGAGTCAGAGAGGAGGCGAGAAATGGCAAAAAATTCTTTGGAGAGATACACCCATTATTATGAACGATGGGCAAGCAATCAGTTGGTATGCTAAAGTTTTGTTTGTTGCTGTTTGTATGTCAAGTTACAGCTTGTTTCTTTATTTCTTTTGTAGTTTCTTTCCCATCATTTCTTGCTTGTGTTATCTCAAAGTTTCTATGATAGTTTTCTGGTGTTGTAACTGTTAATTTGCTTTCTTTAAGGCTGATACCATTAATTTCCCTCCTTTCCCTTGGTGCTTTTGGATGTTTAGTTGCCTGCACGGCACTCAGTTAATTTTTTGACATTCTTTAAGGTTAAATCTGTTAATTTTTCTGTTCCTTGGAAGTTTTGAATGTCCTATTCTTGCATTGAGTTAATTTTTCTGTGTTTGTGCTAAGCTTTCAATGATTTTCATTCATTCGAGGGATATTTGTGGTGGAAGTTAGAAGTGACTGTTATTTGGTAATATGCTTGAATTTTACTGCAACTCGAATGTGCATATATGCAGTAATTTTTGCATATTGATCAACTTGTTAACGCTATAGCCCACGTATATATTTTGTGGTTTGATTTCTTGCACCTATTATGCAAAAAATTTAAGGCGCCTAATCTTGGTCTATATATCATGCTAACACTGTCTTTCAAGATTTACTACTATGGGTATTTCTGTCACAGTTAACTTTAACTTAGAGCTGATTAGGAATCGTGGTACAGTTTTTTCTGAGATCTTCATGAGCATTCCCATTTAATAGGTTGACCTGTGCTGTTGTCTCTTGTTCATTCCAAGTTCCAACTAACATTTTTCAATTGGAGGGTGGGGGTAGAAAGAAGTATGAAAGCGGTTAGGGTCAAATGTAGTGTGCTTTGATTGCCACCGTGGATCAGGGTTAGAAGGCCCTTTTTTAGCTTTGACTTGTGTTTTTCTTTCTTTCTTTCCTTTTTTTTGTTCTCTCACAGCTGTGTGTAATGGAAATGAATTTAGACCAGCACAAAAAGAAACAGAAGAGTCAGTTCCAGAAAAAGAAGAGAAATAATGAGAAATAGGCGAGGATGGAACCGAATGAGCTAGTGCTATTTTGCTCTGTACCTTAGTTGAAATCAGTTGGATAGATATGTAATTTACTCAATCATTCTTAAAAAGCCCTCTCCACTATAAAGATATAACAATGACAAAGGACAACATTTGACTCTAGTTTTTATTGGAATTTAGATTCTCAGTTTCTGACTGTAACCTGTACCTCTTGCAAGGATCTCTCTGGAGAACTTGTACTTAGATTACTGTTTTACAAAAAAGTTCAGTAAATGCTGAAGTTTTTTTTTTTTTTTTTTTCTTGTTATACTTTTGCTATTATATTCATCTCAACCCTTTTTATCCTTTCTTTTTAATTCATTTGTATACATGGACTTGGAGCATGTCTTAATGGAATCTGAAAGTTTTGTTCTATGTGGCAGTCGAGGCAAAAAGCTCTTGCAGATTTGCATCAAATGCAGACTGTGCATGTACGGAAACTTGTTCACACTATTTGTTCTTCATTTGCAAATTTCAAGTTGTCTATTGAATGTTCTATATCTATTAGCTGCCTGCTGAATGATATCAGAGATTGTTTTAACTTTTGTTTTTTTTCCAGCTTGAGAAGCTGAGTGACATACATTGCACACCTGAGTCTCAGCTGAAGTTCATAACGGAAGCCTGGCTTCAGGTGAATTGTCATATAATATTTCGCTATTACTATTACTATTTTTTTTTGGTAGAGAGGTTGGGGGAGGGAGGAACAAAAGAAAGGGAAAAGATCAAGCCATGTATCATCTTTTGTCTTCCCGTGTTTATTTGCAGATAGTTGAATGCAGGCGAGTTCTGAAATGGACATATGCATACGGGTTTTATCTTCCTGAGCATGAGCATGGCAAGAGACAGTTTTTTGAGTACTTGCAAGGTATGGATATGATTAATTATTTACCAAGTGATTGCATGAGACAGGTTGCCAATGGTCTCACAGCCCAACTACATGCATCCCTTCACATAAGAGAGATGGGGTACATGGTTGTGGGTCCAACTTGAGTTAGTGATTATACAAACCAAGCATGGATAAAAAAGAAGATAAGAGAAAGAAGTATGCTGGGTTTATCTATTTGTTCTCAATGGTGACCATTGCTAATAAAATAATCTCTGCATGCTCTGTAGGTGAGGCTGAGTCTGGTTTGGAAAGGCTTCATCAATGTGCAGAGAAGGAACTACAACAGTTTCTTGCTGCTGATGGCCCATCAAAAGAGTTCGACGAGTTCCGGACGAAATTAGCTGGGTTGACCAGGTATTGTTGCAAATTGTCATCGACATTATGTTTAGGTTTAGCCCCTTTAGGGGCAACTGCTTGTCTAGAAGGTTTACAGATAGTTTTTCACCTGTTCAAGCTTTACTTTTATAATTTCCAAGTGTACATATGTAATTGATAGATGGCCCTTTTTGTCCAAAAAGTGTACAACATCAAACTACTAATCCATGAAATTGTTTCCAGTGCTGCACGTGGCCATCTTTATTTAATGTTCCTTTTTTCCATTCATGGATTTGTAGATGCTTAATTAGGAGAGTAGTTCTTGTATGCATCTGAATTGCTCGAGAGGTTGAGATGCTTGAAAACTTGGTGGGACAATTTATCAGGAGTTTCATCACCTAATTAAACAGCAGCACTTCTTGCACTTTCTTTCACCTCCTGGACAATAGTCATGTTAAATGTCATTATGCACAGTGAAGATTCATCTCCTCTTTAAATTTGTTGAATTTGATGCTTGTACGAGCATTCAGGTATTACCGCAATTATAATACTGGCATTAACTCCTCTTTATATACCTACTTGCAACAGCGTGACAAAAAATTATTTTGAGAACCTGGTTAGAGCATTAGAGAATGGTCTAGCAGATGTGACTCATGCTGCTTGTAGCAAGACCTCAAGCTCAAAAAATGCCAGTGTCAGCAAAGGGAAAGGTGGCAAGGGAAAGGGTGGTAAAATGGGTGGTTCAAGCAAAAATGGAGATGATTAATCTTCCAATTCCAATTCTAAGCTGCTTCCCGTGACAGGTATGTTGCCGCAGCCATCTAAACTTCAAAACCCTTGTGTCCGTGGAAGTTGGAACCTTTTAGGAACAAGTACTCTCCAAGCAAGTTAAAAGAAGGATAATTGCTCTTTCATTTTTTGGTTTGATGGCTCATCCTTTCCAGAGGCTTCTCAATGTGTGGATGGTTAGTAAGATGTCAAAGGACCGGAAGAATAAAAAAAGCTTCTGAATCAAATCTGTGTGGTTTTACGGCAAGCGCCATGCTTGGTGTACTGTATATAGTTGTCTGTTTACTAACATATCGATCTGCAACTTGCTTTTGTTGCTGGTAATTATATGTATAGGAAACACTTTTAATCTGTGAACGCATATTTACTCTTTTGTGAAAAAGAAACTGAAACTTCAACTGACTTTGCTTTGAACTTCGTTTCTCACTTCCCTTGCCTGATGGTCCATGCGATCTGTCCTTTGAAAAATCCAGTGAGCAGTGATATGGTATTGTGTAGGTTCAGCTTTCAAATTGGTGTCGCTGAACAATTTGTTTTCATATAGCTTCCATTTCAATTTCGGTTACCATCAACTTTCTGATTCTCTGCAACTTTAAAGCTAATTCAGCAATGAAAATCCAAGGAACAAGGTTGAAGATACAACTGTTTCTCTGGATGTTTGATTATGCTTGTTTCGCAGCCATGGATTTTGATATCATGATCATGATCATTTTGGAATGAGCTTCAACATCTAAAATTACAGATGGAATGCATGAAAAATCAAGCCCCTCAACTACTTGAGACAAGAATTCATTAAAGAAACATTAATCTTGAATCATGTCTTGTTAAGATTAACCTTGATCTGGATTAATCATGTGTCCCATTTTCATAACACCTGATCGACGCTTCTTTCTGGTCAAATTTTAACCCAAAAAAAAAAAAAAAAAGAAAGAAAGAGAGGAAAAGCACGATCGGTGTGATTCCCTTTAGAAACAATCCTACAAAAAAACTCACCTCCCTTGCAAAGTTCCACGACAAGATGGACATCATCTCTATCCTCGTATGCCTCCTTGAAGCTCGCAATAATAGGATGTTTAGGCAAATGCCTCATGATCTCCACCTCTCTCCTTGCATCCTCCACATCAATTTCTGTCCTCAGTTTGGATCTAGAAATCTTGCATGCGCACTTTTCACCTGTTTTAATATAAAAATATTATTGTATTTGATAATGTCTTCAAGAATACATTTTGTCATTCTTCAATCAGCATTTAGATAATTTGTTCAAGTCTTCATCGTGAATAAAAAGCTGCAGGCTGTGTACCAGAGTTGGTTATAATTGTTTTTTATTTAAAAATATATTAAAATAATATTTTTTATATTTTAAAAGTTATTTTTGATATTAATATAAAATATTAAAAAATGTTAATTTAAAATAAAATAAAATAAAAAAAACAAAGCTGTGTAAAAATGAGATCACGGCCGTCCGTCAACACGAGTCGTCGAAAAAGCGTCAATGATTCGAAAGTGAGCGGTTCAACGGCAAGTATTTCAAAACTCGACAGGGACCCACCTCCTTCTTTAACTTGCGGAATAAGGAGATGACGTTGCTATTTCATGTACCCAGGTGTATTTTTCTCACACTCAACACAGGCGAAAAAATAAAAGTCAAAGACCAAAACGAAAGAAAAATCCTCCATCAACCAATTAGAGTAGAACTAATTCTCGAGCTCAACTAAACCTTACTTTCTCTAATGATAGCCCATCATCGAAAAAAGGGCCAATATAAAGCCCGTGGCGGGAGAGAGAAAAACCGCTCTTCCCTTGCAAAACAAGTAGTTCTAGCGGAGACTACTTTCTTCCCATTTTCCTTCCCCTCTCTCTTTGTCCGCGCAGAAAGAGGGATTGCGATACAGTACTGAGCTTGTGAGCGAGCGAGGGTTTTGAAAATGGGGGAATCGCCATCATCTCCTACGTCGTGTAGCTCTTCACGTTCTGCACCATTTCCGCAATCGAACTTCGCGTCTCTTCCAGTAATGGCTCAGAAGGACAGAATTGTCGAGAAAATCTTGGAAAATCGCGTCACTCTAATCGTCGGCGAGACTGGCTGCGGTACGAATCCTTCCGTTATTCTCAATTTTTTTTTTGCATTTTCTCTTTTAGTTTTTGGCTGATAAAAAAAAGCGAAAAGGATAAAAATAGGAAAAAATCTGTTTGGTTCTGAAATGATCAAGCTGAAAAAAATAGTAATAATGGAAACAAGTTTTATTATAACAAAGATCCTGGTTTTTTACTTGATACCATGGAATATTTACTCTATTTTTTTTTTTTTTGCAATCGTAGTGCTTGTAACCTGCTGTTATGGATGACTGGGGTTTATCATTTTTCGGAAAAAAGAAAAGGAAGATTTTTATTTTAATTAAAATCTGATATGAGTTCAAGTATATTGGATTGGGAGGGCTTATGAATTTATAATAATTTACATGGTTTTTGTATAATCATATTTTTAGCATTTTGTGGTATTAATAGATTTTTCTGTTTTATTTTGAAGGAAAGAGCTCTCAAGTTCCACAGTTTCTTCTGGAAGAAAACATGAAACCCATTTTATGCACACAACCAAGGAGATTTGCTGTTGTTGCTGTTGCTAAAATGGTTGCTAAAGCTCGTAACTGTGAACTTGGAGCACAGGTTGGATATCACATAGGTCATTCGAAGCTTATATCGGCAAGGTATTGTCCAGCCCGTGCGTTGATTTACTTGCTTTTCCATCACTTTTGTGTCATCTCTACTCAATTACTGTGCTATATCCTCTCCTTCTCTCTGCTTGACACCCAAAGTGAGGTCTTGGGACTGTGATGTGTCTTTTGCCAATTACTGGTGGTCTTTACACTAATTACTTTTCTTTGCTTTAGCAGTTCAGAAATTGTCTTCAAAACAGCTGGTGTTCTGTTGGATGAAATGCGAGAGAAAGGGTTGAAAGCTCTCAACTACAAGGCTATTATTCTTGATGAAGTGCATGAAAGATCTGTTGAATCTGATCTTGTTCTTGTTTGTGTCAAGCAGTTTCTGCTGAAAAACAATGACCTGAGGTGCCTCTTTGGCTTTTATCATGTATAGCAATGTTTTCTGTATTATTGAATTTTGTTTTCTTCCATCCTAAATTGCTTGGTTGAAGCCTTTGTTTGCTGACTTGTTGCTATTCTCATGCTTTTTTTTTCCTTCCTCTCCTGCGCTATTTTCATGCTTTTTTTTTTCTTCCTCTCCTGCTCTCACCTTCTCAGTTTATTTCTACAAGAGTGGGATATTTGTCTCTTTGCGTTTTCTATGTCACATAGCAGTTGAGTTGTCCAAGTCATGTTATTTGGAAGTATGACAGATTTTTGTTTTCTTCAGGGTTGTATTGATGTCGGCAACTGCTGATATTGCAAGATACCGAGATTACTTCAAAGACCTCGGTAGGGGTGAGAGAGTTGAGGTGCTTGCAATCGCTAACACCAACCAACAGGCCCTTTTCCAGCGAAGAGTGTCATATCTTGAACAGGCAAGTATTTGTTTCTAGGGACTTTTCTTGATGGAATTTGTGCTCTTCATCAAAGACCTTGAATTGATGAAGAATTCAACTGGTTTTAATTCTAGAGTTTTCAAGCACAATGCCTCCTTTGAGCATTCTATAAATGTAAAATATCAGTTTTTATAACAGATGTCTACTCTTGGCACTATTTAATGAGATTTTGGCTTGGGACGCAATAAAGTACAGGGAGTGGGGACGCCTGAATTGATTGTTTCATGACTGCCATATTTATTCTAGATTTCCATTAGGAAGCCTTTGGCATTCCAGACTAGCAAATTTGAGCTAAATAATTAACATGTTCCTTTAAGAATGAAGAAGTTGGTCAGTGAGTGTGAATCAGTTTAATAGGTGGTTGAAAATAACTTGGGTGTGGTTAGTTGGTTGATATAGGAATTTGACAGCATAAAAAATAGATGATGCAATCGATATATAAGTTGTTTGGAAATATTCCCACATAACTAGGTTTTGAAGGGATAATATGATTGGATGAAGATTTGGAGGTAAAAAGCATGCAATGTAAATTCTCTATAATCATTCATGTTGTACAAAAAGATCATTTATTAGGTATTACACTGCATAGGCAATCATGATGAAAACATCACCATGCAAGTATGCATTGGTGTGTGGGGCTTGCATATATCTGAATGAAAGGGACCATAGAGGCAGTGTCAGATTCTTTGATGGCATGCGATCTTTTGACAGAAAAGCCATTCCTTTAGTATAATCAATGATTTTGTTCTGTTTTTGGAGCAGGTAACTGAACTTCTTGGAACAAGTTCAGACTTATTGGCTGAAACCTACTGTTCAGGACCAAACCCTTCTATGGCTGCTGCTGATTTCAAACCAGAAGTGCATGGACTTATTTTTGATTTGATTTTGCACATTCATGAAAATGAACCAGACATTGAAAAGGGCATTTTGGTTTTCCTTCCAACGTACCTTGACCTGGAGCAGCAGTGGCATCGTCTGAATCCACTTAGTTCATCTTTTAAAGTTCACATTTTACATGGAAGCATTGACACTCAACAAGCTCTTTTGGCTATGAAAATCTTGAAATCTCATCGGAAGGTATGCATCTAATTGGTTGGGACATCATTAACGTGGTTAGTGGAAGACAATAGGGAAGTGAATCTGCATCTGACATTCAAAAATCAAACAAAATTTTCACATCTTATGATACACATACTTCTTGTAAGGCTTGAACATGTTTGAAAGCTTAATTTGTGCCCTTTTTGTTCTACGGTTGGTTAAGTTTTGGTGCATATTTTCCATCAGACACAAACATACACACTGGACACAGTAAAATTTATCAATAGAGTTTGATTCTTCAATTCTTTCATTCACAAATGTTTATGACACTGATGCCTTTAGCCACTTTTAGTTTCAGTTCTAGAACTTATCGTGGTTGAAGTTGTTCCCTTTTCATAGGTAATATTGGCCACAAATATTGCAGAATCATCTGTAACCATACCCAAAGTAGCCTATGTCATTGATTCATGCCGATCTTTACAAGTTTTCTGGGACGCTACTAGGAAAAAGGATTCTACAGAGCTTGTTTGGGTTTCTAAGTCTCAGGTATTGTGAGCATCGTAAAGGTTGTTCTTGGATTTGTATAATCTCACACTCTTATTAGTGAAAATTATGGTTTAGGCTGATCAGCGGAGAGGGAGAACTGGTCGAACTTGTGATGGCCAGATATATCGGTTGGTCACAAATTCATTTTTCAACAAGCTGGAGGATCATGAACGTCCAGCCATATTGAGGTTGTCATTGCGGCAACAAGTTCTTCTGATGTGTTGTGCTGAATCCAGAGCCATTAATGATCCCAAGGGTATGGTTCTTATATTGTTGTGAATTGTACTTCACAATTAATGGTTGGGGTGGAATATCTTTTTCAATTCACACGCAGCCACTTATCTTGCATAAATGCATGAATTGGATAGAACGCATTTTCTTACATATGCTGGAATTACTTTTCCTTACACTGAAATGAGCTGGTGTGTAAAATTTGGATTCAACTCAAATTAGGTCAGTTATTTCATGGCATTCATCAGAGTACTTCCTTTGTAGGTTTTTCTACTGTTTACTTGCACAATGCGTGATGCAACAAAGTGAACCATTTTGTTGGTGTTGAATGAATGCCATGATCAAAATCTTAAACTGTCAAGTAGGTCAAACTGCACACTGTATATACTTGACACCTTGTAGATTTGCCTACCCTGCTTGAACCACATTTTAAGTTTTAATATTCTCCTGAAACCTGAGTTAGGTTCTTTATTTTATTTTTTTCTTGTTGTATTTGCAGTTTTTAGTGCGAAAATAACTGTCAAGTGATTTAGATGTTAGCTGTTGGTATTAATTGTTGAGATCGGTGTCAAAGATCATGTTAAAAGTATCTGAACCAAACTCCTTATTTTTAGTTTGTATACTGAAATTTGAGCATCCTAATTTCTGTAAATTTGATGCCAGTCTTGTTGCAGAAGGCTTTGGATCCCCCAGATCCTGAGTTTATTGAAGATGCATTAAATTTGCTTGTTTGCATGAAGGCATTGGATAGACCATCTCCAAGGGGGCGGTACGAGCCCACCTTTTATGGACGGTTGCTTGCCAGTTTCCCATTGTCCTTTGATGCGTCTGTGCTTGTACTCAAGTTTGCAGACTTTGGATTGCTCCAGCAAGGCATTCTACTGGGCATATTGATGGATATCCAGCCTCAACCGATTCTTCGTCCTTTTGGAGAGGAACATTTGGTATTGTCTTATAAGTTGCATGTGCTTGCTTGTGAGAACAATTACCCCTCTGATAATATTTGTTTTTTTTTATCAATCTTCAGTATACAGAGTACGCTTACCAATACTATGGTGGAGACTGCGACTATACTGTCCAAATTGGTCGAAAGGAGATGATACTAATTGGAAACTTGGGTGCATATCAGTTCTGGCAACATATATTTAAGGTAAAATTGGTTGCTAGCTCACACCTTTTGAAGAATGCTCTTTATAGTAGATATTTTGTATATGATTTTAAACATTCTGCCTTCTTCTGAAGGATAAGCACCGCCTTGAACACTTGAAACACCTTTTAAAGATTGATGAAATGAAAGATACCACTGTGTTGCTGCCAAAGATTGAAGAAGAATGGTGCACATTCCATAATCTTGTCCAATCATCACTACATAATGTCTCCGAGATATGTATGTATTTAAACACTAGCATTTATGCTTTGTTACATGCAATCATTACCTTGTCTTGTATGGTAAACCTCTTTGGTTTTTCAATTCGATTATATTATTATTCTCATTTCTTTTCTTTTTTGTTTTATTTTCTCTTCCAAGCTTATCTCTAGTTTGGTGATCTTTTCTTTCAGATGAAGATATACTAAATTCACTACATCGGTTTCGGCCAAGATTTCTGGGTACCTGTAATGATTTACCGACTTGGCATGCCCCTTATGAATTTAAGCACACTTGTCTTCTAAAATGTCAGCCAAAAGGAGATAATGATACTGTTGTTGCGGATGATGAGCACGATGAGCCATCTCATGAAACAAGGAAATGTTTTGCAGTACCATTTGTTGCTCCAAGTCACTTTCAGACCATAAAAGTGGCTGAAAATTTGTCGAAGATTGTCAAAGAGGTAATATGCCTTACACCTTTAGCTTACTTTATTGACATATTAATTATCATTTCACTTATTTCCCATGTTCAACAGATGAGAGTTCGGCATACAGACAGCACGTCTGACGTTCAGCATGAGTATATTGTTAATGAGTCTCATGGCAATGAAGAAGCTTCTCTGTGTATATATTTTATGAAGGGATCCTGCAACAGAGGCAGTCAATGTTTGTTTTCTCATTCAGCTCAAGGGAAAAGAGATCCATGCAAATTCTTTTTCACTTTACAAGTATTTCACTTCTGTAGCTTGAGTTCTCTCTTTCTATTGCTTTCTTTTTGTCATTACTGCAATAATTAGCATACTATGTTTAGGTGGCAAAGCTTTCACTTAGGGCCATTCTAGCTCTATTGATCCTAGCTACCATTCAAAGGCTGGGCCTATAATGTTAGTGTTATTTTGTACTAGTAATCTGAAAGAGAAACTGATTGAGAAAGTTGGACTGGTGGTGACGCCTCTCTTGTCTTGCCATGTCTTCATAGTGAGGAGTGATGCAAACTCCTTGATCAAACAGTGGAGAAAATTTGGACAAAGCATAGTTTTAGGTGTGGAAGGATAGAAAAGTTGATACACGTGAACCCAGTGAGTTTGGAGTTGATGCATATTGTTTTTGATGTAGTGTGGGAGGCGGAATTCTAAATTTTCTGAGTTTATCTTCAACTTCGAATTTTATTGAATCATTTTCTACATTTGAATTTATTTTCTAGTACTGTATGACAGGTAGAATTTTTTTCTTTCATTCAGTAAAACATTTAAGATTATAGCTAGATGAGCTTGCTGTCAGGAATGAACTAAAGTTGCAATTGCAAATGAGGTTTTGACTGCTGTAATCTAATACATAGCATTGACAACACAAGTTCTTTTATCCCTATGTAATGTTGGAACATAGAAAAATTATCTAACGGCCCCTATCATAGCTGCAAACCTTCTTATTTAGGAATCAGCTGCAGTTAATTCCCTTTTGCAATTAACACTACAGGCTGATGAAGATGCAGTTAGGAATCAACTGCAATCACAATTACAACTGAGGTTTTGACTGCTGTAATCAGATATATCACTGGAAATATGGAAAAATCATCTGGAAGCCCCAGTGAAATAGCTGCAGACTTCCTTAATTAGCATTTTAGCATAGGATGTAATTTGTCTCTGAAGCCTTCATATGATTTTTAAGTCATTGATGATATGTTATTCAGGTGACTGAATTCTCATGTCCCTCCATTGAAATTCTGTTTAAATCTGCTCTTACTTTCAATATATATATATATATATATATATATATATATATATATATATGTATTTATGTATGTATGTATGTATGTATTGAAAGTAACTTGTGCCAACCCACAGTTTTAGATGCCAGAATAACTTCACTTTGTTTATCTAACTGAACTGATTTTGTAAGCATAGTTAGCAGATTAATTTACCTGGTTGACAGTGAAGAATATGGTTTTCCAAGTGCTTGTAACAGTATGTTTAAAGCCCCAATTGTGGATCTCATGCATTCCTCAGCTACTTGTTAAGGCCATGTCTGAGAAAATGTGTTTGTGGATAAGATCCCTCTTGTATTATCTTGTAATGGTTAGTAAATTTTCAGGGATGTCGAAATGGAGAGACTTGTTCCTTTTCTCATGTTGTGGGTCCATCATTGTCATCATTTAGCTCAACTCCATGCATGCCAGAAGATGGTGCTGTCAATGCCGCGTCCCTGCTACGTTTTCTTCCGACGTCTTCTGATGGATGTGTTCTGTTATTGGATGACACTGATTTGCGTTTCTCCTCAAATCTTGCTTGTCACTACGATCCTTGCAAAATAATCTCTACAACATGTATGTCAGACACTTTCATGTGCGACTCATCATTGACGGGTATCAGAATTCTGTGGGGTCTCCACCACCCATACCAAACCATTATTTCCACTCCAAGAGGTAGTCCCATTCCATGGAGTGAAATTAAGTGCATATTGTGGTTGCCTAATTTAGATAGTTACAGTGAAAATTTGGAGAGGCAGAAAACTTTTGTGCAGAATTTCTTTGAGTACTTAGCCATCCGAATATTAGCTGATGCCTTGTATGAAGTGCAAGTTATCCTCGTCATGAACAATATCAAATTTTCACTGCTGCAGGTAATTGTTTTTCGCATTGGTGTTTATTTTCTGCTCTGTGCATCATTTAAAATGTCATTTCCTATTTGCGATGAACTTCTGCATGACAGATCCTTTTCCTTCTTATTGTCATTTGCTAGCATGATTTACGTCTGCCATGTGTGGCTAAAACCAGCTATTATTCTGGCAGTGCAGCTTACAGTGGTGATATTTGCAACGATGAGATAGTCTGAACGTGTTTGGTTGTTATTTCAGGTAGAGAAGTTGGGGAGAGACAGCTTCTTTTTCCTTGGAGAGTCTTTTCCATTCGACGAGGAAAGCTTTGGTCAGATGCCAAATACAGTCACTACTAGAAAGCCAATGATGGTATCAAAGCCCATCTCATATGTATTTATCCTGCAACCGCCTACTGATGTTCAGTTTGGCAACTATGCTGCCGTACTTCAAAAACATCTGCACGATGTCAATGTGGACCAGGTAGAGGGTTTTCAGGGTTGGCATTCGTAATCTCGTAATCTATAAATTTATGATTTTATATTGTAGATAGATGATGGATATCAATGACAATGTTATCAGCTACTGGTTTGCTTGATATATTGTGGCTTTTTTCATTTCACACGTTGCTGCCACCCTTTGAATTGAATTGGTTAATACCGGGCAAAACTAAATGATTGTTTATTATTTAAATTTGGATTAGCTGGTTAAACTTCTTGTTTCTTTTTACATGGGATTTGTTGAAGGATATTATAATAAATGAAATAGTCTATCATTGTAGTAAAACTCCTGCAGCATAATTTCATCAGCTTGGTCAGCAGAACTGAAATCCTGCTCTGCTAAGATGGGCCTGCGAAATTTTTGATTTGACAGAAGAAAAAAAAGAAAAAAAAACAGTTACACGGAGATAGTCTATGGAATTTCAAACTTTGGAAGGATTGGATCCAAATCTAAGTGAATTTTTAGGTTTTGGTTCATTAAGAAATATTTAAAAATAAAGTGTGGGTGCTGATGCAGAGGAAAAGATGGGTTTGAATGCTTTTGTGGCAACTGGATTGATGAAAGATGGTCAGTGATGGCGGCGTGGATAGTTGGTTACTGTTCCTGATATTGTGGTGGCGCTGATCTCAGTTGGGGTGGTTTATGGTGGCTATGGAGTGTTGGTTCAATTGGAAAAGGGGGGAGGTAAAGGGTGGTGAATGGGTTATTGTTGGCAATCTGTGTGTGTTGTTGGCTGGGACTATGGGGGCTGATTTGGTTTGTTGGCGGAGAGGGATGAGCCTATGAATGGGGGTGATGGAGGGTGGTAGTCTATGGCTTGTTGTCCTGCTATTTTGTGGGTTTTTGGGTTGGTGGTGGTGAAAAACAGCAAGGGGGTTGTTAATGGAGGCTTGAAAATTTTGTCATTTTTACATAATCTCATTTCTAAACTAATTCAATAGTTAAATACCTGAAAAATACCATGAATTTCTAAGAATTAAATAAAAACAAAAAACATCTAGAATTCTAGACAAACGAGCTAAAAAATATACAATTTACTTGACATCTTTCTTAACACTCTAATATCTGGAGTGCAATTTGTAAAAAGATTTTAAGAATCTCCTAAATTTCCATCGACTCCACATCTCTAAAAAATATACAATTTACATGGACTACACATCTCCTAAATTTCTTTTGATTTTAAAATTAAATGAATTTATTTCAATAATAAACTCACCTAAATTTATCAAGAATCTTCAGCTAGCTAACTATGCTAAACATAAAAAATACTTATTGCAAGAATCCAAATTAATTAATTTTCAAATTCTTGATTTTCTTATGATCAAGATCACATTGACGTTCTCCTATAACACACATTCTATTAATTTCCTCCAATATATCAAATCAAAAACATTATTGCATAAATCAAGAGTTGATTTTTTTTTTTATATATAAATCTACACGATAAATCTAACATATGAAATATCCATGAATAACTTTTTCTCAAAATTGATTTTGTATAATGAATGAAAATAGAAATATAGTCGACCTATATTTGCCACTCTCATGCATTGTATCCATATTTATCGAGTCCTGTACACTTCCCATGATGCCTGCGGTGGTTGCTACACATTATTTACATGATTATTCATTTTATCATATTTTTAATATTTTGTAATATTACCAACTACGACACATATGGTTAGCTATAAACCTAGTCACACATGCACTTGCAACTACTAGTTCGGTTGTAAATCACTGTAATTTGTTTTTTTTTTCTTTCTCCGAATTTATTAATTTTAATTAATTTTATGTGGTTCAAAATTAAATATAACATTCAGATTTATTCAAATAAATACAATATTAACTTTTTTTTCAGGGATACAAAGTTGTTGGAGTTGTATTGTAAATTTTCTAATGAATAATTTTTGGTTGGTAAATTTGTTGTTAATAAACTCTCTTTCTAATAGCGATCATGCATGATACTTTGAGCAGTCACATGGAAACTCGTGTTTATTACATTATCGAACTTTGCTCTCGTATGGTAACATTAAATACTTAGAAATAAATAATAGTAACTTCATCGGTCCAATGGTATAAAGAATAGAAAATTTCTATTCTTTCCTTTCACGGATTCTTTCCAATCTACGTATGTTTTTATTATGAATTCCATCAATTTATGTGCATCTTTATTAATTCTATAAATTTTAAAATTAATAATTATTTAAATATTTAGTGATTTTTTTTTTAATTATTACACCTTGTCATTATTTCTTCACCATTCAGAATATGTGACGTAGTGATTTATATTAAATATTCCATAAATTAATTAATGTATACTGGGAAGAATGATGTGAATTACTTGATTCTATAATTAAGAAGTATTTTGGGAAATTCTTGTCATGGATAACTCTCTCATTCAAATTTTTTGTGAGGATTTGTTTGAGAAATTTTGAAAAAAGAATTTATTTACCAAAGAAAATATAATATTGGTAAGACGATGAAACATGATAGTAACTTAAAAAAGAAATTCATTTATCAATGAGATTAAATCCTTACTAACAACAAAACTCTTTCACATGCGGAGTTTTTTTAATTCTCACTAAAACTGCTTTTGAGATGTTTTCAAAATTAATGAAGATTTAAAAAATTTAAACTTCAAAATTAAATGAATTTACTTTGATAACAAGATAAACTATATATTTTTTTAAGAATCCTTTTATAATTATACTAAATAGTTGTGAATTTCAAATTAATTAGTTTTGAAACTCTTAGATTCTATTGTGATTCGAATAATACTTATATAATTAGTTTCCTCCAATAATTCAAATATCATCAGCACACAAATCAAAAGTTGCCTTTTCTAACCATTCCAATTATAAAAATTTAGGATTAAATAGTAACAAGTTCGATCCTTATAGTTGTTAATATAATGGCTACTAAAAGCTTGTATGATCATTAACATCAGGATCAATGAGATTAGTTGAGATGCGCGCAAGCTGACCCAAACACCCACATTAATAATAATAAAAAAATTGTTTTTTCTTCTTCTTAAAACCAAGAAATCTAACATATAAAATATTTATTCATGAATTGTATTTATACAATTCCCATGATACATACATTATTTACATTATTCTTTTTATCATGTGCTTCATTAAATTTGCATGCATTTAGATGATAAGTTTGGTGATAATGAATTCTCTTTCTAGCCGTTTCTATTTAGTTGACTGGGCGTTGCCATTAATAAACTTTTATAATGTTGTTAAATAAGACCAAGCCTAGTAGGTCAACATGGTAATTTACCAAGCTGTTTTCTAGACTAAAAAAATGAAAAAGAAGAAGTTTTAGACATTTTTTTTTTCAAAAACTACAGAAACTGAAAAGAAACAAACAAAAAAGTAGGGGAGCTGAAGATAGCTTTTTTGGGTCAATTTATAAATGGCCACTTGATTTCTCCACCTTTTGCACTATTGTCCTCCTTTGAATTTCTCATTTGTGTTATAATTTCTAAGAAGTCGGTTGATAATTTGGGTAAAGAAGGACGAAATAATAATAAAAAAAATAGACAAAAAAGTTAAAGAATAGTGTAATGTGTGTGTGAATATTCAACGTCTAGTAAAACTATATATGTTTTTGTTTTATGCTTGATTTGTAGTCCTTTAAAAAATAATTTTTAAAAAATAAAATAAACATTATTTTAATATATTTTTAAATAAAAAATATTTTAAAAAATAACTATATCATATTCTTGTTGACTAAAAAATTATATGCAAGTTACTTTTATTCTTCTCAAGTTGTAATTTATTTGCGTTTAGTTAGTATAAAAAAAAACACTAGTATATAAAATAATACATTAATGTTTTTGGTTAAAAAACAAAAGAAAAACATAAAATAAATTGTTTTAAGATAAGTTTTGAACGAATTTCTGTCATTGCAAATCAATAAACAGGTCTCAATATCTCTCATCTACCTTATATTGATACAAAATCCAAAAAATATATTTTTAATATCTGTTACAAAATTCAATGGCCACCTAGAAACCAACACATTCAAGTTGTACATCAGCAAATCAATTAAAAATTGAATAACCATAAATCCAATATCACATCCAATTCAATTTCCATTACCAACCAAATATATTTTCAAAATGATAGTTTGAGTAATAAAAATAAAAGTCGTGAACTTTATTTAATTTCCATGAACTGATTCAATATCGACTAAAACAGTTCTAAAATTTAAAAACTTTCGATTTCAAAATTAAATGAATTTATTTCAATAATAAACTCAACTAAATTTCTCAAGAATCTTTCAGCTAACTATGCTAAACATAAAAAATACTCATTGCAAGAATCCAAATTAATTATTTTTCAAATTCTTGATTTTCTTATGATGAAGATCATATTGACGTTCTCTTGCATATAATAAATCAAAAAACATAATTGCATAAGTCAAGAGTTGATTTTTTTTTTTTTTATAAAATATACACGATAAATCTAACATATGAAATATCCATGAATAGCTTTGTTTCGAAACTGATTTTGTATAATGAATGAAAATAGAAATATCGTCGACCTATATTTGCCACTTTCATGCATTGTATCCATATTCATCAAGTCCTGTACGTTTCCCATGATGCCGGTGGTGGTTGCTATATTGAGAATTTTGATAAGTGATGTTCTGATGATAATTGTTTATTAGAAACTTAATATATTGACACAATATTTAATATGATTTAGTAAATTATCTATATTTATAAAAAATATCTATATTATTAAAAATAAAAAAATAATACAGTATAAATATATGGAGGAGGAGGATTACATCCATTCAAACTCAATTTCCAGCTCTCATTGTTGCACTTGCAGCTGCTGTCATTATAGCTCTTCTTTCTTTCACGCACTCTCTCTCAACTTTGCTATTTAAAATTATACTTTTTTTATGGGTATCAATGGCACACCAGAGACCATAAATTATGTTACCAATTATGCTATAAAATAAGCTTCTATTTTATACCAAGTAGGTGATGAGTTGTTCCACACTTGTACAAAGTTGAAGTAGGGTATTTGTCATAAAATGATAATTACCTAATATGCTATAAATTATTTACATGATTATTCATTCTATACTATTTTTTATTGCTTGATTAAAATAGCATATAATATTTCTTCTATGCCTTAAGCCAAATGTAATGGTATTGAGTGTGTTTGGTATTGTGGTAGTTTTTATAGTTGTGGTTTTAAAAAAATTATTCTATAAAAAGTACTTTTGGTTAAGGTTGGTTTGATATTTATATATATTTGGTTAAAACTGTGGTTGTAATTGGGGTTGAATAAAAAATAGTTTAATGTTTTTGGTTAAAAATGCTTTTCAAATTGAGGTTATAAAATAACTAAAAGAATATAAATTAATATTGATAATTTTTAATTTAAATATTGTAGATTTAACTACTACTATTACATCATTAAATAAATAATACTTTATATCAAATATTTTTTATTGTTCTATTAATTTATCTACAATTCTACCACGTACTAAATTTATCCGACAATGACTATATTTTTCATGGTTTTTTAAGCATTCAATAAAATTATGTAAAATATCATCAGAAATAAAATTAGGATTGCAATCACATTTTGTAAATGCTAAGTTATCATGTAATCTCTTTCTAATTTATATAGTGTTATTGAAAAATATTAAACATTATTTTTTCAAGTAAAATACAATTAAAAAAAATATTAATTTTGAGAGATTAATACGTGTAATGTCTCCTAACTCAAGACCGAACTTTGCTATAAGTCCAGCATTCAAAGGATTTTATAACTATGCTTTTATCAGCCGAACGTGCCACACGTGTGGGGCGATTGACGGATACTCCATTCTACACGGTGACATGATTAGTCGACAACCGACAAACCCGCCGCTTTCCTCCCACTTTTCACGGGGACTGACTCCTCCAAAAGCTACAATTCCATCAATCTCCCTAGTCTTTCCTTTTCTATTACCAAATTGCCACCAAAACTATAGCATGAGCCAAACGGTACCTTGTTGTTGTGATGAGCACGCTTGTTAAAAATAATTTAATACTTCAAGTCAATTTTTTTTTTTATTTTCTTATAAATTAATGTGAACACAAAGTAATATTATCACATAAAATAATGCTTAATATATATATATATATAAAATAAATAATTGATTTTTATTTCAATATTTATTTTTTATTGTTTTAAACAATCTAACAAGAAACATATTACAATATTTTAAATAATTCAATTTAATTTAGATTAACCAAATTTAGTTAAATTATATCCTGAATTTACTAGATTTAAAACAAAACAAAGACTTGATGTGAATTTTTTTAAAACAATCCATGAAATGGCATCTGCATTTTAAAAATGCCAAAAAACATATATTTTTAGATGCAAATGACCATCCACCACGTGTTAGCAGCTCCAGCAAACGGACGACGAACCGTCTGTCACGGTCGTTTTTATTCTTATTTTTTGAGCGTCTCTCACGGTGGTTGGATATAAAAAAAACGAAAAGAGGAAACTTGACGAAACAATATTTTTTATTACATAAACACCCTTGTCTCTTTCCAACATTTACCAAAATGACACTACCAAGTGGCAAAATGTTAATATGACAAAACCTCAAGTACTTTATCGTAATTAAACGAAAATGTTACACTACTGCTGAGTCCTGAATCAGAAGCTTCTTTGTCTTCTCTATTGGGTTTTGGACTTTCGAATATATAAAGGATATCAAAACTTCTCTTTTTGACTTTTGAATTTTGATGGAAACACACTGTGATTTCCTGATTTTCAGTGTTTTATTGATCTTTTTAGCCTTTACACGTTATAATATAAAAGGGTTTCTTTTGAAACAAGTTTTTCCATAGAGAATAGTTAAAGAAATCATCATCTTTTTGTTCTTACAAGGTAAAGTTTTTTTTGTCTTTACTTTGTTAGCTTTTCTGGGTCATTTTAGAATTTTGACTTTTTGGGTTTCTTTTTGGTTTTTAGGTGAATTTGATGGTTAATGATATGGTTTTGTTGAGGTCTTTGTGGTGGGTAATGTCAAAGTTTTGATCTTTTTGCAGGTTTTGTTGTGTTTTAGAGGATTTTTCGGGATGAATTATAAAGGAAAGATGCGTGCTCCATCTTTGCTTGCACAGTGTTTACCTGGTTTGGCGCCTCAAGATAGAGGAAGCCATAGTATGTCAGCTGTTTCAGAGAGAGATGTGAATCTTCCTACACCAGCTGTGGAGATTCTCCCTTCAAAGGTATATATTGTTCTTCTCTTGATTGTTTTGTTGCAATTGTGTTTGGCTTGAATCTACTGGTAAAAATATATATGAAATTTATGACTTTGACATAAGAGTTTTTTGACATTGGTGGCGGAGGAGGGAGAGCTAAAGTTGACTTCAAAATTGAATCATGTATTTTTAATTGTGTAGATGGTCCATCCTTACAAGTATTCTGGGGAGAACGTAGAATTTCAAGGCCTTAATGTGTTCAAGGTATGCATAATCCTTGTTTGATGGTTATGTGAAAAATGGTTGTCTCTTATGCCAAAGGTTCGAAAAAAATTAATGGGATTTTAGTTCTTTCAAGGAGAACTGGCTTGTGTAGTTAATTAGTTATTGTCAGGAAATCTTTTGTGTGAGTTCTGGAAGTTATAATTGAACATTTCAAAACCTACTTCTTCTATGTATAGTTATTTATTTAATGATCAGAGTTGTGAGTTGTGATTTATTCCATTTCAAACTCTTTCAGGGCAGAGTTAATGTTGCTGATATTATTGGGTTCACTGGTTCTGAGATGATATCCTCAAAAACTGATGGTTAGTAACACTTCCAGCTTGCATTAAAAAGGGAAAGTTTTAGTTCAATTTAGATGTTGCTAGATATATAAATACTGTTGCACAAGGATGCAGAATAGATGTAATTGATTGATTTGAATTTAAAGCCGAGAACCAATGCGTGTTTTGCAGGGTATCTGAAATCTTGGGACAGCTCTATTGATCTTGTTAATGTTCTCAAGCATGAGATACGTGATGGTCAACTTAGCTTTAGAGGCAAGAGGGTACTTGAGGTAATTAAGTCAAGGAAACGTTTTACTACTTATAATCATGCTTTAAGTTCATGAGTTGAAGTCTTCCCTTTTGCATTAACAGTCTGGAAGAAAAACAGCCTAATGATTTACAAGAAACTTCAGTAGTCTCCTATCCTGAAAGTCTTGGTTGTGATGGCTCCTTGGTCTATGCTACCATGATAACTCTACTTTTTGTTTGAAGTAATTTAGCAACATGACCTGACTCTTGATCTCTCCACTTGGTGATTGTTACAGCTTGGTTGTAGCTATGGTATTCCAGGGATTTTTGCTTGCCTGAAGGTAAATTCCATTGACTGATTAAATCTTCCCTTCAATATGGGGTGATTTGTATGTTACTAAAACATGTGTAGACGTGATTTGTCTTCCAGGCATTTTTTCCCACTAACTTTTATTGCCTTCTTATTTTTAGAATATGGAATGCATTTGTCATTTACCCAAAGTACAATTTGTGCTAATTTTACAAGTACTCTTGAATATCAAGTGCTATAATGTGTAAACCAATTAATAAGCGAAAAGTACTTTGAACCACAACCGCTACCGCTACCGCTACCGCTACCGCTACCGCTACCGCTACCGCTACCGCTACCATGATCCCAAACATGCCCATATCATAAGGATATTTAATTTGGTTTAGGTTCTGCTTTTTGTAATTAAAGACCCTTATGCTATAGAGGTCATTGGCAACAAAAACTTGGGATTGTTGACTCGATTTTCCATTATGAGTAGGTCAAGATTTTTTCAGAAGCATATATGATCTGATTTCAAATAGCAGCCATATCATTATTAGTAGTTAATTAATTGGAACATGTATACTCGTTCTTAAGATAGGTGTAAGAGTGTAGATTTTTGAGGATCTCTGTTGACGTTGTACCAATTGAAGCTGACAAGAAATTTTACAGGGTGCTTCTACAGTGCACTTCCAAGATCAGAATGCTGAAACAATAAGGTGCACAACCATACCAAATGTCCTTGCTAACCTTGAGCAAGCTCGGGACAGGCAGAGCCGACAGCCAGAGAGCCCTCTAACTCCATCAAGACAAATGCTGGCACCATCAGTGCACTTTTATGCTGGGGAATGGGAGGAACTCCCCACAGTTTTATCTATTGTGAGGAGCGATACATTTGAAGTGACAACTGGGATGAGCCTGAGCTTTTCTGAGGAGGATTTCATGGATGGATGTAGTAGCCAAGATGGCAGCATCATTGGTCAGGAGACTTCCTCAAGACGATCAAGGAAGCTTTCAGGGAGCCGGGCATGGGAAAGGGCTAGTGAGACCGGTCATGGAGAAGGGGGTTATGATGTTATTCTGATGACAGATATCCCACACTCTGTGTCTTCTTTGAAGAAGCTATACGCTCTCATAAAAAAGGTTAGTTTATTGGTTTCTCTTTGTTCGATTCATTGCTTTGTTTTATGAAAGAAATTATTGTATTATTTTAATTCGTAACTAAGGTGACTGGGATATATATGGTAGATATATGGTAAGTTTGTAGCAGTGAGCATGATAAAATAGAGGATAACATCTTTATTAGATAATAAGCCTATGGGAATTGAAAGATGATGTCATCCTCATTTTGGAAAAAATTATCTTGAATCTATGGAATAAAAAGGTAGTTGAATGAAGTACTGTACTAGTTTGTTTTATTTGTCATGACCGTGACAACCTTAGCAGTGAAACAATAAACAGATTACTTATTATGTTTGCTATCTCATTATGCCAGAGTATCTTGCACCTAGGGCTGCAAATGAGCCAAGCTGAGCTGAGCTTTGATGTGTTTGAGCTTGGCTCATCTAATTTTAATAAGGCTCAAGATCAGCTCATGTTCATGATGTGCCTGAAGGATGAGACTCTAGCTCAGCTCATTTAAAATTTGTTAGGCTCCATAAGGCTCATTTAAGTTGCTTAATAAGCCTGTAAACAAGCTAGGCTTAAACTTTGGCATACTTATGAAAATCTTATATAATTGCACTATCAAAAAATGTCTTATAAACATAATTTATTTTATAAAAAAATATATTTACAGTTTTTAACACCTTCATATAACACTCACATAACTGCTAAATTTTTTATGAACTTTTATTTCATAAAAAGAATATTCTTTATTACATATTAAATTAGTTTTTATTATGAAATCTTATGCAAGTTGTTTACCATTTCAAATTTTAACAAGCTTATAAATGCACTATTTCTAAGCTTTGAAACAGACTTGCTTAGAAGATTAATGCCCGAGCTAATTGAGTCAGCTCATGAGCCGTAATGAGCAAGCTTAGATAAAAGAGTTGAGCTTCTGTCATATAGCAAGCTTTGAAAATAGGCTTGCATAAGCTCATTATGTCTTAACAAATGAGTTCGAGCCAAGCCCTTAGTAAACTGAGCTTTGAGCGCCTCTAATGGCTTGGCTCATTTGCAGCAGTACTTGCACATGAATGCAGGATGGGAAAATCAGATTTTCTGTGTTGCTGAGCTGATTCAATACTTGAATGTTATTTTATGCTCCGTTCATGCATGTAGAAACTAACCTTTCATATAATCTCTAGCCATATGAACTTGTGAATTTGATTCTCCATTTGTATTGAACATGTGCTAGTTGATTGGTGTTATTGATAAGAAGTTTGCTTGCTAGACAGTTGCATTTGTAAATATGGCATAACTAATTTGATCTTAAGAGCCACACAAACGATACCTTTGTCAGTACCTGATTAAACTAAATTTATATGCACGTTCCATGTTGAAAGAGGATATAGTATCAAGTCCCATTTTGCAATACTTGAACTAAAAAAAGTGAGAGGCTAATGGTGTTAGCGTTTATTCTTATTATAGATCCATTTTTAACTCCTGTTTTGGTTGACCAGTGTTTGAGGCCTCCATATGGCGTATTATACCTGGCAACAAAGAGAAATTATGTTGGTTTCAGTAATGGAGCACGACAGCTAAGAAGCCTGGTGGACGAGGAAGGCATTTTCGGAGCGCATTTAGTTAAGGAGATGACTGATAGAGATATCTGGAAGTTCTTTCTCAAGTGAACATAAAGTTCAGAACTCAACAGAAGTACCCGCTAACTGATCACATATTTTCAGATTATATTTCTTCTAATATCCTATTTGTATATCTCAGATCACAATTGTCATCATTTTTTTCTTTCATGAAAACGGAATCAGTGTTTAAAAGTTTTGCTAGTGTGCAATTCCTTGCCTGTGCCTTCTGTAACCCCTCTCCTCCTCCTCCTCCTCCTCCTCCTTGTCTTTCCCCTTTTGCTTATTTTCTTTACATTTTGCTTGTATAAAAAAATATTCAGCAAATCTAAGATTCAAATTAATGATGTTATATAATGCTATTAATTTTTGTATAATGTTCTTGGCTTTCAATTCTATTTACAGAAATGCTTAAACGTGTTGTAAATGGTCAATGTAATTCCATGTATCCATAGGCGTGAGGCCCAAGAATTGAACTACAATGAGCAGTGGCAGGAATCTTCCCATCAAAGCTCGTAATGTTTGAACTCTGAATCAGTCTTCTCACACGGTAGTCAATGATAGAATTTGTGAACACCAATTTTCTCCCTCGGTATCGTGTCAAACTCTTGACGTGCACTGGAGGCAACAAAACGAATTTTGGTTATTTGTCCTGAGGGTTGCAGCTTGGTCGACGATGCCAGTCTAGGTCCCATGAAACACAGCCATTGACTTGCCTAGGTTGCCATGTCCCCCCGCAATAACCCTCTTGAATACCTCGTGAAGGTTGCTCAAACATGGAAAGTTACACGAGCACCAATTCGGGAGCTCTAAATCGCAGCTGATTCTGGAATAGAATCAAATATACGATGCAAATAGGATCATACCAGCTCCCAACCCCTCAAAACTTTCACAAGGAGTAGCAGGCACATCCATGCTCAAATACCAAAAAGAATGAAAGCAAAAAAACACATGTTGGACAGTTGGAGAACAAGCACTCCTCCATGTTGCAAAATGATCTCTTTCAATGAAGTATATAGTAGCCCTTGATGCTCCTGTTTGCATGCTTCCACAGAGAGTCGCATCGTTGTGCTGGTAAAGAAGGATGTGACTTCACAGCAATCACCTTCTTAATAGATCACTTTCTGCTTCGATTTTCTGATAATCTTCTCCACACCATATCCTCACAAGGCAACGAGGTTAAGGAAGCCATAACATATAGGAGAGGAATGCCAACCACAATCCCCAGATGCGAAATTGACCAGTGTCTAAAAAAGAAATGTGTTTTAAGTTTAGTGGAAATTACAACGAAAATTTAAGTTATACGATTATAATTAAAAAAAAATCATAATCATTAGGACTAATCTTATTTTATAGAAAAATTATTAGGCATACAATGAATATTATATAATTTAACATTTCCCACCTTCCCATTTTTTCATTTAACCTAAAATGAAGACGTTCAAATGACATAATCAGAGCAAAACTTTTCCCTTAAGGAACTTCCAAGTAGACTGACTGTTCGAAGTTGGGAAATATTCAATCAAGACAAAGACATTGATGAAAAACAAGTAGCTAAGAGCAGGGGACATACCACATGTACATTGCTTGAACTACAGCCTTTATTATTGAAGATAAAAAATAAATAGCATTTTTTTTTTTAAAAAATTCTAAATGTTTGGGGAAGCCCGAATGGCTAGGAGCGGGTCTTTCTCCCCTCCATGCACTTTTCTTCCCTGTGCACAAAAAACCTTACGCATTTGCTGCTCAATTCATCCTTGCACAAACTAGTTTCTCTTGTGCACATTCAATGCATGCATGCATGGCATCAGAGAGGAGAGAAGAGAGAGGACAGAGAATTGGAGAAAAAAAAAGAGAATAAATAAAATAACAGTTATCAAGAACACACCGGAATCCTTTTAACATTATAATGTCATTAAAAATATCTCAAAGACTTGCAAGATCACAATACATTGCTTAAGTGGGCTGGATGTGCTGTGTAAAGATGGCGGGGCATGTTAGAGAGAAATAAAAAAAAGCAAGGCCTTTTCTAGCTGTTTTGATTAGGCCCCAAACAAGATTAATTCCCCCCCCCTCCCCTCCCCTCCCACTTTTCTCCCACCATACAGGCCAGCCAATACACATATAATGTATTTTTTTTAGTTTCAAAGAGTCAGAAGCCACGCACTGTCCACCACACAAACTTTATTATATTTTACTGACCAATTCTCTATAAATGCATGCTTTTATACAGGGTTGACATAATGTTTCTGGCCAAAGTTGACAATGCAAACATGCACCACGTTATATGCAAAACAAACACCTCATTTGCTCATAAATGGTTATTTCTGGTTAATGTATCACTAACATTCACTAACCTCTCCACTAATCACAATACCAAATACAACCAATAGTTTGGCATTTTCATGTATCATACCATAGGCTGAAGCCTAACTATATTCTCAATTTTTATAATCATAGCTTCAAAGTCATCTCTTGCTTTGACCAAAAACATTCAAACCAAAAAAAGCACCATAGAGCTCTTCATTATAATCATACCATAAGAAAATGAGAGCATTTATGCCTATCTCTAGAAGTTCAATAAATAAGTGCTCAATGTGAAAAGACTTGTTAGCCCATTGCCATAGAAATCTTGATTAATAGAGTTTATAACTATTCATTATAAAAAAGGTTGTATACTCTCCTTAATAAAAATCTTTTTAATTCTAAACAATTGTTTGAAAAAAATTTTAGGGTGGAAGAAGCCAACATGGCTAGACAAGGAAATCCTCATTTCCACTTATAAGTAAAGTTTCTTTAACGCCATCAATCTCTCAAAAACATTTAAAAGGAGCACCAAGAGGTATATTCATAATTGACTAATATTCTTCAAGCTCATAACTCCTTTTTTGACAAAAAAAAACAAACATAAAAAACCCTGATAAGTTCTATTTTTTTCACTATGATCACAAGTATAACACTAAGGAATGCCACACCCTGAAAATGGAGATAAAAAGATAGATTACCAAAGGTTACCCCTAGCAGTTCATAAAAAAACAAAACTAGAGCAAGAAAAGAAAGAAGTATGCACACTTGATGAGTTACTTGATATCAGATAATCTTTATATTATCTCGAAGAATTGTATCTCCATTATTTGAACTTTTCAATAAAAAACAATAATTTTTCTCCATATATCTAATGTCTCCTATAAAAATCTCCTATAAAATATCTATGTCTCCAAACATATCTCCATAAAAAACCTCTTTTCAAGTCTCCAAACATATATACATCTCTCCAAGCATGTCATTATAGAAAATCTCCATGATAAGATCTCTATATCTCCATTAAATCTTGATACATGTCTCGTCTTCAATGTCTCCAAAAAGATTAGGAATTATTATTCAAGTCTACTTGATTGTTTGCCTCTAAAAGGATTAATGACCATTCTTCAATCTTTATGATTACTTTTATCTAGATCTTTATGACCACTTATCTTTAAAAGAATCATGGATTCTTCTCCTTTTTTTAGATTATTTATGAAACACTTTCTTGCATCCTAAATATTGATAAAAAATTATGAGAAGTGCTATTGGGCATGTTCACAACATATAAATAGGTAATATTTGTACAAAATAAGTATTTTCTTATGTCGTTATTTGTAGTTAAGTCTTTCAAATATGCTTGTTTGTAAGATTTAAAAGGCAAAATTATTATAAAAAAATAATAATTTTTTAAATAATATTATGGGATCATCTAAGTATATACCAAGTCTTATTTTCTTACAATTTTAAGAGTTTATTTTTCATATTGGCTTAGTGAATTTATATGAATTTAATAATTATTTTTGGATAATAGCCTTTAAATTTAAACCCAAAAAATAAAAATAAAAAATATATTTTTAACCCCAAGGCAAACACGTTAGGATTGGTAATGGAAAATACTGTGACTACTTATTTGGATGTCTCCATCATAGAGATAATATCCACATCCAAGTTGATTATAAAATCACATCAAGTCTAAGTACAATCTTAATGCTATGATTACTTAGTATTTTTTATTTTTATGTTTTAAAAGTGTTTTTGAAAAAAAATATTTTTTTATTTTTTTATTTCAAATTAATATTTTTTTTGGTGTTTTTAGATCATTTTGATGCGTTGATATCAAAAATAATTTTTTAAAAAAATAATAAAAATATTAATTTGATATATTTATAAATAAAAAACACTTTAAAAAAATAACCATAACTACACCCAAAACAGACATTAATCACCAAGAGAGAGAACAAGTAAATTAACTTATCATAAGTAATCAAAGCATGAGATCTTATTAAGATATTCTCTTGCCTTTGAAATCCACGGGAGATGTCTTTAAGATGGAAACAATAGAATATTTTTGTTATGTTCCCCTCATGCATGGAAGGTTCCGATTAATTAATATATGTACTTTAACATTGAATGACATAAAGTAATCATGTTTTTGCTTTAATTAGGATTATGTCCTAATTTGTAATGATACATCCACTGACTTAATTAGTTGCTTTAGTAATCTAACACATGGATGTTTGGCTTTCCCCAAATATTTGGTAAAATATAATCAGACTAAAATTAAGTATAATTTTCCACCTGTATTTATTAGCACAGTACATTACAATAGTATTTTATATTTTTTTTTGTATTTTTTCCTTAGTTATTGATTTTTTTTAATTTTGTTTTTATATAATGTATGTATGGAGATTTAGAGTTCATAATTTATTTTAATTTACCTCTTATATGGTTATCACGGTATCATAAAAATATCACAACATCAAGTTGGTATCGGAAAGATCGATATCATCACAACATTGATGTATAGTCTATTTTTTAAAAAATTTTTATTTAAATAAAAATGATTTTTTTAAAAGAACACTAGATTATTAAACTTTGTGGAGTGAATGATCCAGTTTGAGAGTTTGGTAAGGTAACCCTGGTCTAAATTTTAAAAAGTTCATGGACTTGTTGACAGGTTCGACGAGTTTAGCTTTCCTTCTTTCTTTTTCTTTTTTTAAATTTATTTTTTTCAATTTCATCATCCAATAGTGGGTTAATTGAGAATTGAGTTTCATTTTTTTTTTCGTTTTGCTATCTATAATGTTATAATAGTTTTTTTTTTAAAAAGTTTTAGTATTGGTTTGATGCTCAATTTTATGATCGTTTATTTTTTTTATCATATAATTAAATAAAAAATAATTTAGAAAAAATAAGTTATTAATTCTAATGGAGTCCATTAACCAATTGCAGGTTTGATATGTTGACTCGGGTTACCTGATTTTCAGGTTTAACAGATTTACCCATCAAACTTGATATGTTTTTTTTGTTTTTGGTCCTTTAATTTTTCAAATTGTTTTTTTTTCACTCTTCTTCAATATTGAATTGGTTAGGAAATGAAATTTATGGTCTATTTTTTTGTAGGGTTATCATGATCTCAATACGTCTTTTTTAGAGTTGGTGCTCGATTTTGCAAACATATAATTTTTTATCATAAAATAAAATAAAAGTAATTTACAAAAACAATAAAGTTATTAAACTCATTGAAGTCCATGACTCAGGTTGCAGGATAACTGAGGTCGATTTAATTTGTTATTGTCTCAATATAAAAAAATTATCGTCTTAAATTTTTTTTAAAAATCTATATCATGTTTTTATCGGTCATCCAAGTTATATTTGGACCTATTACATTGAGTGATTCATTTTGGATCAGCTCCCATATTGTTTAATTTAAAACTCGAGCCAGATATAAAGTCAGGTTAATAAATTTTAAGATCAAATTGCTTGATTGTATTCAATGATACTACCAATTTTTTTAAATAAAATTACAAACATACCAAAGATACTAATATTTTCGTATCTTAATTTTAAAACCATTTTTTCCCATATTATTGATTATATCAAGAATTTGTTTTTATAAATGTGTGTGTTGTTATTTTATTTTTTGAATCTAAGAATAAATCTAATAAAAAAACTTAAAGTTAGTAAATTATGAATCGTTTAACATATATAAAAAATATATGTTAAAATATTATAATTAGTATATATCTTGTTGTCATTAATAATCATTTTATATCTTAAAAATACATTAATAGTATTTAACCAAATACTATCTAGTTGTTTCAAATATCTGTAAACATAACGCAATTATTATTATTTTTTATTTGTAGAACAAGATAGGTTTTTTTTTTTTTTTTTTTTAATGAAATCAAACATGAACAAAGAAACATGGCTTTAGCTACTTAGATGTAGCCAAAGCCGAAGACTAAGAACATGAAAATAAAAGAAAAACTCAATCCTACTACTAGAACATCAACCACAAAATCTAACTAGAATCAAAACTTAACAGACTAAGACAAGATGCATTCACGGTTTCTATATAGGTCAGCATCTATTTACCAAAATAAGACATTCAAATTTCTGATCTATCCTGCAACAAAATAGAACAAATGTCATATGGCATCCTCCTCAATAGATTGCTTTTCCTCGAACACCAAATTGTTACTAGTACTCTAAAGAGTCCAAACAATGCTAAACAGAAAACCACCCCAAATAGATCTTTCAAACTTGTAGTGATTATCTTGCAGAAGGCCTTGCCATTGACATTGGAGGTCATCTAGGGCGCAAGGCATTACCTAGTTCAAGCCTGCTACAATTTTATTTCAAAATTTCCAAACCACAGGGCAATGCATGAGAAGATGGGAGATAGTTTTAGATTGTTGTTCACAAAAAAGGCAATAGTCATATTGATGACTCAAAATGTCTCCTGATGAGGAAAACTCCAGTGCATAGGCCTTCATTTAGAGCCAGCCATAATGTCATTTATGTTTTTAGAGGACAAATTGATTTCCAAGTGTCTGTAGCATATGGTTTAGTTCTAGCAAACCTTGTCCTGTCAAAGAAAAGTATACAGGAGTTTACAATATACTCACCTTCCTTCCCCTATTCCCAAATTAGTTTTTCTCTATTCGTTTGATGAATTCCTACTAGATTTAGATCAAACATTAGCCCATGAAGATTCAGATTCTCTCTAGCTCTAAGGGGTCTTATCCAATTCAAAAAGAGAGCCGAAATAGTGCAGGATAAGAGTCAGCTAAACAGAAACCAGTCAGCCAAGTGTCTTTCCAAAAATTTACATGGTTACCCTTTCTGATTTGAAGTTTGCAGCCATCTCTCATCCGGGTGTTATCCTGATCCTGAGAGTTTATGGAGTAAGGTAGCCCATTGTTGAAGCTTGGTCTGCATTTTCCCCTAATAAAATCAGTCTAGCTAGTCTTGTCATTACAACCCAGTTTCCATTGTTGAAGCTTGGTCTGCATTCTTCACATTAAACGGGCATTAAAAATGGTAGAACAAGATGGTTGAGGTTACATTTTATTTTAAAGACTTAAACTTTATATGATGGAAGGTCGATTCTCAGTTTTTATATTGATTTGTGTTTTTATACTAGATATTTTCATTAACATCAAGCAACAACATAATGCAAAACATCATGTACAACATGGCACATTTTTCAATGCCTATAATTTGAAATGAATTTCCAAAAAAATATATAATAAAAATCTCTTTCTCGTCGATTTAGGCAATTAAACACCTGTTTTGGAACTTTACAGTCATCCCCACCCCATATAAAGATGAAGATATGCTTTGTGCCTCCCAGCTCCTCACCTGCTCAAAAGCAACAGGAGAAAATATTCGAGGACTCAATATTCTTCATTGCATTCTAGAAGTTCAAGATTCAAGATCTATGTGTTCACACGTTGTTTTCTTTTTTTTTTTTTTTTTTTAACTAATATAATATATAAGGTTAAAATGACACAATCACAAGATAACACCAAATCCAAGAGATTGTCCATTGATCGATGCAATGGAAGATTTAGTATAACCTAACAAAAAAAAAAAAACAAAAAAATTCCACGAGGAGGAGATCTTGATTCTTGACAAGTGAAAGATATCCTCCATGTACAAGTTGTTTTTTATGATTTATATCAATTTGGTTATTTGAACAAAAGAGAGAACACATAAGCACTTGCGACATTACTTTTTTGTTTACAACAATTTGATTTAATTAATTAAAGGTTATATTTATTTCTTCTTCCAATACTCATAGATGTTCCACATCATATAAGTAATTTAGGTTTGAGATTTTTATTAAATTGTATATAATTTAAACGTCTAACTATGTAACCCAAGATCCGTCTAGCTTCCTCCTTTTATATATATATATATATATATATATATTACATATTAAAAAGGATAAAAAAAAATCTTATTTGCATGGAAACTAAAGACTCTACCTTTGTTTCCATAAAATGAAATAAATTGAATAATAAATCATATAGACTTAAAAGAGATGATAGAAAAGTTGACCACTAAGAAAGCAAAAGCTAAGCACTTGGAAATAGAAGTTATAAGATCAAGCAAAGGGTCAATATACATAATATTTTAGAAAAAAGAGTCATAAAGTGTTAATATTTTATCGATATGTTCATATTTAGTATAACCTAGCAAAAAAATAAAAATAAAAATTCCACAAGGAGGAGATCTTGATTCTTGACTAGTGAAAGATATCCTCCATGTAAAAGTTGTTTTTATGATTTATATCAATTTGGTTATTTGAGAACACTTGCGACATTACTTTTGAATGTTAGAATTTAACCTGACATAATAATGGTCAAGGCATGCTTCTGCCCTGTAGCACTGCTCCAGTCTTGTATTTAATAATTCGGTCTATATATACATGCATCTGTGTGTGTCTGTGTGTGTACACAGAAGTTTTGCACTCTCTACATAAGACGAAGTATTACTAATTAAGACATCGAGAGGTATCCACAGATTATAATACCTTCTCTTTCTGTCATTTATTGAGTACAATATTACTAGTCTTGATTATCTATGTCTGGAAGAATATTTTGATTTTCTAATACATACAAATATGATAAATGAGCAAAACAATTTAAGCGATATTGTTCATGGTCGGATGCTAAATAATTACATTCTTCTCCTATTGTTAAAAGTTGAGAATTACTGAATGTCTTAGGTTTAGCCTTAGCCAACCTTTCCTATTTATATATGTAGGGCAGAATACAGTAGTAACCATAGGGATTACAACATTGGATTAATCCTACATTACATTAATATCCTATGTATAGATATACATGATATACATTCTATAATATTAAATAATATCTTTATATCATTTTTAATTAAGACCTTAGAAAAATAATTTTTGAAAAAAACACTTTTTTATGTGTTTACTTTAGTGAAGTTATGGTTAAAATTATGGATGAACATGAAATTACTAAAATAAGATATCAATTGTTTCCATACTTGAAATTGAACAATCAATATATATTTAATTCTAACTACTTGAAAATAAAATTCTACACAAACACTAACACTAACACACTTGGTTGTACACGAAGAAGAGATTACAAGATTTAATAATAAAAGATCTGGTTTTTTTTTTTTTTTTTTTAAGTTGATGTCCAGGCCAGTTTGCTCGTATTTCTACTAATTTCACGGGTTCTGAAGTTAATTACCATGTAAGCCTTTAGTGGCCTTGAGAGGACTCGAACTCGTGACCACTGGAAAGCAAACCCAAAACCTAACCGGATAAACTTCCTCTTAAGATTAGGTGTTGGTTTTTATTGATCTTGGTTGTGGATAGTTGGTGTGTAGATCTGGTTTTGTATTAGAGAATAATATAAATCATATCCTGGAACCTCACCTAATAGCTTAAGCTATTGGGTTGAGATAGTTCTTTGACATGGTATCAGAGCTTTAATGACCTAGTGGTCACGAGTTCGAATCTCATCATCCCCATTTATTTGATAAAATTAAACACAAGGTAATATGAGCTTGTTCAAGTTTTAAGCCCAAAGGGCTTTCATTTGAGGAAATGTGTTAGAGAATAATATAAATTATATCCTGGAACCTCACCTAACAGCTTAAGCTATTGGATTGTGATGGTTCTTTGACATTTTGATTTATGTGTTTTGTGGCTAGAAAAAAAAAAAAAAACAATGAAAACACTAGATTTAGAGAGAGGTTCTTCAACGGTGGAAGAGGTTGGCATAGATTTGAATCACCGGACACTGAGAGTCTTGAACTGGATTCTCTAAGGAGAACGAGAAGAGAAGATTGAAATATTTTGGTAAAAATAAACGGTCTTCAAGGCTTATTTCATTTTGCACATGAATCTTTAAAAACGGTGAAACATGCTTTTCATTAACATGTATTTAGACCACAAATTGAACATGAATCCCACATCTTTAAGCCTATATTTTACTCATTTACGAAACTACACCATGCTTTCTAACACAAAAACATAGCCCACAATCAAGTGTGAAGATTATATCAAATGCCGGCAAGGGACAAAAGAACAAGATGCCCATGGACAAATGAGCAATGATGCATGATTTGATGATGATTCCATAGCAAGGAATACTTGCCCTAGGTAAGTACAAGCTGTACAGCTAGCTAGCATGGACAAATGAGCAATGATGTATGATTTGATGATGATTCCATATCACAGACTATTTGCCACCTCTCATATATCCGTGTTTATATATATATATATATATGTTCTCGATACAAATAATGAATAGTTTATTATGTTATAATCCAAGATCTGAATTAGAGGATCTTCAATAATTTTTTTTTAAATCCCTGAAATTGTTTGAGGGATTAGTTTTTCAAAACAATACTAAACTAAATTATTTCCGAATTTTTTTAAAAGATTATCTTTTTAAAAAATAAATTGAACAAAACAAGTTGTTTTTTTATTAAAAAAAACATGGGTTAAACAACTATTAATTCAGATTCATGAAAGTCTTGGATGCATGAATCATTAGATAAACCAGGTTTAAAAGGTATGTTGTATATGAATGATGGTATTTATTAATATATATTTTTTAAAATTTTAACTTAAATTAAATATATTTTAAAAAATATTTATTGAATGGTCTCGTTAGCTTATTTATTTATTTATTTACCATTCATAATCTTGCATATATCAAACCAAACTCATTACAACCATATAAAATTGACTGAATATTAAAAGTGTTCCACTAAATTACATATGGCTTAAGATTCTCATGGATTCTCATCATAGTAGGCTTTTTCTTGCATCAAATAAAAGAACATAAAAGTACTGAGTCAACTAAAATCATTAAATTAATTAAGTTTTGAATCAATTGTAATCTTGGCTACTTAGTTGCTAGTAATCCTTTCCATTTCCTTACCTTTAAGTCTCATTCTTGGGCCCGATAATTTCTAGTGATCTATTATTTATTCAAATGGAGTGATCAGAAATCATTAAAACGAAGAACAAAAGATACTGATCTTGTCACAAAATTAATAATGCTAGCTACTAGGAAGATACTGATCTTGGCACAAAATAATACTAGCAACTAAGAAGTTTCCTAGCTGATGATCCCACACACACCTTGGGGCCCAAGAATGTATATCTAGTGGAGATCATTTCATGAGCTCAGTCAAGCCCTTCACTTTCCAGGAAATGAGTCTTCGCAAATATTTGACTTTCTGTGACTATTTAGACCTTAAAGTTGATAATTAGGGAAATTGTAGCCCTTTTACACGGCGTAAGCCATAGCAAAACAAGTGGTCTAACTCCGCGGCTTAAATTGTTAGTTTATGTTACTTGGAAATTATCTCCAATTTAGCTGTTGTGGTTGTATAATAGCTCGACCAATAATTACTCATGAATTTTATTTCTGAAAAATTATCATATATTCATCATATCTTGTCAATTCAACTCGATAAAATTAAATTATAATAAACAATATCAAATTTATCAGATTAGAAGGAACTATATATAGTATAAAGACAACTCAATTGGACCGATTTTTTTTTTGGGAGCTTTTTTGCTGAATTGGTACAAATATAAAGCCTAAATTAATTGTTGAATAAACGAGAAAAAATAGCTAAATTGGTTGTACAAATATAAAGACAGCTCAATTTAACAATAATCATTGTAGGAATATGGTTATAAATATAATGAGAATAAATCATGGTCATACCAATCAATGTCCAATCATAAATAAGAACCTAATGCAGATGCGGCGATATTTTTTGATCTTTTGAAAGATTATAATGAACCATTATGAGATGGTTACACAAATCACAGTAAATTATTAGTTGTTGTATAGGTGTTTACCATAAAGTTAAATCATAAGTTAAGTGAGGCCGCTTATGATAGAATTGTTGAATGAGCAAGAATCTTTTTACTTGAAAGGAATAAGCTAAAAGAGAACTTTTATACTGCTAAGTCCATGATGAAATCTCTTGGCCTAAGATACTAGAAAATTGATATGTGTCCAAACTTTTGCATATTGTACTACCTGAAAAATACAGAGTTGATCTAGTGTAGAACATGTAAGCATTCTCATTATAAACTCATGAATGACAGGGGAAGGACTCTTATTGTACATAGAAAACTTAGATACTTTTCAATCACACCTAGACTGTAGAGATTATTCATGTCACCAAAGACTGTTAAGCATATGACAAGGCACCAATCATATGATGTGGTGGATGGGGTGATGATACACCCTTCCGATGGTGAAGTCTAGAAACACTTTAACAATGTGCATCCTTAGTTTTCAATGGAGACAAGGAACATGTGTCTTAGATTATGTATAGATAGATTCAATCCATCTAGGTCATTCATTGCTCTTTATTCTTATTGGTCGATGATACTCACAGTTTATAATTTGCAATCAGAGATGTGTATGAGGTTGAAGTTTATATTTTTATCTACGATCAAACTTGGTTCTAATAGTCCAGGTTCAAATATAAATATCTATCTTCAACTGTTGATTGATGAGTTGAAGCAGTTGTGGTCATTTAGGGCTTTAATTTATGATGTATCGAGGAAACAAAATTTTTCGTTGTAGGCAACTTTGTTGTGGACTATCAGTGATTTACCAGTTTATAGAATGGTTTTTAGTTGGAGCATGCATGAAAAACTAGCATATTCATACTATATAAAAAATAACAACGTATTCACGCTAACAAACAGTGGTAAAACATATATTTTTTTTTACTATCACCAATGGTTTTTGTCAACAGATCAATGATTAAGAAATAAAAAAAATGACTTCTTTGTTGGCAGAGATGAAAGGGATATTGCGCTACTACTTTTTTTAGGTGAAGAATTGTATAACATGATGTTAGAGTATGATGACATTATGTTTGGTTTTCAATTTATAAACAAAAATTTCCTGATTTTGGTTTGACTTGTAATTGGGTAAAGCAAAGTATTTTATTGGAGCTTTATTATTGGAAGACCTTGATGTCATGCACATAGCAAAGAACATGTTTGAGAATTTTTTCTATTTTTGTTGAATATATTTTTATTATTTTTTTTTAAAATATTATTGACAGGATTACCAATGACACAACTCTATCTTTATATTCTAGACAATTGAAAAAAGAATTACTACAAATGCTACTATTACTGATGAGGTTATTGACGAAACTAGATCGTCAGTATATTACAGAGAGTTGAAAAAAAATTACTGCAAATGCCACTGCTACTATTAACTCACATACATAATTATAGATGACATTTTGTTGATGATATGTTATATTTACCAATGATATATTAACAGAAAAATAAAAACACTGATGACATTACATATGATTTTCCTATTAGTGATATGTTAAATTTACTGATGGAGTTATTGACAGAATAAAATGAGTAAATTTTTTTTGGCATGCTTTGTTCTTATGTAAATCTATCATTATATTTATTATGGATAAATTCATCAATAATCTATAAATTTTTGAAGAGAGTTTTTCTGATTGATTGTTTTTGTTTGTAAGTCTATTAATAATATACATACATATAGATTACTATTGTAAATATCAATAGAAATTTCTGTCATAAATCTGATAAATATGATAGTTGCTTAAGGTGTCTGAGATCTAACCTATGGAGTTTGATTTGATCTAACTGGATCTGACTGGACCCCTTGTATATTATCTGGCATCAATTCAGGTCGGTTGTCAGATTATCAGTTTTTTTTTTTGTGGTTAGAACTACCAGTTTTTCTTAGGCTAATTTTTAGGCCATTATTAAAGTTTTCTCAAGTCATTGCCATTGACACCATTTTTCTCCTTTTGGACAGTGCATAATATCTAGTGGTGTTGTCAATATTATCAATTGTGCTTGCGTTTTCTTCTTTGAATATTTTGCTATATCTACCTTTTAGTCCCTTTGCTCTATATAAGGAAGCAGCATTGGAGGCCATTTTTCAGAGAATTAGCTCTCTAAAACGAAAGGGAAACTACTTCATTGTATACTTCGAAGATGGTGCCGCATGGGTTCAGGTTCAATCCCACTGATGAAGAGCTCATCCAATTCCTAGACAGAAAAGCTTCTGGCCAAGAAATGCCACTTCATTTCATTCTCGAAACAAATGTTTACGAGCGTGAACCACAGGATCTTGAATGTGCGTAATATGCCCTATGTTTTTCTTTGTTCTACTGCATGTAGGGCTCGTGATTTCTCTTCCCTTTTCTCTGTAATAATGGTATAGTGGAAATGAATTTTTCAAGCTTTTTTGCATGTATACTATATATTTTCTAGGGTTCAAGTTTAGAGGGATAATATCATATTCCATGATCTTGTCCATCCATTGAAATTTACAGTATCAATGTTGAGTTTATGGTAGTTTCTACCTTACTATGATATCTGACTGCTTAAGTCAGATCTCTATAACACAATTGTTACATGCAGGGAATCAAACCGCTCCTTTAAGCAATGGTGAGAGATACTACTATTGTACGAGGGAGACAAACTATTCAAGGGAAGTACTCGGTCGAGGATGGTGGAAAGCTACGAGCCATGTCAAGAAAATACATGCTAATAACGATGATCAACTTCTTGTTGGGAACAAGAGGCCTTTAACATTCCATAGGTTCAAGGACAATGAAAGAAATCGCAATAATGCCGTCAAGACTAACTGGATTATGTATGAATACAGCCTTGAATCAAGAACCACGGTACTGGTTTTAATATTTTTGCGTGCACAGTTCTAAGTTAATTGGTCTTAATTATATGCATCTTCTTATGTTTGTTTCATTTGTACTACTTCCATTTTGTTAGGATTGGAGGCTTTGCAAGATCAAGCACAAGGGGAAACCAAGCGTGCAAGAAGAGATGGAGAGTATGAGGAAACAATATTCATCGAGGAATGATTTCGAAGCCGGAAGTTCGACCATTTTTGTCGGTGGGCAACAGCAGCAGGAACAGACCTCATCACGGCCAACAAATTATGAAGGATATGATCATGAATCCTATTATCAATGGAACAATATGCAGCAGTCACCACCGTCTCCATATGATCCTTATCTACCGGCGCCACCGAGTTCTAGCAGTGGTCACTATTATGTGGAGCAGCAAGAGAAGTTAGAGTCCAGTGATGGGCACCCATTTCCTAGTCTTTGGTCATGGACGAACTAGGATTTTGTTGCATCTAAATCCAGGTTGCTATGAATGTAAGAAATAATTGCTTGTGCATGTTTTGGTACAGGGAAGGATGTCTCGTTGCCTTTCTGTTCCTGTAGTCATTATTGCTATGTTAGAATAAATACGATTGTTCAGTACTTGTTTATCCCCTCATTTACGACGTTGAACTTCTTTCTTGGTGCTAAAAATTGTAGCTATACCGATTAACTACCCTTCATACATACTAAAATACATTGATGCTACTATTTTTGGTAAAATTGGGGAATATCTTCGGATATATATCAACAGAAACTAAATACACATTTGTTCAAACAAGAATCAACATCTATTCATTTTTTTATTTGATATTTTTTTTTGAAACCTGCAACAATAATGATGGATATTATACAAGAAAAATACACAAATTCAATGTTGTTCAGCAATATTGTATCTATATTCACAAGAATCATGAATTTTATTTCATTACATGTCAAATTAGAGTTAAATAATGTGTATTTATAATAAATCCCGGTCATTCTAGGGATATCAATAATTTTTAATAATATCTATTTATCATACCACGGGGGTGTTGGCCCTCAACCTATCAATATTCATTTCGAAATGATATATCATTTATAGGTATTCTTGGATTTACATCAATTGAATTTAAGTTCTCTAATCGAACAACTTTAAAGAGAAACATGTGATCTAGCATAATATATTTTAAGGATAATGAAAAAATAATGTAATTTTCTTAAAAGTTATTGACATACAAAGTTTTTTTTTTTTATATAGTGAATTATAGGTCACACTATACTTAGCTAGGTTGTATGTTTGTAATACTTGTAAACATACATCAAGAAATATATTTTTCTTGTATTAGAGAATAATATAAATCATCTCCTAAGACCTTACCTAACAGCTTAAGTTGTTGGGTTGAATTGGTTCTTTGATATGGTATCAGAGTTTTGTCGATTAAGTGGTCACGAGTTCAAATCTCACTATCCCCATTTATTTGATAAAAATTAAGCACAAGGTAATGTGAGCATGTGCAAGTTTCAAGCCCAAAAAGCTTTCACTTGAGAGGGTGTATTAGAGAATAATATAAATCATATCTTAGAACTTTACCTAACAGATTAAACTGTTGGGTTAAATTGGTTCTCTGATATCTTGATACACCTAATTGCATTAGTTCCAACCCCTTTTATTTTTACAAAAATAAATATATTTTTTTTAAGTTTTTGACGTACAGTACATTCGTATTGTGAATTATCAGTTATAAAGTTTGTAATACTCTCTTACATCAAGACTTTAAGTGTAAATATATAGAGATAGATCAATTGAATCCATTAAGTGAAGGAGGATTTGAATGTTCATATATTAACATATTTAAACATCGTAACTCATTCTCTTCAAGAAGTAAAATTCAGATTCAGCTCTAATTCGCATTATTGAATTTTGTAGGGTCAAAACACACGCAAATGAGTAATATTCCTACACATAACTATCAATCCAACATCGTCCACTTACTTGCTGATAGCTACATGTGGAATGAATGCCTAGTGTGTTGTATATATGTACAGTGAAAAATGTGAATGCATCCTTCCGTTCATACTAATTTAGCTCTAGGAGTCAAAGGTACGCGCGTAGATTCTTGTGAGATTTCAATGTGTGAAAAGGAAACAAGAGCAAGCACCCATGCTTGTAATATATATGGAAATGTTAACCATCTAGGTGGTGGCCTAGTGGCGAAAGCTTGGGACCAAAAGGTTTGCTCCCTCTGTGGTCTCAGGTTCAAACCCCAGGTTGCTCATATGATGGCCACTGGAGGCTTACATGGTCGTTAACTTCAGGGCCCGTGGGATTAGTCGAGGTGCGCGCAAGCTGGCCCGGACACCCACGTTAATCAAAAAAAAAAAAAAAAAAAAAAAAAAATATATGGAAATGAATGTGAGTGACTGTATCCACAAATCATCTGCAAAGGTACGGCTAGTATTGTCAAATACTAGCAATATTAGCAAATAATTCGTGTTCCTATCCAACTGGTAGCCAACAAGCAACCTTTCCTATCCAACTGGCCCTCTCACACGCCAAGGTATGAAGCATCCCAACACATGAGGAAAAGGAGGGTGGTTTTGCTTTTCCTTGGTTCCAGATCATTGAAAAGACGCGGTCATCATGGAATAAGAACAGTGCTAGTGTAGGGAAAAATATTAATTATATTTTAAGATATATAAATATATTTTAAATTATTAAGCTAAAATGACGTGACATTAGAGTCTTGATATTAAATGGTCACAAATTTAAATTTTATTATTTTTATTTATTTAATAAAAATTAAATAAAAAATAGTATTAAAATCTTATTCAACAATTTTAATTATTAAGTTGAGATAATTCTTTAACAAATTAAAGATTTTAGTTTATGCAGAGTTCGATGCAAAGCTACAAGGTTTCTTTATAGAAGATGTAACAGGGTTGGTGCAAGTAAAACGAACCCTCAATGCTCCTCCATTCACCCTGGTGGCTTCAGATAAAAGCCGTTGTGGTGCTTTAAATGGCCTCGTGAGTAGAGATCATGTCGAGTTTTGATAGCATAGGCGAGGTAGGAATTGAGTTACATCTTAGCTGATTAGCTTCTCGTGGAGGAGAACTATTTTTGGGATTCGTTTAATTGCCAATATTCTTCTGTCTTTCAGCTCAGCACATAGAATTTTATTAGTTCAAGGAAGGACACCATAGATTCAAGGATTTCAACCACTGCTTACAGCAACGAATAAAATACACAAAGGGACTGCACAAACTGCATTGCAGTATTTTTACGAGTATATTTGATAGTGTAGTAACAATTACTTTTTAAATAAATTTTTATGCTAAAATGTATGTTGATAATAATTTTTTTATTTTTAAAAAATTATTTTTGATATCAGCATATTAAAACAATCTAAAACATATAAACTATATTAAATTTTAACAAAAAAATAAATTGAATTTTTTAAGATTTGAATTCCTAAACGGTTTCTAAGAGGCGCGGAGGGAACCGCAGTTCATAGGAAAACAAAATCGGCAACAACTAAGTTTTTTATTCAGCAGCAAGCAAGATTGCTACAGTCAATGCAATACCAAAAGGGGACATCCTTCACGTGTAGGGCCACGGCTCATGCAAATGCATGCATTTTCCAAGCCTGTTGGATGAGTGAGGTTCCTGTCATTCGCATCTGCTACGTCCATGGCTACTGAATTCATTGAAGAACAGCTTGCCTTAAAGTCCTTTGTATCTATGGGGCCAAGTAAACGACGTAACAAAAAATTCAGACTAAAAACAATTAACAAGCTGAAAAAGGCCCACATGAGAAGCAGAAAACTTTGAAAAAGAAAAATTGGGTTTTGCTGTGTGAGTTAAAACAAAAGGGCACTTAATGACTAAGAAATTAGTGGTGAATTATTAAACAAAATTCTAAATGAGACAAATTTTCCATACACAATAAAATTATCTTTTTACCCTTCACAATTTAAATCTTTTCAAGGGTAATATGGTTTTTTCATGAGATATTTTTGCTATTACAAGATTGAATATAAGTGGAGAATTCTTTTAATCTTTTATTTGCTTAGCATAATGTCTAAAATAACTTTAAAAGTTGAATTTTCTTAACTGCATGAACATATTGGCTTCTTTTTTTATTTAGCATAGTATATTTACTAAATATCTTTTGAATAGAAAAATCTATAGCAATGATTGAAGGGCTTTTTGGTTCTTTTGTTATGTTTTTTTTGTTAATATTGTGTGGGGTTAGGAACACTTGTGTATTTGTATAAATTAGATTAATTTAAAAATAAAAAAAATTATTAGTATATGCAACTCACGTGATTGCATGTGAAAGGTGTCCGTATTTTTTGAATGACAAGTACGACTTTTACCAGATGCCAAAATATGCTTACTGTTGACTATTTCAAAGAATAACGTTGAGGTTTGGTGGTGGTTGAATTCTCCCTTTCTTTCACTATCTTCCCCTTGCAACGCCCGCTAGTCTAGCCAAAATTAAAGATAAGTCCTGGTTTCATGAAATTAATGGTGCATCCTTGGTATTTCCCCATCGTTCTGCGTACGTTTTGTTTTCTAAAGCAACTGTCTGTTGCAATCCCTGTACTGCTGCTTATATTCATTATGATCAGAATCGTTTGGGAACGTGGTTTTTTAAAAAAATTAATGTTTTTTTTGTTAAAATTTAATATAATATATATATTTTGGATTGTTTTATATGCTGATATTAAATATGATTTTTTTTTTAAAAAATCATTAACATGCATTTCAACACGAAAAATAATTTAAAAAGCAACCGATATCACATTGTCAAACATAATCATAATTTTTCTAGCTTGTAATGTTGCTCTTAAATATAAATTCTTTACTTTAAACATCATTTTAATATCATACTTTATACATCCATTCTTGTTTTTCCAAAGTAAGATTATGTTATATATTTGCCAAACAAAAAGGACTGCCCAACCTTATTATGCTTATGTTACATATTTTAATATTATAAATTTCTTGAAAATATTTTTAAAACATAAAAACAAATAAAAAATTTATTAGAATGACTGTAATCCACAATAGCTGACAGGAAGGCAATCTTTAGGCATCAAAAGGCTTTCAATGCAAGATTGTATAATAATACCCTTTAGTTTTTTTTTTTTTTTTCTTGCTTTTAAATGGATGCATGGCATTCGTTTGGTGTCTGCAAAGACCCTGTTTCCTGGTGAGCCATTTTTACATAATCATGATGACAAATAATTTCCTTGTTAAATCCAGTATTTTTTTATATATTAAGTTTCTGTTGTCAGCTATCAAGTGGGGAAACCGTCAACTGAAGACAGATCTTTCTTCTTCGACCGTTTAATTGAGGCTGCCTTATCAGTTGTGGTGGAGGACGTGACCAAGAAATCACAAGGATCTGCACCCCTTCCTGAACTTCCCGAGGCACAAAAAGTGGCGAGTGGCCCAAAGGCCTCAGAGTTAAAAGCCAAGATAGAAGCTGAGCAGCATGCTCTACGTCGAATGCGCATGTGCCTCAGAGATGTTTGCAACCGGTAAGACCATAGTCCCAGTCTTGTGGGTAGAAGATCGGTATATAACGTTGACATCACACTTGTGGTTTTACCCCAAACCACATTTTACCTCAAAACGATGTCATTTTACTGCCCTAATGCAACAAGAAATTTTTATATTAATACTGTAGTTGCAGTTTAAATCAAATTGAAAAGGTCTAAACAAAACATAGCTATGGTAGAGCGTGGTACTTCAAAGCAATGCAACATGGAATTTGCTTCTTCAACCCCAGTTGTGCAGCTTGGAACAGTTACTAGAACAAGTGCGAGGCTACGCAATGTCCAGCCTGATGTTAATCTGGATCAAAGCTACGAGGCCTTGAAAAGGCAGAAGAAAAATGCTGAGGCTACTCAAGCTGGTGTGTTCATTGGTAATGCTATATGCTTTGTCCTTCTGATATTGCTGTTTGTTTTTCCCACCTATCTGAATGATGTCTTGAAACATGTCAAGTTGCAAGACACATTTTACATGTTGAATTTTGGTGCGGATACTGATTTAATAGATCAGTAGCAAGTAAAACTAATCTCAGCCACCCACTTCTTGTATAATAGACATGACCTGTTTGTAGTTCATGTTTTCAAATTTCCTTTCCTTGTTAGAAAATCCTCTCGTAAATATTGACAACTAAATCCTGAAGCCAGAAATCTCAATTTTTCTATTCAATATATGAATTTGATCTCACAGCCCGTATTCCAAACTAGCATTCTCTTCTGCTTGTGCCCTTTATCTCACGTTTTTACCTCCTAATTGTCCTAGATTTGTTATATTTAATGTTATTCTTTGACTGAACTCTTTAATTTGCCATATGATCGCTCTTCGGACACAACTCTCTGATCATTTTATACTTTCATGAAAAACAGCTTCAACAGCAGAAGATAAATCACGGCATCTGGATTCAGTACAGGCAAAGCCGCCAGAGGAAGCCAGAGGAATCCAGACAGACCCGAGCCCTCTTCAGCCGATGACAGTCGACATGAAACTTCAGGAGGAGAAGCTTCTGGTCATACCGAAGGGAGTGGATCCCAAGACGTTACAATGTCAGAAGCCGAAGTATCAAGCCACGTGGATCACATCAAGCGGCTTGTCGGGAGCGCACTGAAAATTATGGCATTCAAGTGCTTGAAAGGCTCTACACTCGTATAATGAAGGGAATCTTCGAAACCAAGAACAAAGGAGTCGAAGATGATGTCCCCAGATACTCAATTTTGAGGTTTTTGGTGAAATTTGCAGAGAACACTGCAAACTGACAGGTGGAATGCAAGTAGAGTGCATAATTGTAGAAGTTCAATAACTGTTTTTGTTAGCAACGGTAATGCTAACATGCACTTGATATTTCATTTTGTTTTTTTGTTACTACTGTAAGGCTATATATATAGCCAAGTTCATTCAATAAGTAGCGCAGCAAATATATAGAGTTACAGGGCCTTGATTTTGTCAGTGATCAAATGCTTCTCAACAATTGATATTAGAGTCGCAGTTTTGAACCATCCCACACACAGAGTGCAATAGAGATGTCTAGCGAAGGAGATTGTGTGCAACCTTCTGTTCCTTGGTTTGATGGTCACTATGATAATTAGAGCATGCTTATGAAAAATTTCTTGTATTCAAAAGAATTCCGGGGACCGGTAAAGATTGGCCAACAAGTGGATTTGTGCAAACAGATGCACAAAGGAAGAAGATGGATGAGTTGAAACTGAAGGATCTTAAAGTGAAGAATTATCTCTTCCAAGCCTTAGATCGCACAGTTCTTGACACGATTTGAAAGAAGGATACTACCAAAGATATTTGGGATGCCATGAAGAAAAGATTTGAAGGAAATGCAAGAGTCAAGAAGTCTCATCTTCAAGGACTACGATGAGAATTTGAAACCTTGGATATGAAATTCAACGAAGGAGTGACATAATACTTTTCTAGAGTCATGACAGTGGCAAACAAGATGAGAGTCTATGGAGAAGAGGTGGCAAACAAGTTTTGAAGGTTACTTTGGAAGAAGGGAAAGGTAGAGGACGAGGTAGGACTGCTTATAAAGGTAGAGGAAGAGAAAAGGGGCAGCGGTAGCAACAATTTCAATAAAGTTATAGTTTAATGCTATGGGTGTCATAGACTGGGTCATTTCCAGTATGAGTGCCCTTCTTGGAACAAAGAAGTTAACTATGCCAAGGATATTGAAAAAGAAGAGGAGATGTTGCTAATGTCCTATGTAGAAGAAAACAAAGCTAAAGGAAGAGATGCATGGTTCCTTGATTTAGGATGCTCAAACCACATGTGTGGAGATATAACCATGTTTAGTTGACTTGATGATAGTTTTCGACAACTGGTAAGGTTACGAAACAACACCAGAATGAATGTGATGGGCAATGGAAGTGTGAAGCTGCATTTGAATGGAATCAATCTTATTGTGACTGAAGTATACCATGTCCCAGAACTCAAAGAATAATATCTTTAGTGTAGGGCAGTTTCAAGAGAAGGGTTTGGCAATTCTAATTCAAGGAGGGGTATGCAAGATCTACCACCCTCACAAAGGCTTGATCATTAAGACAAATATGAGTGCCAACAGAATGTTCATTCTATTAACTTAATCACAAGAGACATCCCAGCATCAACACGATGAGTGCTTTCACACAAGCTCACAAAAATAGTAGAATCTGTCACAACTTTGGCATCACAGATGTTGTTACTCATTTTTTTTAGCCATACGTGCTAATGGAGATGGTTTATATCCCCTTTAAATTGAAGGCAGGAGTTTAGTTCAAGGTTGCAGGGAGATTGACAAAAACAAAAGAGAAGGAAATGTTTTTCGGATCATGTTTCAGCTAGCATCTGCTCTCCTTATCCTTCCCCTTCGCTGTCAAAATTGTCAGGATTCTCAGGCTAATAAGGAGTCTTTAAAATGCTAAATTCGTTCCTTTGCTATCTGGTTTTTAAGGTTAGATAAATCCCTCAGAAGCTGCACTAAAAACTGGCTTTGCCGTTGTCATAATTTTTTGTTCCAACTTAGGCTTTGATTCTGATCTAGTTCCATGCAATATCTGACCATCCTGACTATATTTTGTCACTCATGACATGTTGAAAATTGACCTACACTTTTATTGGGTCACAGGGCTCGCTATTTTTATGGTAGACTCTTAGTCAAATTAGGATGCTTGGCATTGTCAGTTTCCTGATTTAGATCAGAAGATCCTTTTTGACCAACTAGGTTGCAACCAATTTCTGTACTTCAAAATGAATTTTTCTCATTTTTTAATCCTTCATGAAAGTTGTAGTCCTAGACGCATAGATGAATTTGGGCTTTCGAATCGCTTGATTTTAATATCAAGAGCTCAATATATTCTTGTTTGATCTGACGTGAAAGTAGAGAACTCCGCCGTGAGTAGGATTCTGACCCGAGTTGCACTAAAAATTCTGCTTCCATCACAATTTTGCTGGTTGTTATTCTTAGGTTATACTCCTAGTCATATCAGGATGCTCGACATTCGTTAGTTTTTGAATTAGATTAGGAGATCATTGTTTTTTACCAACCAAATTGCGACTCGATTCTGTTTTGTAAAATGATTTTATCTCACCTTGAATCCTTGGTGAAAGTTGTAATCCTACACGCATAGATGAATTTTGGTTTTTGAATCACATGATTTTGATATCAGAAACTTAAGATATTCATGTTTAAATATCTAATGAGGAAGTGAAAATTTTAGGGTCCCCCCCCCCCAGTTTGTAGGACTGAATTTAAAAAAAAAATTGAAATAAGGGAGTTAATTGCTGATAAAGATTGGAAGAAACTTGGCTGGGTTTTGGCAAGAAATAGACAAAAACAGGGATATGATTAGAAAATGACAGAAATTTTGCCACAATGGGTTACATTCTTGTTAGGGGTGAGCAAAAAAACCGAAAAACCGATTAAACCGAGAAAACCGAAAAAAAATAACCGAAAAAACCGAACCGAGAAAAAAAACCAATTAAACCGATTGGAATTTTTAAAAAATTATTCGGTTCGGTTCGATTTCGGTTTGATAAACCTGAAACCGAGAAAACCGAACCGGTTCAGTTAAAAAAAAAAACTATAAAAACCCTTTCTAAATTTTTAACCCTAGCATTTACCTCCTCCTTCTACATCCAGTAGCCGCCCCCCCTCCTAAAAAGCTCTCACAAGCCAGATCTAGACTTTGGCCAGATCTCAATCTCAATCTCTCACACTCTCGGCTGATAAAAAATCTCAATCTCAATCTCAATTCATTGTCCGCTGCTGCTGGAGAGGTTCGCTGCTGCTATTTTATGCTATACTGCTGGTTCGTCTGAGCTGCAAGAAAGGGTCACGAAACATGTTGTCGCGAAGAGCTTTTGTTGACGAAAACGCTGCTGCGTTTTTTCAGCTGTGAAAGATAGAAAAGACTACTGCGTTTTCTCTCCTAATTAACCTAACCTAGGCTCTAAATCCAAGCTCCGCTACCAAAAAAAACTCTAGTACTAATTGAAAATAAAACACAGTATTTGTAATTTTTATTTCATTGGCCCTTGTTCCCTTTTATTTCATTGTTCTAATTCTTGATAGCAATAACAACCCAGAACACTTCCTCAAGATTTTTTGCATGGAACACGAAAAAGATAGGCTATTATAGGTTTTTCCGGTTTTTTTGTTAAAAAAACCGGACCGGACCGAAACTGGTTGGTTTGAACCGGTTTCGGTTCAAATTTTCCAGTTTTTCAAAATTTTATTTTGGTTACTTTTTTAGATAAAAACCGAACCGAACCGAAAATGATCACCTCTAATTCTTGTTGCCTTTCTAAATGACACCATCTTTTTTTAATTCACTGCTTTAGCTAGACGGTGCCGTATGATAATTGCCACATCCTGAAAATACAATTAGCATAGTACTGTACCCCATTGCATTCTCTTCCCTCCTCTGCAAATCTTTTTATGATGTTTTTTTGAAATCCTTCGTCCCTACATCCTGCAACTTGCTGCACAAAACAATCCCTCTTTTCACGCTAGGATGGCAGCTGCGAGAGGAAACAACATTGTACCTCCAGTGTTAGCTGGGGAAGAGGACGCAGTCATATAGAGGGAGCCTCACCATTATCTAATGGTTGGAATTCCATCCCTAACACAGACAGCTAGGATGAGAGGGGGTGGCGGGGGGCTGTTCTCCAAGTTTGCTTGGCTATATAAGCAAGCTGTGAGAAAAAAAAAGAAGGGAGGAGGCGGAGGAAGAAGAAACAAAAAAGAGAGGAATACGGGGACAGTTTAAATATAAAGGAAAAAAAGAAAAAAAAAGAGAGGGAGAGCTAGCATAGAAAGAAAACAAAGAGAACGAGAGGAAAAATCATCTCCAATCTATCCTGCATTGTCAAAAAGAGTTCGCAAAACTTGCGGGTTTTTGAGAAACACTTAACGGCAAAAAGAGGAAGGATTTCTTCAATTTTCAAAGGCAGAAAAGCAAAGGTTTTCACCCAGTCTGCACCTCATTTTCTACAGTCGAACCAGCAGCATCCGCAGGTATGGTTTCTAGTCTTTTTCTTCTTTGCTATATTTGAGCTTTGCATCTTTCGTGTGGTTCTTTTTTTTTCTTTTCTTTTCCAAAACTTGTTTCTTGTTTCTGCTCTAGATGTTCAGTCTTTTCGTTTGAAGAAAAGGTTTGTGCTTGCCCATTGTTACTTCCATGATTTTTTTGGGATCGTTTGTTTACGTTAAAGCTGTGTTTTTTTGTTTCTTGACCTGTTATTGTGAGAGACTGCAAACTTGAAGGATCCTTATTATCCTTCCATTCCATTGTCTGAATGTCTGCATTAGAATGTTGCGTAGGATGAGTTTTGGCTCCTAAATGAAACTCTGTCCAGATGGGAAAGAGAAAACAAGAAAGGGTTTTCTTGCATTTGAGGAGATACTTTGGCTGTTTCTAGAGCATGTTTTTCCTTTCGCTGCTTTGAGAGTGAATAGTTGGCCATTTGATTTGCTGGCTCTGTTTTTAATCTTCGATATACACTGCATAAAGGTACCCTCTTTAAGTTCTTTCCTTCTCGTATGAAACCACCATGGTAGTGTCAGGGATTAAAAAAGGGTGGGCTGGAGCAACATTTTCTGTGTTACCCTTGGTTTTCAAATGTTTAGCTTTCAGAAGTAAATGACTTGCTCCTCTTTATCAAAAATGATGGGTCATGCTATGTTTAGGATTTGAGTCGAAAGGCTGGTTTAGCCTTCCAGTTTCGATGGCTGTGAGAGATCGTAGGTTTTAAAGGGGGTTGTCGTCATCCCTGCCTTCCTTTGGTTTGAGCGTCTCTGTGCAACTGGAATATTGCAGGGGAATAGTCATGGCTTATAGGTGCATAAGGAAGAGTAGAAAACGTAAGAGAAATTCCTTTTTCAGGCAAGGTGATTAATTTTCTTTGCAGACCGTTAGATCACATTTTTTCCCTTTACAAGATAGCTGGCCAGTGGCCTCTTTAGCTTAGTCTTTAATACATGGTATAAAAGCATGCTCCCTCAGGTTTCTTTATTTTTGCAAGCATGACAAATTTAATTAGGATAACAGAGGATGGGTTGTAGGGGCACCAAAACTAGCATAGGATGTTGAGTTCAAAATGTTACTTTTATAGTTTGGAGTTTTGCTACTAATCTTCACGGAATTTTGGAGTTCAAAATGTTACTACCATTACACCTAAATGCAAAATGTTACATTTTTAGGATAACCATGATTAATCATTTTTTTTTTAGTTCAAAATTCTAGTTTCAAACTTTACCCCATGTGACAACTTGTTCTTATGATTTTTTTTTTTTGCCAACTTTGGGTTGGATGTTTGCATTTAATTGTTGTGATAAATAGTTTTTTTCATAATATAATTTCTCTTTTGTGTGTTGCATACGGCCAATACCCTAACATATTTAATTTTTTTTTTAAATAAATATTCGAGATTTCAAAAAATATGTTTTAGCATGGATTTCTTAAACACAAAAAAAAATTATTTATTTGCATCTTGGATTTTACAACATGTTTGTAAGTTCCAAAGAGTGTTGGCCAATATTCCAAAAATATAAAAATCTTATTTTTAAGAATTTGTTTTTATTCACTATTAATGTTGGATAAAGAAATCCCAAAGGGTAAATATCCAAAATATTATTAGAAATAATTTATTATTCATTAGTAATGTTTGGATAAAGAAACCCCAAAAAAATTAATATTCAAAATATTATTAAAAATAATTTGTTATTATTCACTACAAATGTGGAAATATCCATAAATCATCTGCAAATGTACGGCTAGTATTGTCAAATACTAGCAATATTAGCAAATAATTCGTGTTCCTATCCAACTGGTAGCCAACAAGCAACCTTTCCTATCCAACTGGCCCTCTCACACGCCAAGGTATGAAGCATCCCAACACATGAGGAAAAGGAGGGTGGTTTTGCTTTTCCTTGGTTCCAGATCATTGAAAAGACGCGGTCATCATGGAATAAGAACAGTGCTAGTGTAGGGAAAAATATTAATTATATTTTGAGATATATAAATATATTTTAAATTATTAAGCTAAAATTACGTGACATTAGAGTCTTGATATTAAATGGTCACAAGTTTAAATTTTATTATTTTTATTTATTTAATAAAAATTAAACAAAAAATAATGTTAAAATCTTATTCAATAACTTCAATTCAATTATTAAGTTGAGATAATTGTTTAACAAATTAAAGATTTTAGTTTATGTGGAGTTCGATGCAAAGCTTGAAGGTTTCTTTATAGAAAATGTAACAGGGTTGGTGTAAGGAAAACGAACCCTCAATGCTCCTCCATTCACCCTGGTGGCTTCAGATAAAAGCCGTTGTGGTGCTTTAAATGGCCTCGTGAGTAGAGATCATGTCGAGTTTTGATAGCATAGGCGAGGTAGGAATTGATAAGATTGTTTCAATTAATTTGTTACGTATCTGTTGCGAATAAAGTTCCTACTATGGAGGAAGACTTTTTCTTTATTAGACTATTTTTTCATGCATGTTACCACTTTCTGTTAGTGTAGTTAGTGGGCTGATTTTCTGGCTTTCCGTTTCTTTTGTAAGGCTATATAATATCCAAAGCTTTTTATTAATAATACAGTCATTCTTCTAGTTTCTTGAACACATTGCTTTATTGTTCTGTTCCTAACAAACTGGTATCAGAGCCCCTACTGGGACTGAGAAAATAAAAGCCGCAGCTTTTGAGTGACTTTCAAACACAGAGAGATTGAGAGATGAAGATGACTTCTGAAGGCCATTTTGTGCAACCTTCCATTCCACGTTTTGATGGTCATTATGACCATTGGAGCATGCTCATGGAAAATTTTCTTCGCAGCAAGGAATACTGGAGTCTAATTGAAACTGGTTATGAAGAACCAGCACATGGAGAGCAACCATTATCAGAAGGACGACAACGAGAGCTAGATGCAGTAAAGCTCAAAGATCTCAAGGCCAAAAACTATCTTTTCCAAGCAATCGATAGAAGTATCCTGGAGACCATTTTGGACAAAGATACCTCCAAGAAGATATGGGATTCTATGAAGACCAAATATGAAGGGAATGCTAGAGTAAAACGTTCCACTATTCAAGCTCTGCGAAGAGATTTTGAGGTTTGAAATGAAGGTTGGTGAAACAATCACTAATTATTTTGCTAGAGTGCTGACAGTAGCAAATAAAATGTGAGTCTATGGGGAGATCATGACTGATGTCACGATATGTGAAAAAATCCTACGGTCTCTCACAGACAAATTTAATTATATTGTTTGTTCAATTGAGGAATCTAGGAACTTGGATGCAATCACCATTGATGAACTTCAAAGTTCACTTACTGTACATGAAAATAAATTTCACAGAGGCAACGGTGTGGAGCAGGCTCTAAAAGTGACAACTGATGACAGAGCTTGGGGCAGAGGACGTGGAAGAAATTATTTCAGAGGAAGAGGACGTGGAAGAGGAGGACCAACATTCAACAAGGCTACTGTGGAATGTTACAAATGTCATAATCTTGGACATTTCCAGTATGAATGCCCAAAATGGGATAAAGAAGCAAATTATGCAGAAGTAAATGAAGAATATGATATGCTGTTAATGTCATATGTTGAGTCACCTGAAACCAAACAGATTGATGCTTGGTTTCTTGACTCAGGATGTTCCAACAATATGTGTGGCAATAGAGGTGTGTTCACAACCTTGAATGAGAGTTTTATTCATTCAGTTAAATTAGGAAACAATAGTCGCATGAACGTGATTGGAAAGAGAAGTATTAAGTTGTTTTTGAATGGAATCAGTCATGTTGTCCATGAGGTGTATTATGTTCCAGAGCTCAAAAACAATCTCTTAAGCATAGGACAACTTCAAGAACGAGGCTTGGCTATTTTAATTCAAGGAGGAGTTTGCAAAATATATCATCCAGTTAAAGGTTCAGACTGAGATGAGTATAAACAGAATGTTTATACTGCTATCACACACCCATAGTATCTCTGACTGCTCCATCAGAAGGTTGTTTTTATACAAGTTCACCTGATCTTTTCCATCTTTGACATCAACGATATGGTCACCTGAGTTACAAGGGATTGAAAGCTTTGCAGCACAAAGGGATGGTTCATGGACTTCCTTAGTTTCAAGTCTCAGACACTACGTGCATAAACTGCATTCATGGCAAACAACATCGTGGTACCATGCCAACAAAGAGTACGTGGAGAGCAAGTCAGCCTTTGGAACTTATTCATGCAGACATATGTGGGCCAATTTCTCCTATTCCATATAGATGATATAATTTTTCTAGATAGTAATGTTGCTCTTAAATTTAATTTCTTTAGTTTAAAACATCATTTTAATATCATACTTACATCCATTCTTATTTTTCCAAAATAAAATTACGTTACATGTTTGTCTAAATAAAAAAAAATATTCATTAGCACATCAAAATAATTTGAAAATAAAAAAAATATTAAATTTGAAAATAGATCAGTAGCAAGTAAAACTAATTTCAGCTAATCTCAGCCACCGACTTCTTGTATATAATAGAGATGACCTGTTTGTAGTTCATGTTTTCAAATTTCCTTTCCTTGTTAGAAAAACCTCTCGTAAATATTGACAATTAAATCCTGAAGCCAGAAATCTTAATGTTTCTATTCAATATATGAATTTGATCTCACAGCACATATTCCAAACTAGCATTCTCTTCTGCTTGTGCCCTTTGTCTGAAGTTTTTAACTCCTAATTTTCCTAGATTTGTTATATTTAATGTTAATCTTTGACTGAACTCTTTAATTTGCCATGGTCGCTATTCGGACGCAACTCTCTGATCATTTTATACTTTTCATGAAAAACAGCTTCAACAGCAGAAGATAAATCACGGCATCAGGATTCAGTACAGGAAAAGCCGCCGGAGGAAGCCGGGGCAGATGATATGAATGCAGACAGACCCGAGTCCTCTTCAGCCGATGACAGTCGACATGAAACTTCAGGAGGAGAAGCTTCTGGTCATACCGAAGGGAGTGGATCCCAAGATGTTACAATGTCAGAAGCCGAAGTATCAAGCCACGTGGATCACATCAAGCGGCTTTTCGTGGAGCGCACTGAAAATTATGGCATTCCACTGCTTGAAAGGCTCTACACTCGTATAATGAAGGGAATCTTCGAAACCAAGGACAAAGGAGTCGAAGATGATGGCCCCAGATACTCAATTTTGAGGTTTTTGGTGAAATTTGCAGAGAACACTGCAAACTTCTGAACTCGATACCTTTTTCCCTTAAAACAGAGGATAAAAAAATGAAATTTGAATACCTTTTTTCCCTTAAATATATTTATATGCAAACAAACTTATTTATAAAAAAAATATTTTTGCTCATAATCTTTTTAAGATTCGAAATTTGAATAATGTTGTGAAGAATATATTTACATGGTAATTGAGTTAAATTTTTAAAGGTTACTTCACCACAACATCAAGATTAGGTTCCAATAGCTTTGCCCACACTATGTAATTATGTGAGGATCTTGATTTCATTTCTTTCCCATAAATTTTAGAATATTCCAGGAGTAACTACTAATATTTATTTAATAAAAAGATAAGCATAAAAAAAAAAAGAGAACCATGAAAAGAAGAGAGAAACACAAGAGAAATAAAAATAAAAATAAAATATTTTTGAGTTTAGATATAAATATTTTTATAATTTTTTATAAGTTTGGATATGATTTTCTCTTTTATTATCTAGTTTTATTTTTAAAGTGGATCCATAAAATAAGTATTGGTGATGATTGTTAAATTTCTTCAAAATTTTCCCTTGATGTTTATGTTCTCACTTCATCTCTTATATATGTAAGTGGGTTGCCTTTTGTAATTCTCTTTAAGACATTGTTTATTTTTATGGTAAAAAAATTGTTTTTAAAAAATTTTAAATTGTTTTTCTTTAAATTAGTTTTTTTAAATGTCTCTAGATCATTTTGATATATTGATATTAAAAATAAATTTTAAAAATAAAAAATATATATATTTTTGAAGCATTTTTAAATGAAAAACACTTTGAAAAGAAACTGCTATTACAATACCAAACACTATTTAAGAGTGACTTCATTTTTTTGTGCTTTTCCTTTAGGATAATTATTAATGATTAAAATATAAAATAACAAGGTACTAAAGTGAAATATTTCTTTCAAAATTAGGACTATTGTAAGTTATCAAGATTACAAATGAAAATATCTGTACAAAATAAAAATAAAAATTGTAACTTGCAAAAGCCATGATTGGATTGAAATTTGAATTAAGGTCTACTTTCTTTGACTCTATTTGACCTTTAACTTAAAATAATATTGGTTACTTTAAAGTTTTTATGCATATATTAATCAAATCCAAACCCTAATAATGTCTTTAAGTTCAGTTGTTATGATTTTTATTTTTTGCAACTTCTAAATACAAAATGGCTTAAATCTTGTCAAAGATTCAATATCTTTCACAAGAATTAATGTTGATCGAAATTTTCACCAGAACTCCTACCAAATATTTTATACAATCTAGGTGCGTATGCAAATATGTCTATAAAAGAAGAGGTCGTAGAACAAAAGGGAAAGGAAAAACATAAGAGAAAATAGAGAGAAACAAATAGGAAAAAAAGAAGAAGAGAGAAGAAGAAAAAAACTTAGGCTAAGGGACAAGGGTCTTATTCAAAAAGCTTTTGAAGCTTTAACACTTGTCTAGGGAGATCTGGAAATAAGAAGAAAGACAGACAACACCAAGAACTAATCCAGATTTAGATTTTTAAGCTAAAAAGGTGTATACATTCAAACTTTAAAGGTGGAGTCCATGAGGCTTGTTGGATCATTCTTTTGTGTTTAATACTAAGTCTTGAATGCCTTAATATGCTCTTGATTTCTTTTTTCCTGCCATTTCATTGCATAAAACCTTGGCTTAAGGGATGCTAAAGGTGGCAGCAAATAGGCAGGAACACTTTCTGTTAATGAAAAGATAGCCCCTTATTTTAGGTAGTTGGTCTGAGCATTTAAAATGAAAGTGGCTAGATTTTGAAGCACATTCTACTAAAAATTGATTGTTGTTTTGAGTTGGTAGCTTTTAGGATTGTAAATCAATGCACTTTTTCTGAGTTTTTATATTATTTTGTTGTTTTTTCTTTACCATAATCATGTTCCTTACCAATAGTAGGGTTTATAGGGATAAAAAGGACACATATTAGAGGCCAAGATAGGCTTTTCTAGGTACATTTCACATCTATGGTTTTTGGGCAACCTGTTTCTAGGCTTAAAGTAGATTCATCCATTGAATCTTGTCTTTGGTGCTAGTTTCAAGGCTTGATTGGTTTAGTTTCTGGTTCAGGTTGGTCTGTCCATCATCTTTGATAAGTAATCTAGGTGTTTCTCACATCAATAACAAGTTTTAATTGATTTAAATTTTAGAATTTTGGTTTTAAACTAAAACTCCTTTGTAGCAAAATCATGCAATTTTATTGATCATTAAAAAAATGAACCTTTGATTCTTGATCTATAGAGGATTACGAACAGAAACATCCCCTCCTTTACTCGAAGTCTACTCTAGATTGAGAACCATGTTTTGTGAGAAGAAGAAGAACATTCATCTGTTTTGTTTACTCTTTTATATTTTATCCATTTTTTATTGAAATTTTTTTGAGTGTTTTGTGTTTTTTCCACTTTTGATCTTTTTGGTTTTTGTTTTCTTTTCTTCGATTTGTTTCTAAGTTGATTCAGCTGGGTCAACCCTAATCAAGTTAGCCTGATTGTTTCAACCCGGTTGAGTCTCCCTGAAGACCGAAATAATAAAAAAACAAAAACATATAATAATAATATAAAAAAATCAACTTTTGTTTTGGTTTTGTTTAGTTTTTTTTTTGGTTTTTAGGATGTGTTTTTCTTTTAATTTCCTTTTAAACCTCTCTTTTTATTATTATTTTCAAGAAAACTACAAATAAAAAATGTTTTTTATGTGTTGCATACTGTCAAATCTCTAAAAAAATATAACAAAAAAAATCATATTGTTTAGTATTTCCATACGAAAAAAAAAAAAAGTGTTTTGACATGCATTTTAGGATTTAATAATCAATTTATTAAATCCATGAGAATTTAACCAATATTTCAATAAATCACCCTTTTTTAAATTCATGATAATTAATAGTTAAAAATCCTGGCATAGAAGGTTGGACCTACAAGTGAGGTTGATATTTAAAATGTTAGGAGCTGACCAAAAAATTCTTGGAGTTGTCCTAAATATTCACCAATTTTAATTGAGAGTATTTTTTACTGTAATATATATACAAATTACAAAGAACCTTTTTTTTCTAAGAATTTATTTGAGCACACAAGTCCATAATAAATTCTTAAAACACTGGATTTATTCATATAAGTAAATCTCAAATCCTAAACCATAGATAGATCACAAAAAACCATCAAAATATCTAAACCACATCAAACCATAAAGCAGCTTGCCTCAAGTAACTAGGGTGTATTAGAGGTGCTAATATTTTTCTTAGTCACAACTAATTTCTTACCTTTGAATCTTTGATAAGACCAGTATACCTGGATTTTATAGAGATCCTAAACCAAACAACTAGATAATGATTTCAACAACCTTTAACACCATGTGACAATGTACAACAAAATAATAATTATTGCATGTGTGCAAAAGATCGATGAGCTGCTTTGTGAAAGAAAAGACAAGATAAATCTTCCACCACAAACATGGAAAATGAGAGAAGCATGTTTTCTGGATAGAGAAAAATGAATGGAAAATATTCTTTTAGATGTTCTTATGATAAATTTTTGTGATAGATCATTTTTTTTCCTTTTTTTTTCAATTATAAAAAATGGTCTTTAAACACATTTTATTTTTCTTTTTTTCTTATAAAATCAGAGTAATTTCTTATTACTAAATACACCTTGAGTTTTGTTTTTTTTATATCAAATCATACTTTTTGATTTTTGTTTTATTATTTCTATATGAGCATAATATCAAAGAAAAAAATAACAATTATGTCTTCCTATCCTTTCCGATTCATGTAATGGATAAAAAATAGGATGATTTTTCTAATGCTGGGAAAACAAAGATTTTTATTATTTTATATGTACCAGGTATTTTACTAGACCAAGAAGGTGTCACGCGGGACATTGAAGATCAGATTGCTAAGCGTTGTCGCACGTGTGCGGCGTCGCGGCGAAAAAACATCCACCTTCAAATTTGGTATTATCTAAAAATGTGGCATGTGGGGAGACAAGAGATTCTTGTCTTTTATTAGTGGAAAAATAGAATGAGAGTCGCCACCTAATATTTTGGTCACTAGGAACCCTAACTGACCTTAGAGATCGGGTATGGGGACTGGTTGCGTAAAGGGAAGGTATTAGCACCCCAAATACGCCCTACCTAAGGTAAACTGCATTGTTTAATTGTCTGATAAAATCTAAGGTCTTGTCGTGTTTTCTAGTTGTTAGTCCGTCTATGGTTTAAGAAAAAAAAACCATCTTCAGTAAAGAGATCCTTATCTTATCGGGTATGACCTAACTGTTCTAACATCAACAAAAGAATTTTAATATCTGGAATACGTCTTACGTATAAGATCATAACCCTAGATATTAAAGGAAAACAAAATAAGTTTTTTTGATATTTTTGAAATATTGGCCTAGTGCTCCTAACTTTAATAAACTGGTTATTAAAACCAAAATGCATGTTAATACAAATTTTTGAATCTTTGTTGTATAAAAATATGATATGATTTTTTTTTAATTATTTTTTGAAAAACTAGGTCGTATGCATGAAAACAAAAAAAATATATTTTTTATGATTTTGTTGAAAACCAGGTATTTTAATATCAAATTTATATTTTTACAGTATAAAAATACAAACCAGTAGTAATTAAAATGCAGTAAAAAATTGCAGAACATCACAGAATTTTTGAAATATTTTTTTGATTTGTTTTGACTGGGCCCAGCCCGGCCTATGTGGCTGGGCTGGACCCAGCCAATGACCCCGCCGGTTTTAGGATGCACGCGTGAGTGCTGACTGTTCAAGTGAATTATAATTCACTTGAACAGTAAAAATGCAAAAGGAAATCGCATGCACAGAGAGGAAAAACGCATACCTGGAAGTGGAAACGAAAGGGGCGAAGGTGATGGCGAAGGCGTGCTGGCTGGTCTCTTCTGTGCTTTCGCCTGTTTCAGTTCCTCTCCTCTGTTCCTTGTTTTCTTTTCTCTGTTTCACTTGTTTTTTTTTTTTTTTTTTCGATGTTCTGCCCCTGTTCTTCTCTTCTTCAATTCGTTTTTCTCTGCTCTCTCAGTGCATTTTCTCTTCTCTCGCTGTCTTTTTTTTTTCTTTTCCCCTGCAGTTCCTCTCTGGTTTCCCCGTCCCTCTGTTTTTCCTTTCCTCTCTCGTTACTTTTCCTTCTCTGTTCTGCTCTTTCCTCCTTGCTGTCTCCTCTTTTTTCACCACGGTCCTTCTCTCTGTTTTCCTCTTGCTGTCTCTGTTTTCCCCACTTGTTTCTCCTCTCTCTTTGTCTCGTCTTTCTCCTTTCCCCCCTCCGGTTCAGTCTTCTTCTGCTGCTTTTATAGGTCAGAGAAGGCTTTGTGCTGGTAACGGCTGGCTTGATAACGGTTTGCAGAGGGATGATAGCCGTGAAACACGCCCCTTGATGGCTCCATTGCTAACGTCTCCTTCCATTATCGTCACCGATTCACAGCTGTTTGAAGACCATTAATTGTGGAAACGGCGCCGTTTGGGTTATTCTAATTTGGCCCTTGAAGTTTTCGCTGATTTATAATCAAACCCCCCGAAAAAATTGTAATTGTGTCCCTTACTTTTAGCGCCTTTTCTGTTTTGGTCCTTGTTTTCGGATCGTTTCAATTAAATCCCTAATTGGCACTCAAACTTCAATAATTATGCAATTAAGCACCTGATTTGACCAGATTAACTCTTCAAAATTGTAATTGGACCTCATAACTTTAATTACTTTCAATAAAAGCCTAAATTGACTTAAAAAATCAATTTTCGTGCAATTAAACCCTTCATAAATTCAATTAAACCTTGAATAAAATTTAATTGAGTCTATAAACATCTTATTTTGGACTTTTCTTTCTCAACTTGAATTTTCTTTGTCAATAGGACTCTCATCAGTAGAAAATATAACGTCAAATTTCAATTCTTGTATTTCTGAACCTCCTCAACCAATTCCTAGTCATTTTATGGGCGTTCCAACATCCTTTCTCACTCCTGTTATTTTTTTTTAAATTTCTTTTGAATATGTTTTTGTATTTTTTTTTGTATGGAACCCAAAAATGGATAACAACAAGCGTGACAAAGATATTGAGACAATTTTGAAGGGTATTTTTCTTGTTTTTTTGAGTCGCCGCATTTTCTATTTTAAAACTTGTCTCCTATTTTAGCAGCATGTTTATTTTGAATATATATATATATATAGTTTTAATTGTTGACAATAAAATAATAGCTTGAATACCCTTTCTTCTTCTGCCTCTCTGAGTAGTTTGAAGTTGAAGATATTAAACAAACATCTTGGAAACTATGAAAAAATATTCAAGAATATTGTCAATCAGAAAGAGACTAATTTATACCAGCGATGCTTTTGCTGAAATTCAAACCCAATTCTTGGTGTGTCTGCTTCAGAAAAGATCCCACTTAGTCCTCCCTGTAAAAGAATGCCACATTGGATTTGCCACCAGCCATAATAATACCATGGAGCTTGACAGCTTGTGAGGTCAAATAAGCTTATGGAAACTGTACTCTGGGAGAGAGAGAGGGGGGTATAGAGAGAGAGAGAGACTGCTTTCACTCTAATTTTTTTGCATTGACAAGAAAATCCCGACTTTACATCAGCTACCTGCAAGATTTCTTTTTTTTGGGTTCATTTTTCATTTTTCTTTTATCCTCTGTTTTAAGGGGAAAAGGTATTGAGTTCAGAAGTTTGCAGTGCTCTCGGCAAATTTCACCAAAAACCTCAAAATTGAGTATCTGGGGCCATTATCTTCGATCCCTTTGTCCTTGGTTTCGAAGATTCCCTTCATTATACGAGTGTAGAGCCTTCAAGCAGTGGAATGCCATAATTTTCAGTGCGCTCCACGAAAAGCCGCTTGATATGATCCACGTGGCTTGATACTTCGGCTTCTGACATTGTAACATCTTGGGATCCACTCCCTTCGGTATGACCAGAAGCTTCTCCTCCTGAAGTTTCATGTCGACTGTCATCGGCTGAAGAGGACTCGGGTCTGTCTGGATTCATATCATCTGCCCCGGCTTCCTCCGGCGGCTTTTCCTGTACTGAATCCTGATGCCGTGATTTATCTTCTGCTGTTGAAGCTGTTTTTCATGAAAAGTATAAAATGATCAGAGAGTTGTGTCCGAAGAGCGATCATATGGCAAATTAAAGAGTTCAGTCAAAGAATAACATTAAATATAACAAATCTAGGACAATTACGAGCTAAAAACTTCAGATAAAGGGCACAAGCTGAAGAGAATGCTAGTTTGGAATATGGGCTGCGAGATCAAATTCATATATTGAATAGAAAAATTCAGATTTCTGGCTTCAGGATTTAGTTGTCAATATTTACGAGAGGTTTTTCTAACAAGGAAAGGAAATTTGAAAACATGAACTACAAACAGGTCATCTCTATTATATACAAGAAGTCGGTGGCTGAGATTAGTTTTACTTGCTACTGATCTATTACATCAATATCCGCACCAAAATTCAACATGTAAAATGTGTCTTGCAACTTGACATGTTTCAAGACATCATTCAGATAGCTGGGAAAAACAAACAGCAATATCACAAGGACATTACCAATCAACATACCAGCTTGAGTAGCATCAGCATTTTTCGTCTGCCTTTTCAAGGCCTCGTAGCTTTGATCCAGATTAACATCAGGCTGGACATTGCGTAGCCTGGCACTTGTTCTAGTAACTGTTCCAAGCTGCACAACTGGGGTTGAAGGGAAAATAGATCCCCCTAAATCATCTGGTATTTGTACAGGACCCCCTTGAGCAGCAATCTTGTCACAGTATGTGACAAGCGCAGGATCCATCTGTGACAACATTCCATGCACCTGTAAAATATTATGAGAAGGGATTCATCAAATGATGCTTCAGGTGATGGGACAAAATGAGAGGGAAAATCAGGGAAAACCAAAAGGCTTGGAAACTTACTGCATCCCGAAGCTCATATCCTCAAGACAAATGCTGGCACCATCAGTGCACTTTTATGCTGGGGAATGGGAGGAACTCCCCACAGTTTTATCTATTGTGAGGAGCGAGACATTTGAAGTGACAACAGGGATGAGCCTGAGTTTTTCTGAGGAGGATTTCATGGATGGATGTAGTAGCCAAGATGGCAGCATCATTGGTAAGGAGACTTCCTCAAGACGATCAAGGAAGCTTTTAGGGAGCCGGGCATGGGAAAGGGCTAGTGAGACCGGTCATGGAGAAGGGGGTTATGATGTTATTCTGATGACAGATATCCCACACTCTGTGTCTTCTTTGAAGAAGCTATACACTCTCATTAAAAAGGTTAGTTTATTGGTTTCTCTTTGTTCGATTCATTGCTTTGTTTTGTGAAAGAAATTATTGTATTGTTTTAATTCGTAACTAAGGTGACTGGGATATATATGGTAGATATATGGTAAGTTTGTAGTAGTGAGCATGATAAAATAGAGGATAACATCTTTATTAGATAATAAGCCTATGGGAATTGAAAGATGACGTCATCCTCATTTTGGAAAAAATTATCTTGAATCTATGGAATAAAAAGGTAGTTGAATGAAGTACTGTACTAGTTTGTTTTATTTGTCATGACCGTGACAACCTTAGCAGTGAAACAATAAACAGATTACTAATAATGTTTGCTATCTCATTATGCCAGAGTATCTTGCACCTAGGGCTGCAAATAAGCCAAGCTGAGCTGAGCTTTGATGTGTTTGAGCTTAGCTCATCTAATTTTAATAAGGCCTATTGCACCCGACATCACGACGGCTTTAAAAATTACAATATTTAGAAAAGGAACAGATATATGACATTCTATTCTTTGATGGAGAGGAAAATGTCTTGTTTAAGGAGTCGCCACCTAGTATTATAGTCACTCGGAACTTTTACTGGTCAACATAGATTCTATGGTTCGGGACTGGTTATGTAAAAGGGAAGATATTATCACCCCTTAAACATCCTGCCTGAGGCAGGCTGCATTGTTAGTTTCATCTTAAATTGCTAAATGTTTATTAGTTTATGCTACGATAATTTGCTTATAATATTCCTGACTCTGGCGCCAATGAATATTCAACTACGAATATTTTCAACTCTGGCGTTAGTAAATATTACGTAGTTATAAAACAAAATAAATTTAAATCCATATTTTTATATTCCTGACTCTGGCGTCAGTGAATAAACAAATAAAATAAATTTATTTTTACACATGCACAATCTTTTTATTTTTCTAGTTAAATAAAATAAAATACAATGAAAGAATAATATAAATTTAAACCGGTATTTTTATTCCTGACTCTGGCGTCAATGAATAAACCAATAAATTTATATTGTCTTTATTCATACATACATATTTTTTTTATTTTTACTTTTTTATTTTTTTTTATTTATTTTGGACTGAGTCTTGCCCTATCGCATACGGGTTGGGCTGGAACTAACCAGCCGAAACCCGGTTACTAGCATAAGCTGGTAACCCGTTTTCCTTTTTGCTTTCATTTTTTTTTACCTGTAGGCGTGCATGAACTGCTCACGCACGCCTGCTACAAAAACATGGTAATTAAAATGCAAACCGAAGCTTACCTGTTGCTGCACTTGAAGATGAAGATGACGGTGATGGAGGGCTGGCCAGCTGAAACATTTTCTTCTCCTCTGTTTTGTCTTCATTCTTCCCCTGGTCTTCTTCCCGTGCTCTCCTTGTCTCTACTGCGCTCATCCATTTTCCTTCTCACTCTTCTAGTTTTCTTTTCATTTTAATCATCCCTTTTTGCTCCCTTCCTTTCATGGTTTCTTCATGGGAAGGACACTACAGGGGAGTTCGAAAGAGACCATAGGGTCGCTATGCTGCAGAAATACGTGACCCATGGAAGAAAACACGGGTATGGCTAGGCACATTTGATACACCTGAAGAAGCTGCTCTCGCTTATGATGGTGCAACTCGTTCTCTTCGTGGAGCTAAGGCGAAGACTAACTTCCCATCACCACCTTCCACTTCTAGTCTCTCTCTCGACCTCAAGCTTCCTTCCGAGCCTCACCACCACCACCTTCGTTGGAGTTCAAGTACTCATGTCGGGTCCCACAGGTTTGGTGGTCTTGGTGAGTTCTTGCAGACTAGAGTGGTTTTTAAAGAAATGAACTTCAATGCTACTGAGGCTGCAGCAGCTTCTAGGCCAGTAGTGAAGATAGAGGGTCCTGGTGTTGGTGCTGTAGCTGGAGCTCTTCTGCTGCTGCTGGCTGGAAGAGGCGCGCCTTGTTGGTTGCTGATGCATGCTCACAATGCATGGAGGGGCTGAGATGAAGGATGATGGTTAATGGGGAGAGTGAGAGCGGGGAGGATGAAAAAGGAAAAGGCCGAGGAGGGGGAAGGTATGGCTGGTTTCAGACCAGGGAAGAACAGAGGAAAAAGCCAGGGGAGGGGGCAACAACGGCTAGTCTAGGATTCTGCCATACCCCCTCTTTTTTTTGTAAATGTCTTTTTTCGTAGGGTTTCGGGTAATAGCCTTCTTTTAGGGTTTCTCTCTCTTTTTTAGGGTTTCTCTCTCTAATTTCCTCCTCCTCTTTTGCATAGACTGGGATCAGTATTTATAGTGCAAGAGTCTCATCGCTTGTAGGAAGTAAAGTCTCAATCAAACTCATTCTTTTTTTTGAAGTTCGAATTAGAATCGAATTCGAAAGCAGACAACTATCATTATCTTGAAGGTAAGATAAGCATTATTTTGAAGGTAAGGATTATCTTGAAAGTAAGGATTATCTCAAAGATAAGAATAGCATGGTAAAAGCACATTATAGTCCTTAATTTTCACGCAAGTTGACAAATCACACTTTTCATCGAAATAAGTCTCTGATCTTTTAATTTTACATTTTAAACCCTGTAAAAATTAAATTAAAAGCCAATGGGCCAAAATTGGGTTACAACAGTTGCCCCCTCTTCACAATGCTTACAGTGCAAATGCATTAGAAAATTTATTTTCTTTTGACTTTGTATAGTAAGTTTTGTAAAGAAGAATAATTGTGAAAACTCTTCCTCTTTTCCCTTTTTTTTTCTCTTTTTTTATTATTTTTTTGTGTAATTGTTTTGGGCATCCTGCGTGATGATAAAAGAAACGCGAAGAATTTCGCGAGTGGTCTAATTGTTCTAGGCAACCTGCCCGATAAAGGATAAAACGTGAAAAGGGTTTCGCGAGTGGACTAATTGTTCCAGGCGACTTGCCCGATGATTGAAAAAATACGAGGATTTTTTCAGGATGGTCACATTGTAATGGGTTACCTGCTCAGTTGGTCACATTGTAATGGGTTACCTGCCTAGTGGAAAAATACGAGGATTTTTCAGGATGGTACATTATAATGAATTACCGGCCCAATTGGTCACATTGTAATGGGTTACCTGCCCAGTATAGGATGGTATATTGTAATGGGTTACCTGCCCATTGAAAAAATACGAGGATTTTTCAGGATAGTACATTGTAATGGGTTACCAGCCCAGATGGTCACATTGTAATGGGTTACCTGCCTAGTAGAAAAATACGAGGATTTTTCAGGATGGTATATTGTAATGGGTTACCAGCCTAATTGATCACATTGTAATGGGTTACCTGCCCAGTGGAAAAATACAAGGATTTTTCATGTGGTACATTGTAATGGATTACTAGCCCAGTGGAAAAATACGAGGATTTTTCAGGATGATACATTGTAATGGATTACTAGCCCAGTGGAAAAATACAAGGATTTTTCAGGATGGTACATTGTAATGGGTTACCTGCCCAGATGATCACATTGTAATGGGTTACCTGCCCAGTGGGAAAATACGATGATTTTTCATGATGGTACATTGTAATGGGTTACCAGCCCAGATGGTCACATTGTAATGGGTTACCTGCCCAGTGGAAAAATATGAGGATTTTTCAGGATGATACATTGTAATGGGTTACCGGCCCAGATGGTCACATTGTAATAGGTTACCTGCCTAGTTGATCACACTGTAATGAGTTACCTGCCTAGTTGAAAAATACGAGGATTTTTTTTTTAATAAGACATGATAGGGCTCGAAAATAGGCTTGCATAAGCTCAACTCTATCATATAGCAAGCTTTGAAAATAGGCTTGCATAAGCTCATTATATCTTAACAAATGAGTTCGAGCCGAGCCCTTGGTGAGCTGAGCTTTGAGTGACTCTAATGGCTTGGCTCATTTGCAGCAGTACTTGCACATGAATGCAGGATGGGAAAATCAGATTTTCTGTGTTGCTGAGCTCATTTGATACCTGAATGTTATTTTATGCCCCGTTCTTGTACGTAGAAACTAACCTTTCATATAATCTCTAGCCATATGAACTTGTGAATTTGATTCTCCATTTGTATTGTGTTAAATAATATTTATGTTGTCTTATTTATTAAGGGTAGAATAGTACTTTCAGTTTAACCTATATATACTTTATTTGTATTTAGGTTAAGTTAATGCATTCATAATAAACAGATTATTCAGAATACTAGCCTCCGTTTCGTGTTTGATCTCAATTAGTTTAACATGGTATCAGAGCTGGTTTTATGGAACGAGGCTTAATCCCAAATACAGCTTCGCGGATCCAACAATTTTTTTTTGGAGTGATATTTTGTCTTCCGCTTCTGCAAAATTAGGTATTTCGACAGTTTCTGCAATTATTTTGGTATTTCGTCTTCCCTTCAGCATCTGCAATTTGGTATTTGCGTTCAGTTTTTGCAAATTTGTTTTGTGTTTTGGAGTAATCGTATAATTTCGAGAAGAGATTTGTTTAGTTTCTGCAATTTAGTATTTTGTTTCCGCTGCTTTTGCATTGTGGTTATTTTTGATTGCTGATTATGGCTACTAAAAGAGATGATTCACTTCAGTCTGTGAGTGTGAGGTTAGAAGGGAAGAATTATTCGTATTGGAGTTATGTGATGAGAAATTTCCTTAAGGGTAAGAAGATGTGGGGGTATGTTAGTGAGACTTATATGATACCTAAGAATGTTGAGGAGGGAGATGTTGTTTTGATAGATACATGGGAAGCAAATAATGCAAAGATCATTACTTGGATCAATAATTCTGTTGAGCATTCGATAGGTATGCAATTGGCGAAGTATGAGACAACAAAAGAGGTTTAGGATCATCTGTAAAGGTTATTCACACAATCAAATTTTGCAAAACAGTTTCAATTAAAGAATGACATACGAGCTCTTCATTAGAAGAATATGAGTATCCAAGAGTTTTATTCTACTATGATAGATCTTTAGGATCAATTGGCTCTTACAGAATCGGCAGAATTAAAGGCATGTGGTGCCTATATTGAGCGTAGAGAGCAGCAACGATTGGTACAGTTTTTAACAGCACTTCATAGTGATTTCGAAGGACTTAGAGGTTCAATTCTGCATCGTTCTCCACTGCTTTGTATTGACTCTGTTGTTAGTGAGTTATTGGCTGAAGAAATACGTCTTCAGTCTTATTCTGAAAAGGGAATTCTTTCTGCTTTAAATCCTTCAGTATTAGCAGTGCCTTCTAAGCCATTCTCTAATCATCAGAATAAGCCTTACATAAGGGTTGGCTTCGATGAGTGCAATTTCTGTAAGCAGAAAGGTCATTTGAAGGCTTAGTATCCTAAGTTGAGACAGCAGAATCAAGCTTGAAAGTCTGACAATCAGTCACAATCTAATGCTCATAGACCACCTCAGGGTTATAAACCACAACACCACAATACTGCAGCAGTAGCTTCCCCAGGTTCTATTACTGATCCTAATAATTTGGCTGAGCAATTTCAGAAGTTTCTCTCGTTTCAGCCACAAGCAATGTCCGCTTCTTCTTCCATAGGTCAGTTGCCTCATAGTTCCTCAGGTATGTCACATTCTGAATGGGTCTTGGATTCTGGTGCTTCCCATCATATGTCTCCAGATTCCTCATCTTTTACCTCTGTATCCCCTTTGTCCTCCATTCCTGTTATGACTGCTGATGGCATTCAAATGCCCTTAGCAGGTGTTGGTTCTGTTGTCACACCTCACATGTCTCTCCCTAATGTTTATCTTATTCCACAACTCAAATTGAATCTTGCGTATGTTGGTCAAATATGTGATTCTGGTGATTATTTAGTCATGTTTTCTGGTTCCTTTTGTTGTATACAGGATCTGCAGTCTCAGAAGCTGATTGGGACAGGCCGTAGGGAGAATGGACTATATATTTTGGATGAGTTAAAAGTGCCAGTTGCTGCTGCTGCCGCTGCTACTACTACCGTTGATTTGTCTTCCTTTCGTTTGAGTATTTCATCTTCTAGTTTTTATTTATGGCATTCCCGCCTAGGTCATGTTTCGTCTTCTCGTTTGAGATTTTTGGCATCCACAGGAGCTTTAGGAAATTTGAAAACTTGTGACATTTCTGATTGTAGTGGATGTAAATTGACAAAATTTTCCGCCTTACCTTTTAATCGAAGTATTTCTGTTTCTTCTTCACCATTTGATTTCATTCATTCTGATGTATGGGGACCTTCTCATGTTGCCACAAAAGGAGGGTCTCGATATTATGTCTCTTTTATTGATGATCATACTCGTTATTGTTGGGTTTATTTAATGAAACATCGTTATGAATTCTTTGAAATATATGCAGCTTTTCGAGCTCTTATCAAAACTCAATATTCTACTATGATCAAATGCTTTAGGTGTGATTTGGGTGGGGAATACACTTCTAATAAATTTTTCCAATTGCTTGCCCTAGATGGAACCATCCACCAAACTTCATGTACAGATACTCCTGAGCAAAATGGTGTTGCTGAAAGAAAACATAGGCACATTGTCGAAACTGCTCGTTCTCTCTTGTTGTCTGCTTTTGTTCCTAGTGAGTTTTGGGGAGAAGCTGTTCTTACTACTGTAAGCTTGATTAATACAATTCCATCTTCTCATAGTTCGGGTCTATCTCCTTTTGAAAAGTTATATGGGTATGTCCCTGATTGTTTGATTAGTACTTAAAAGTGCATGTTTATCAAGGTTTTATATCATCATTTTGCACTTGAAGTATCAATAACTCCTTAACTAAAGCATGTTTTATAATAACAAGTTTGATATTATAAGATACCTTTATTTATGGTAAATGCTCATTTTAAATGCAGGCCTATCACATAAATAAAAGGATTGATTGATGAGTTTAAGTATTGAAAGTGAAAGGACAAAGAGATGGCCAAACTTAGAAAAGAGATGCCGATGCAGTCCAAACCGGAACATTGCTCGGTAATTGGATCATATCTGGAGCTCTAGATCTCGGATTTAGATCCATTTTATATGTATGGAAAGGTAAGACAAAGGCCTACAACTTTCATGCTGAGCCCAAGATTTAAAAAGGCCGTTTTGAAGTCCAAACTGAAGGAACAACGAAGAAGTCCGAAGCTGTCCTGCAGCCCAGACACTATTTAGTGTTCAGCCCATATCTTGAGTTCTAGAAGTCCAAATGACCTCATCTTTTTTTTTGTTGGAAAGCTGAGACAATTTCCTAGAACATTCCTGAGGATTCTGGGCAAATTATGATGTTAGCAATGACGTCTTGTTCAGACAAGAAGATAAGGATTGTCACCAAGTCAAGATGTGGCCACCCACTCATCAATTAATTAACAAATCAATAGTTCCAAATTTTGGCCTATAAAAGGAGGCACTTACCATGTATTGAGGCATCTTGGTTTCCAGATCAAGATCATGCTCTTGCTTTCTCTCTTTGTATTGCTTATGTTTTGCTTTCACTAATTTCAAGTTTATGCACTTCATTTCCTTTCCTTTACTTAGTTAACTTCTTTCTCATTTATGTTCTTATCTTATTCATCTATGTTTCTTTCTTTCATTATGTTTAGCTAAGTTAATTATGTCAAGGTGAAAAGGGTACACTAATGGTGTAAGACTGAGTATAATATAAACTTAACATGGACCTTAACGTTGGATACTAACATGTTTTATATTTGTTATCTTGTTCACTTTTAATACTTTGCTTGTTAAATGGTTAATCTAGATTTATGTTGTATAACACTTGGTACAACAAATACTTGGTACTTTCATAGCCCATACTGTATGGCATAACCGACACCTGAGCTATGAAAGGAACTTGATTTATTGTTAACATAAGTTATAATCATGAATGTCTGCCAACATTTACAAGTATTAGCTTTATTCGAATAAGATAACTAATGTAATCATGTTAACAATATATAATCTGATTGGAACCTCCTTTATGTGTGGTTTCCAATTGAGTAATAAGAGTTTATACTATACTTGTTTGAAGTACCATTAGTGGATCCTTTAACCTTGACATTTATTTTTATCGTTGTTTAATCCTTACATTAATCTTTCAACTCAAAGTTCTTATTAATTTCTTCCTTCTCTTCTTTATTATTGTTGTTGTTTTTATTATTATTATTATTATTATCTGTTCATAAACTCAGTATATAGGCTGGAAACGTGTGACCCGATCTTTTAGATCATTCTCAGGTATAACAATGCCACGTACTGAGTATTATTATTATTATTACTATTACTAGTACTACTATTGTTATTATTATCGTTATTATTGTTATTGTTGCGTTGTTATTTATAATTTATACAATTAACCTCTCTGTGGTTCGACCCCGGTCTTGCCGGGTTATTTATTACTTCGACACTCCTGCACTTGGGAGAAGACATCAAGCTTTTGGTCGTGTCAAGTTTTTGGCGCCGTTGCCGGGGAGGTAAATTCTTGTATAAATTATAATATTTAATTTATTTTCTCTTTTCACTTTTCATTTTATCTAACTTTTGTTTTCTTTGTTTTGTTTTGTTTCTTTTTCTTCTATTTTCTTTTCTTCCTTTTATTCTCTTTTTACACGTGCATGAGAGTTTGATCACGTACATTAAGTGGTCGACTTTGTAGGGTATCCTCATCATTTTCAGAAAATATGGCCGAAGAAGATAATCAATCGCTTCATAATGAGAATAATGAGAATAACCGTATGAGAACACTTAAAGACCACATGAATCCCACAAGAACAAGTGCACCCTTATGCATAGTTTTCCCTCCTGATGCATCTCATTTTAATTTTAAGCCAGGCATTATTCAACTTTTACCTTCTTTTCATGGCTTAGACCTAGAAAATCCATACTTGCATTTAAGGGAATTTGAGGAGGTTTGTAATACCTATAATGACTCAAATTGTAGCATGAATACCATTCGATTAAAGCTTTTTCCTTTTTCATTAAAAGATAAAGCTAAAACATGGCTACAAAATTTGAGACCAGGATCCATTCGTGCTTGGGATGAAATGCAACAACAATTTTTAAAGAAGTTTTTTCCGTCTCACAGAACAAACTCTTTCAAAAGACAAATCATCACTTTCACTCAAAAACCAGGAGAAACATTTTACCAATGTTGGGATAGGTATCGAGATTTGATTAATACTTGCCCTCATCATGGTTTTGAAACATGGAGATTGGTTTCACATTTTTATGAAGGTTTAACACCTAGAGATAGGCAAATGGTTGAATTGATGTGCAATGGAACTTTTGAAGATAAAGACCCTAATGAAGCAATGGAGTACCTAGACTTGCTAGCCGAAAATGCTCAAAATTGGGACACCACAGGTACTTATGAGGCACCAAGTAAAACTCAACCTCATACATCTAGTGGAGGTATGCACAAACTTAGGGAAGATCATGACCTCCAAGCCAAGTTTGCATCTTTAGCTAGAAAAGTCGAAGCACTTGAATTGAAAAAGAGTGGTCAATTAAAATCTATTCAAGACATTGCGTGTCAAATCTGTGAAACCAATGAACATTCAACAAATGATTGTCCAACTTTGCCTTCTTTTAAGGAATGCCTCCATGAACAAGCCCATGCTTTAAACAGTTTTCAAAGACCCAACCATAACCCATACTCACAAACGTACAACCTTGGTTGGAGAAATCACCCAAATTTCAGTTGGAAGAGTGATCGAAACAATGCATAAACTTCACAGCCACCGTTTCAAGCACACCATAATTTTCAAAATTCTCATGGATATGCACCTCCTTATGCTCCACCTCCTAGAAGAAATTTTGAGGAAACATTGCATGCATTCATTGAAAAGCAGGAGACAATCAACACTCAACTTGCTCAAAGCATGACAGATTTTAAAGATGCTTTTGCAAAATTAACATCTGCTCTCAGTTTCCAAGAGAAAGGTAAGTTTCCATCTTAACCACAACAAAATCCAAAGGGGCAATACAATGCAAATGCAAGTGGTTCCGGAAGCCAACACATGGATCAAGTCAAATCAGTCATCACTCTTCGTAGTGGTAAGGTTATTGAAAAACCCATACTTGAACCTTGTGAGAAAGATGATGAGTCTATCTTTGAGGGTAAGGAAGGGGTTGGACCTGAACATTGCAAAGAAAAGACTGATTCCCCGCCAGCACTTCCATTTCCTCATGCCATGACCAAAAAAAGGAAAGTCAATCACAACTCTGAAATCTTTGAAACTTTCAAACAGGTAAGGATCAATATACCTTTGTTGGATGCTATTAAACAGGTTCCTTCCTATGCTAAATTTTTGAAAGATTTGTGCATCGTGAAGAGAAAACTGAATGTGAAAAAGAAAGCCTTTTTAGCCGAACAAGTAAGTGCCATTCTTCAGAACAATAATGCTTTGAAATATAAAGACCCTGGTTGTCCTACAATTTCTTGCTTTATTGGAGAACATAAAATTGAAAGAGCCTTACTTGATCTTGGAGCTAGTGTGAATTTACTTCCATATTCAGTCTTTCAAAGTCTCAATCTAGGTGAGTTAAAACCAACCTCTGTAACTCTTTTACTTGCCAATAGATTTGTAAAAGTGCCTAGAGGAATAGTTGAGGATGTGTTAGTACAAGTTGATAAATTCATTTATCCTGTGGATTTTGTTGTCTTGGATACACAACCTGTTGAAGCATGTAATTCAATTCCTGTCATTTTAGGACGTCCATTTCTTGCCACTTCTAATGCATTGATTAATTGTAGGAATGGACTGATAAAGCTATCATTTGGAAATATGACATTGGAGATGAATATTTTCAACATTTACAAGCAACCTAGAGATGATAATGATTTACAGGAAGTGGACTTTATTGAAAAATTAGTTCATGATCAATTTCAAACCACTTCTAATGAAACTGAGATTGATGAATCTGATGATTTGCAAATGGTCTACTTTCAGGAATCAAATGCATGCAATTGGAGACCACAAATTGAAGAATTGCCACCACGATCAATTGAGCCCATACCTTCAAGTGTTCAACCACCAAAACCTGAATTGAAGCCGTTACCATTTAATCTCAAATACTTATTTTTGAGAGAAAATGAAACTTTTCCGGTAATAATCTCTTCCAAACTTAATGCACATCAAGAAGGTAAGTTATTATAGATTTTGAAAATGCACAAAAATGCATTAGGATGGACCATATCTGACATAAAAGGAATTAGCCCTTTGATTTGCACACACATGATTTATTTGGAGGAAAATGCTAAACCCTCTAGAGAAATGCAACGAAGGCTTAATCCTAATATGAAAGAAGTAGTGAAAAATGAAGTCATTAAGCTTCTAGATAATGGAATCATTTATCCTATTTCTGACAGCAAATGGGTAAGTCCTACCCAAGTTGTACCCAAAAAGTCTGGAGTCACTGTGATAACAAATGAGAAAAATGAGTTAATTCCAACTAGGACTGTTACTGGTTGGCGCATGTGCATTGACTATAGGAAACTTAATTCAATGACTAGAAAAGATCATTTCCCTTTACCTTTCATGGACCAAATCCTAGAAAGAGTTGCAGGTCATGAATTTTATTGTTTCCTAGATGGCTATTCAGGTTACAATCAAATTGAAATTGCATTGGAAGATCAAGAGAAGACTACTTTCACATGTCTATTTGGTACTTTTGCATATCAAAGGATGCCTTTTGGATTATGTAATGCACCAGCCACGTTTCAAAGATGCATGCTTAGCATATTCAGTGATATAGTTGAACGTTTTCTTGAAATTTTTATGGATGATTTTTCTGTTTTTGGTGATTCATTTGATGATTGTTTGACTAACTTAGAAAAGGTTTTGAGCAGGTGTGAAGAGAAGAATCTTGTATTGAATTGGGAAAAATGTCACTTTATGGTAACAAACGGCATTGTACTTGGTCACATTGTTTCATCGAAAGGAATTGAGGTTGACAAATCTAAAATCGAGTTAATTGCCAACTTACCAACACCAAAATCTGTTAAAGATGTTAGATCATTCTTAGGACATGCTGGTTTTTACAGAAGGTTCATCAAAGATTTTAGTGTAATATCTAAGCCCTTGAGTAACCTTCTAACAAAGGATAATATTTTTGAATGGACTGAACATTTTGAAGAAGCCTTTGTTAAACTTAAAAACTTGCTTACTTCTGCTCCTGTCATTCAACCTCCTGACTGGTCATTACCTTTTGAAATAATGTGTGACGCTAGTGATTATGTCGTGGGTGCTGTCTTGGGACAAAGAAAAGATAAGAAACCTTATGTGATTTACTATGCAAGTAAAACTTTAAATAGTGCTCAAATGAATTACACCACCACTGAAAAAGAATTACTTGCAGTAGTATTTGCTTGTGATAAATTCAAATCTTATCTTGTTGGCTCACCTGTTGTTGTTTTTAGTGATCATGCAGCATTGAAATATCTTCTTTCTAAGAAAGATTCTAAGGCTAGATTGGTGCGGTGGATTTTGTTACTTCAAGAATTTGATATCACAATCAAAGACAAGAAAGGCACCAAAAATGTTGTTGCAGATCATTTGTCAAGATTGACAACATATTCGAAATCTGACATCACACCAATCGATGACTACTTTCCCGATGAATCTTTTTTTTCCGTTTCTACGATGCCTTGGTTTGCTAATATTGTTAATTTTCTTGTTTCAGGACAATTGCCAGCTCATTGGAGTACCCAAGACAAAAGAAAGTTCTTGAACGAAGTGAAGAACTTTTATTGGGATGACCCTTATTTATTCAAATATTGTCCTGATCAAATATTTTGAAGATGCATTCCTGACAATGAGGTAAGTAGTGTCATTAAATTTTGTCATTCTGAGGCATGTGGGGGTCATTTCTCATCAAGAAAAACAACTGCAAAAATCTTACAAAGTGGATTTTATTGGCCCACCATGTTCAAAGACTCACATGCATTCTGCAAGACTTGTGAAAATTGTCAAAAGTTGGGATCTATTTCAAAACGTCACATGATGCCTTTAAATCCTATTCTTTTCATTGAGATCTTTGACTGTTGGGGTATAGATTTCATGGGTCCATTTCCTCCATCATTTGGTTTTGTGTACATATTAGTCGCAGTAGATTATGTTTCAAAATGGATAAAGGCAATTCCAAGTCGAAACAATGATCACAAAACAGTGATAAAGTTTTTGAAAGACAATATTTTGAGTCAATTTGGAATTCCTCGAGCCATAATAAGTGATGGTGGAACACATTTCTACAACAAGCCATTTGCTTCTTTAATGAAGAAATATGGAATCACACACAAAGTTGCCACCCCTTATCACCCTCAGACAAGTGGACAAGTAGAGCTTGCTAATAGGGAGATCAAACAAATCTTGGAGAAAACGGTGAACCCTAATCGGAAAGACTGGTCTTTAAGAATTAATGATGCACTTTGGGCTTATCGAACTGCATATAAAACATCATTAGGTATGTCACCTTATAGACTAGTCTATGAAAAACCTTGTCACTTGCCTGTGGAAATTGAACATAAAGCTTATTGGGTTATTAAAGCTTTCAATTCAAACATTGATGATGCTAGTCAGCCGCGAAAATTGCAAATAAATGAGCTTGAGGAAATTAGAAATGATGCATATGACAATTCAAGAATTCATAAAGCAAAAATCAAAGAGTTTCATGACAAGAAAATACTGAGAAAAACATTCAATGTTGGTCAAAAAGTCTTGCTTTATAATTCTCGACTCCATTTATTTCCTGGAAAACTAAGATCAAGATGGAGCAGTCCTTTTATTGTGAAACATGTGTATCCATATGGGGCCTGTGATATCGAGAATCCAAAGAATGACAATGTTTTCAAGGTAAATGGGCATCGGTTGAAAGTTTATTTTGACAATTTTTCAGTTGAAAATGACTCTACTGAATTGAGTGATCCTGTATATAAAGATTGAAGCTTTTTCTCACATTGTTTTGTGTTTGTTTTGGTGTATCTTTTGTTTTGCTAGTTTCTCTCACCCCGGTCAAATGGCGGATAACGGTACTCCGTGACTCTTAAGTCAGTTCTTTCAGTTTCCCATGATAACTGATATCTATGTATATAATTGTGCAATTCTCTGCACTTTCTTCTTTCTTTGAATCTCCCATCCAATTCTCATTTGAAAATGGACACCACTCTTAAAAAATTGAAAAAGTATTTTCCCGCTCTGCCTCAGAATGCGATTACAAAAATTTACCGTGCTAGGTGTGAAAGATTGAGGTTGTTAATGAACCATGAAATTCCTGAAGATATTCGTTGGCTGATTGAAGCAAAGGTCTGATTATCAAGTGAGTCCTCTAATTCTTTCATTTCACACATGCCTGGAACAGGTAAAAGCACTTTTGCAAAGAAACGTCGTGCAAAACGACTGAAAGTCTGTCACAGATGTGCTAGATGGACTTGTAATGCGACATGTCGTTCTTTAGGAATGGTTTCTGTAAACCGTGAAGATAAAATACAATTCATTAAGGATGGCCTGAGTAAGAGGTCTTTAGATAATCTTTTATTGACCCTTGAGACGCATCCTAGTGGAGATGTGCATCGTGTAATTTGTCACACCCCCACAAAAAATTTTTATAAGGCGCGACATCGGTTGGCGATTTTCGTTGTGTTCTAATGATTTGGTTCTTTGGAGTCGCCACATAGTATTTGGTCACTAGGAACCCTAACTGGTCTTTCAGAGATTCTAAGGCAAGGGACTGGTTGCGTAAAGGGAAGGTACTAGCACCCCTAGTACGCCCTACCTAAGGTAAGCTGCTTGGTGTTTGGTTTACTCTATAGTCTATGTTGTTGGTGTCTTCTGAACCCGTCAATTTATCTTGGATAGAAACCTAAGGAGATTCCATGTGCTTTGAAAGTTCATTTTTTCTTTAGTATTTCAGGAGTTGGCAACTCGTAAATCGCCAGGAAAAGGGAAAAGAAAAAAAAATAAAAATTCACAACTCTTAAAAAACGATTTTATACTTTCACGACTCGTAAACCGTGGAGTAAAAAAATAAAAAAAAATAAAAAAATAAAATTTGAAATGTCCTCGATTATAACCAAAGCTTCTTTCAAACATGTGTGCCGATTTATTACTCCCAATAATATTTTGGATGTTCATCCTTTTAAAGATTTCTTTATCCAAACATTAGCGGTGAATAATAACTACAATTTCTCCTCTCAAAATAAGATTTTTATAGTTTTTGGAATATTGGCCAATACCCTTTGGAGTTTTACAAACATGTTGTAAAATCCACAAATGCAAGAAAATAATTTGTGTTTAAAGAAATCTATGCGAAAACACACACCTTCAAAGCTTCCAATATTTTTTTATATATAAAAAGAAAATTCAAAACATGTTAGAGTAGTGGCCGTATGCAACAAGCAAGAAAAACATTTATTTTTTTTGTTGACGAAAACGGGTGTTTTTAAACACTGAAATTATATCCCCATAATATAAAAAAAAATCAATGTATATAAAAAACAAAATATATATATATATATATATATATATATATATATATATATATATATAATATATATATGAAAAGCAAACAACAATATATTTTTTAGACTTCTCGGAATTTTTTTTTATTTTTTTTTATTAAAAATATATATATATATATACACACACACACACACATAATATAATAATTTACTATAATATTAATATAATATTAATATATTAAGTGGGCTGGGCCGGCCCAACTAACTGGGCCGGAACCAGCCCCAAAAATCGTTGGGCCGACCCCGGCCCAACAACACCCTACCTTGGTCTGGGCCGGACCGGCCCAAACCGCTGGGTTGGGCCAGAATCCCTCTGGCCCATACACATCCCGAGGCCAGACCCTGTCTGGCCCAACAGTAAAAAACGAATGAACGGGGGGGGGGAATTATTCCCCCCCCCGCCTCCTGCATGTAGAAACGATTCTGCATGCAGGGGGCAAGAATTTAAACAAGATTAACAAAAAATGTGCAGGGGAGGAGGCGTACCTGGCGCGGCGGAGACGATGGCTAGCTGGCGGTGCTGCGGTGGAGGCGGTGGCAGTGACCTAACTCACGTCGGCTCCTCACGGCGAATTCCAAGTGGTCCGGCGACGTCCTCTCGGTTCGTTTGCTTGGTTTCAGTTTTCTCACTTCCTTCCCGGTTTCAAACCTTCCCTTTGCTTTCGGTTTTCTTGGGTCTCTCCTCTGTTATGGTGTTTCTCTCTCTTCCTCTCTCTCTCACTGTCTCGGTTTTTCTTTCTTTTTCGGGTCCCCCTCTCCGTTCCTCTTCCTTTTTTTTTGTTTCTTCTTTATTTATAGGGATATCGGGGCGTGACCGCGTGGGGAGCGAGGCGTGCTGGTCGGTCGGTCGGCAGGCGCCGCTGCTAAGGAGCTGCTCTCGGTTTCGGTGGCGCGGCGGGTGGTCGGCCAGTGGCTTCGGTTTCGGGGGTCCCAAGGCGTGGAGCGTCTGGCCATGGCACGTGAGGAGAGAGGCGGGGACAAAAACCCCGGTTTTCCTCTTCTCTGCTACGCCTGCGGGGGGGGGGAAGAAGAAGAGAAACAGTGCCGTTCAAAAGGGCACCGTTTGGTTTTTTTTTTTTTTTTAAACGCATGAAACGACGTTGTTTTGGAGAAAACGCGCCGTTTCATTTAAAAGTGGCGCCAGAAACGCGCCAACATTCACATCAGTCCCCCAATTATTTTTGTTCCTTTCAATTGCGTCCCTGCCAATTTCGGTCTTATCCGCCTAGTTGGCCGCCTTTTCCACTTTGGTCCTTGGCCTCTGATTTATGCAATTTAGCCCTCAATTGATCAATAAACTTCCAATTTCTTCAATTAGGCCCCTCAATCAATTCCAAACAGCCCCCTTATCTTTGCGCCTTTTCCAAATTGGTCCCTGGTTTCGGATTTTCACAATTAAACCCCTAATTGGCCATTAAACTTCAATATTTATGCAATTAAGCCCCTGATTTGACTTAATAAAATCCTAAAAATTATAATTTGGCCCCAGAACTTAAATTTCTTCAATTTAAAGCCCAAATTGACTTAAAAATCAATTTTCTTGCAATCAAATCCCCTATAAATCCAATTAAAAAAATCAATTAAACCCATAAACATCCAAATTTGGGCTTCTCTCCTCAAAATTCAAAATTCCTTCTCAATAGGGTTCTCATCCTTCAAGAATATATTGTCAAAAATCCAATCTTTGTATCTTTATACTCCTTGACCAATTTTCTGACCATTTTCCAAGCGCTTCTGCCTCCTGTTATTTTTCTAACCTTCTTTGGCTATTTATTTTATTTTTTTTGCGGGGACCCAAAAATGGTTTACAACATAATTCATGATTTATGGCCACAATTCCATAAAGAACATGATCGACTTAGTCTTAGGAATCTGACTAAAAAAGACCCTGTTTGCTAGTTTTTAAGAAAACTGGATGGGAAGCCTGTCCCCGACCCATAGAGGGCGTTTAAGCCGTTCTTGGACGTAAAACCAAGGGAAGATGTGAGCCACAATCACAACTACCTGTACATACATGCTTTGTCAAAATAAATTAATAAAGAGAGAGAGTGTGAGACTACAGCTGGCCTACATGTAGGTGGTATAATTGCATTTTCACTTTTTCATTTATAAATTCTTCTCTTCCTTCCCTTCATTTCTACTCATCCCATACATTCATCAAATATAGAAGTGTGTAGAAATGGCAGGTTCCTCAAGTCATCACATAAGAAATATTTGTGTTTTCGGTGGATCCAGCCCTGGGAAAGAAAAAGAGTTTTTAGAATCAGCAAATCATCTTGGTCAAGTACTAGTTAAGAGAAAGATTCATTTAGTGTATGGGGGAGGCAGCCTTGGGTTAATGGGAGGTGTTTCAATGGCTGAATTTTTAGGAGGCAGTCAAGTTTTGGGGGTTGTCCCCAAAGCTTTAGCAAATGAGGACATCATTGGAAAAACAATTGGAGAGGAACTACAGGTCCCAACAATGTCTGACCGACTGAATACCATGTTTAACCATGCTGATGCCTTCATTGCCTTACCAGGTGGTCTGGGCACATTGGAAGAGATCTTTCATATTTTATCTTGGGCCCAACTGCACATTCACCATAAACCTATAGGTTTGTTAAATGTTAATGGTTTTATGATAAGTTGCTGTCTTTCCTTGATCAAGCTGTGGAACAGGAATTTCTAACATCTTCAGCACGACAAATCATAATCTCTGCTGCTACTGCTGAACAATTGATTGACCAACTACAATCTTTCATCCCTGTCATTGATCCTTGCATGAGTCGCCTAGATTGGTCAGCTAAGGAAAGCCGTAAAAAGCTTAGATTAGATTTGAGCCTTCATCTGTGAAACCTTGTGTCTTTTGTGTTATTAATAGCATATTATTTTGTTTTGTTACTTCTTATATTTGTTTAAGTGTGTTTCAGGTTTGTCATTGTTTGCTGTTTCAGGTGATGTCTTCTATACTCTATCTTTCTACCTTAGGACATTGAGGACAATGTCTCGTTTTGGTTGGGGGGAGAGGGTAATAGTTTAAAAAAAAAAAAAAAAACTAACCAACTAACTGTTGTTGTTTTTAAAAAACCATTTGGCAAAACTGTTATTACTAGGATGGCAGAGTAAAGAGGAATTATTCTTGAGACGCATCATAGTAAAAATTTTCTAATGGTTATTTGCAATATTCATAACAAGGCCTATTAGAATACTTCTTGAAATATTCAGGTTTACAAACTCTCGCATTGTTATCACTGGATTCTGCTCATATACTCATTTAACAAGTATTATTAAACCTTCATTTTCACACACACACTTTAACATATGATTGTGGGTTGCACATTGGATTATTACATTATTTATGTTCTTTTGTTAAATGTAACAACTAAGGAAAAGGGATAGTATATAACTTTCAAAAAAAAAAATGATAATATTGATGATAATAAAAACGTAGATAAGTTTGGTTTCGTAGCTTCCCTAACCTAACCTAAGCAATTAAGCCCGAAAGGGTGTTTTAACACCTAATACCCTAAAGTCAACTGACTTGGGAGCTATTGGCCCAAAGCTTGTTACATGTTTTAAGGAGAAAAGCTTAAGGGAATCAAACATTGCACTATCTACGTATCAGTATCTACAACCCGAGTTGTTAAGCTCGTAGGGGTGTCTCAACACCTAATGCCCTAAGACCAACTGGTCTGGGAGTCATTAGCCTAAAACTCGTTACATGGGTTAAAGATACATTATGTTGTATGTGTATATAAAATAAAAATAAAAAAAAATAAAAAAAAAGAAGAAAAAAAAAAGTAATAATAATAATAATCCCAACCCAAGGAAGTTCACCTTAAACATTTGAACATAATATTGTTTTCTTCCAACAAAAGCCTCATCATCTATGTTTTCATATATTGAGCACATAAAAAGAAGGTTTATTAATATCTTGTTTAAGAAAGTATGAAGCAGTAATATAAATTTAATGAGAGTTTGTTTATCTGGATAGATTATGTGTGGTTTCCAATTGAGTAATAAGAGTTTATACTATACTTGTTTGAAGTACCATTAGTGGATCCTCTAACCTTGACATTTATTTTTATCGTTGTTTAATCCTTACATTAATCTTTCAACTCAAAGTTCTTATTAATTTCTTCCTTCTCTTCTTTATTATTTTTGTTTTTATTATTATTATTATTATTATTATTATTATTATTATCTGTTCATAAACTCAGTATATAGGCTGGAAACCTGTGACCCGATCTTTTAGATTATTCTCAGGTATAACAACGCCACGTACTGAGTATTATTATTATTATTACTATTACTAGTACTACTATTGTTATTATTATCGTTATTATTGTTATTGTTGCGTTGTTATTTATAATTTATACAATTAACCTCTCTGTGGTTCGACCCCGGTCTTGCCGGGTTATTTATTACTTTGACACTCCTGCACTTGGGAGAAGACATCAAGCTTTTGGTCGTGTCATTATTCCTCATTTAGAGTCTTTGGTTGTACTTGTTTCGTTCTTCGTCCTCATGTAGAATGAAATAAGCTATCCTCTCGATCCGCTATTTGTGTCTTTTTGGGCTATGGTGAAGGTAAAAAGGGTTATCGTTGTTTTGATCCAATAACTCATAAACTTTATGTGTCTCGTCATGTTGTCTTCCTTGAGCATATACCTTTCTTTTCTATTCCATCCACTACTCATAGCCTGAGTAAATCTGATCTTATTAGTATAAATCCATTTTCTGAGGATTCTGGTGATGATAGCTCTCCCCATGTTCGATCAATTTGTACTCATAACTCTGCAGGTATTGGTACTTTACTCTCTGGCACACCTGAAGCTCCATTCTCATCTACAGCCCCTCAAGCTTCATCTGAGATTGTGGATCCACCTCCACATCAGTCCATCCGTATTCGTAAGTCACAAAACTACCAGATTTTGCTTATTCTTGTTATTCTTCATCATTTACTTCCTTTTTAGCCTCTATTCATTGTCTTGTTGAGCACTCTTCCTATAAAGAGGCAATTCTTGATCCGTTTTGACAGCAAGCTATGGATGAGGAACTTTCTGCTTTGCATAAGACAGATACTTGGGATCTGGTTCCTCTACCTCCTGGTAAGAGTGTTGTTGGTTGTCGTTGGGTGTATAAGATCAAGACTAATTCTGATGGGTCTATTGAGCGATATAAAGCTAGGTTGGTTGCCAAAGGATACTCTCAACAGTATGGTATGGACTATGAGGAGACATTTGCTCCGGTTGCAAAAATGATTACTATTCGTACTCTTATTGTTGTAGCTTCGATTCGTCAATGACATATTTCTCAACTTGATGTTAAAAATGCCTTCTTGAATGGAGATCTTCAAGAAGAAGTTTATATGGCACCCCCTCCTGGTATTTCACATGACTTTGGATATGTTTGTAAGCTTAAGAAAGCATTATATGGTCTCAAACAAGCACCCCGTGCTTGGTTTGAGAAATTCTCTATTGTGATCTCGTCACTTGGCTTTGTTTCTAATAGTCATGATTCTGCTCTTTTTATTAAGTGCACTGATGCAGGTCGTATCATTTTGTCTTTATATGTTGATGACATGATTATTACTGGTGATGACATTGATGGTATTTCAGTTTTGAAGACAGAATTGGCTAGACGATTTGAGATGAAGGATTTGGGTTATCTTAGATATTTCTTGGGTATTGAGGTAGCATACTCACCTAGAGGTTACCTTCTTTCTCAGTCGAAATATGTTGCAGATATTCTTGAGCGGGCTAGACTTACTGATAACAAGACTGTGGATACTCCTATTGAGGTTAACGCAAGGTACTCTTCTTCTGATGGTTTACCTTTGATAGATCCTACTTTATACCGCACTATTGTTGGGAGTTTGGTATATCTCACCATTACTCGTCCAGATATTGCATATGCTGTTCATGTTGTTAGTCAGTTTGTTACTTCTCCTACTACTGTTCACTAGGCAGCTGTTCTTCGTAATTTGCGATATCTTCGGGGTATAGTTTTTCAAAGTCTTTTACTTTCATCCACCTCTTCCTTGGAGTTGTGTGCATACTCTGATGCTGATCATGGTAGTGATCCCACAGATCGCAAGTCTGTTACCGGGTTTTGTATCTTTTTAGGTGATTCTTTTATTTCTTGAAAGAGCAAGAAACAATCTATTGTTTCTTAATCATCCACCGAAGCAGAATATCGTGCCATGACATCTACTACCAAAGAGATTATTTGGTTACGTTGGTTATTGCTGATATAGGAGTTTCCTTTTCCCATCCTACTCCTATGTATTGTGACAACTAGAGTTCTATTCAGATTGCTCACAACTCAGTTTTTCATGAGCGGACTAAGCACATTGAAATCGATTGTCATCTTACTCGTCATCATCTTAAGCATGGAACCATTACTTTGCCTTTTGTTCCTTCTTCATTGCAGATTGCAGATTTCTTTACCAAGGCGCATTCCATATCTCGTTTTCGTTTTCTAGTTGGCAAACTCTCGATGTTTGTAGTTGTCGCATCGTGAGTTTGAGGGGAGATGTTAAATAATATTTATGTTGTTTTATTTATTAAGCGTAGAATAGTACTTTCAGTTTAACCTATATATACTTTATTTGTATTTAGGTTAAGTCAATGCATTCATAATAAACAGATTTATTCAGAATACTAGCCTCCGTTTTGTGTTTGATCTCAATTAGTTTAACATTGAACATGTGCTAGTTGATTGGTGTTATTGATAAGAAGAAGTTTGCTTGCTAGACAGTTGCATTTGTAAATATGGCATAACTAATTTGATCTTAAGAGCCACACAAATGATACCTTTTTCAGTACCTGATTAAACTAAATTTATATGCACGTTCCATGTTGAAAGAGGATAAAGTATCAAGTCCCATTTTGCAATACTTGAACTAAAAAAACTGAGAGGCTAATGGTGTTAGCGTTTATTCTTATTATAGATCCATTTTTAACTCCTGTTTTGCTTGACCAGTGTTTGAGGCCTCCATATGGCGTATTATACCTGGCAACAAAGAGAAATTATGTTGGTTTCAGTAATGGAGCACGACAGCTAAGAAGCCTGGTGGACGAGGAAGGCATTTTCGGAGCGCATTTAGTTAAGGAGATGACTGATAGAGATATCTGGAAGTTCTTTCTCAAGTGAACATAAAGTTCAGAACTCAACAGAAGTACCCGCTAACTGATCACATATTTTCAGATTATATTTCTTCTAATATCCTATTTGTATATCTCAGATCACAATTGTCATCATTTTTTTCTTTCATGAAAACGGAATCAGTGTTTAAAAGTTTTGCTAGTGTGCAATTCCTTGCCTGTGCCTTCTGTAACCCCTCTCCTCCTCCTCCTCCTCCTTGTCTTTCCCCTTTTGCTTATTTTCTTTACATTTTGCTTGTATAAAAAAATATTCAGCAAATCTAAGATTCAAATTAATGATGTTATATAATGCTATTAATTTTTGTATAATGTTCTTGGCTTTCAATTCTATTTACAGAAATGCTTAAACGTGTTGTAAATGGTCAATGTAATTCCATGTATCCATAGGCGTGAGGCCCAAAAATTGAACTACAATGAGCAGTGGCAGGAATCTTCCCATCAAAGCTCGTAATGTTTGAACTCTGAATCAGTCTTCTCACACGGTAGTCAATGATAGAATTTGTGAACACCAATTTTCTCCCTCGGTATCGTGTCAAACTCTTGACGTGCACTGGAGGCAACAAAACGAATTTTGGTTATTTGTCCTGAGGGTTGCAGCTTGGTCGAAGATGCCAGTCTAGGTCCCATGAAACACAGCCATTGACTTGCCTAGGTTGCCATGTCCCCCCGCAATAACCCTCTAGAATACCTCGTGAAGGTTGCTCAAACATGGAAAGTTACACGAGCACCAATTCGGGAGCTCTAAATCGCAGCTGATTCTGGAATAGAATCAAATATAGCATGCAAATAGGATCATACCAGCTCCCAACCCCTCAAAACTTTCACAAGGAGTAGCAGGCACATCCATGCTCAAATACCTGGACCACTGACCAAAAAGAAAGAAAGCAAAAAAACACATGTTGGACAGTTGGAGAACAAGCACTCCTCCATGTCGCAAAATGATCTCTTTCAATGAAGTATATAGTAGCCCTCGATGCTCCTGTTTGCATGCTTCCACAGAGAGTCGCATCGTTGTGCTGGTAAAGAAGGATGTGACTTCACAGAAATCACCTCCTTAATATATCACTTTCTGCTTCGATTTTCTGATAATCTTCTCCACACCATATCCCCACAAGGCAACAAGGCTAAGGAAGCCATAACATATAGGAGAGGAATGCCAACCACAATCCCCAGATGCGAAATTGACCAATGTCTAAAAAAGAAATGTGTTTTAAGTTTAGTGGAAATTACAACGAAAATTTAAGTTATACGATTATAATTAAAAAAAAATCATAATCATTAGGACTAATCTTATTTTATAGAAAAATTATTAGGCATACAATGAATATTATATACCTTAACATTTCCCACCTTCCCATTTTTTCATTTAACCTAAAATGAAGACGTTCAAATGACATAATCAGAGCAAAACTTTTCCCTTAGGAGCTTCCAAGTAGACTGACTGTTCGAAGTTGGGAAATATTCAATCAAGACAAAGACAGTGATGAAAAACAGGTAGCTAAGAGCAGGGGACATACCACATGTACATTGCTTGAACTACAGCCTTTATTATTGAAGATAAAAAATAAATAGCATTTTTTTTTTAAAAAAAATTCTAAATGTTTGGGGAGGCCCAAATGGCCAGGAGCGGCTCTTTCTCCCCTCCATGCACTTTTCTTCCCCGTGCACAAAAAACCTTATGCATTTGCTGCTTAATTCATCCTTGCACAAACAAGTTTCTCTTGTGCACATTCAATGCATGCATGCTTACATGCATGGCATCAGAGAGGAGAGAGGACAGAGAATTGGAGAAAAAAAAAAAAGAGAATAAATAAAATAACAGTTATCAAGAACACACCGGAATCCTTTTAACATTATAATATCATTAAAAATATCTCAAAGACTTGCAAGATCACAATACATTGCTTAGGATGTGCTGTCTAAAGATGGCGGGCCATGCTAGAGAGAAATTAAAAAAAGCAATGCCTTTTCTAGCTGTTTTGATTAGGCCCTAAACACTGTTTATCATGTCAATTACAAAAAGAATTACCGACAGAATTTTCTAGAGAGCTCCAGAACTGTTCACCTTCCAATTGCACTGTTAATTGTTGTTCTTTACGGACAAAATCACCGATGGATTAAAAATTTATCGGTGTTATTTGGCGGTTTTATGAAAATATTCAATTGATTTAAAATTTTCATTTAAATATTACAGACGGAATCACCGACGGATTGAAAAATCATCGTTAATTTTTGGCGATTTCTGGAAACTTTTTACGAAATTGAAAATTTAAATTAAATATTACCGACGAAATTACCACAAGATTTAAGAGGAGGAAGAGACGAAGCCACTGGTGAAAACGACGTCAAAATCAGACGTCGGACATGGCCGCACTCTCCATCACTCTCCGGCAAGGCGTCTGCCCACGCGTCTTCTTCACTCAGATGAGTTGACCCGACCCGAATACCAGCATGAACAGTAGACATGCACAATTGACATGAACAGTAGCATCCAGATGATGACATCAACCTGATGTAATAATGACGTCAGTATACATTGACCAGTCAACAACCACGTCAGCATAGTGGGACCCACCTGCCACGTCATCAGCAGCGAGCCGAGTCGAGCCGAGCTGAATTGGAGCCGAGCCAAGCCGAGCAGCGAGCCGAGAGATAGGATCCAGTGTAGCTGATCCTACGTGCAACCGGATCTGAGATTGAATCTAAGCCGTTGTTCAGGCCAGAACTGTGTTGATCAAATCTTAGCCGTCTGAAGTGCGATTTGGACGATTCAAGATATGTTTCCAGCTAATTTGATCATTCCGAATGCAATGGTACGGTCCGATCATTGAGATTGGAGACCAAAAATGGCGGTGGTGAATTATAAAAGAGAGATTGCCCGATGAGGAGGCATCTGAAGGTCATCATGGTGGTCGATGAAGATGAAGAAGAAGAAGGTGCATATGTTTACCCAATTACATGTGCTGAACTATTAAATGAAGAATTTAATGCCTCGAAGGAAGGCAAAATTAGGACACTTTGGACACCCGGTCATGTGGTCGATTTGAGGGGGAGAGTGAAAATTGACGAAGACCAATCTTGACGAATCTAAGCACTAGTAGTCTTGCTAGATGTTGAGAAATCAGGTATGAAACCAAGATACCCAGATCACTTGTAAAGGAAAGTCGCAACAAAGCTAGCAAATGGTTGTATATACGAAGAGATAGTACAATGGATAGATATGGCCTAAGAAGTTTTGTCTAGGAGATTGGGTTTTAAGTGTGACCAGTGTGACCCCTCCAATCTTTCTTGGGAACTTGCTTAGTAGAAGGATTATCCATACGGTACTATTTTCATATATATAACAGTTTGTAACGAAACTAGTGAAGACTAGCAGGAAGACGACACAAGGGGAACAGTTGGGTTCCGTATGATCAAGGATCTGATGGAGTGGTGATTTCTCCAAAGAAGGTAGATTCGATAACTGTGATTTCTCGAGGGGAGAATTGATGAAGACCCTGATAATGGAGGAGAAATACAGCAAGGGGATAAAGATTGGCACCCTATTTTGACTTGGATAGGTGTTGTGACGGGATGAGCTGCTGTCAAACATAAGCAAGGAATAGAGAGAAATCTGGAGAACAGAAATTGCACGAGGGCACATGGAGATTGTGCAGAAGTACCCGAGGGATCTAACGAGTTACTGTAATGAGACAACAGGTGCAAAGAGAAGAAGAGTTCCCAGATGAAGCTCAGAGCAGAGACTGTGTAAAGGTTGTACAACAAGAAGTCTCTTGTGCTCTTGATGAAGACAACATGCGAAGACCTTTCCAATGCATGCAAGGATGGAAAGATGAGCTGTTGCAGAGGCACGTAATTGAGGGGGTACAAACGCCTGTGATAAAAGGCGACCGCCTATGAAAGGCGAAGACACCAAAGAGAGGTGGTGTAGGTGGAGCTGTCAAGCAGAAAGGCGTAGAAGCTCCAAACATAGAAATCGAGGTGGAGGATTGCGAGGAGTATACTGCAACTTTCTCTTTCTATGTAGTCAGTGGCAGTAATCTCTCCCAAGTCCACATGGTGGTAGAGAATCTTGGAGCCACTAAGGCATCCCAGCTGAAGGAGGATGCGACTGCCTATGAAAGGCAGAGAAACCTGAGGAGAAGGTATGAGGGCCATGAGAGGAGCCCCAGTTCAGACCGCCTTATGAAAATAGGCGAAGACATCTTAGAGAAGGTGTGAGGGCCATGATAGGAGCCCCATTTCAGACCGCCGCATGACGACGAATGGAGACACCCGAGGAGAAGGTGTGAGGACCATGATATGAGTCAAAGATCAGGTCGTCTCATGATGACAGGCGGAGACACCTCAGATGAAAGGTGTGAGGACCTTGATATGAGTCCATGTTCAGGCCGTCTCATGACGACAGGCGGAGACATCTCAGACAGAAGATGTGAGGGCCATGATATGAGCCCAAGATCATACTGCCCCATGACAATGGGCGAAGACACCTTCGGAGAAGGTGTGAGGGACATAAAGCCGCATGACAATGAGCAGAGACACCTCATATGGAAGGTGTAAGGGCTATGATAGGAGCCCTATTTAGACCGCCGTATGACGACGAGTGGAAACACCCGAGGAGAAGGTGTGTGGGCCTTAAATAAGCCCAGTTCAGAACGCCCCAGAGGCAATGTGATGGCTAGATATGAGTGGACAAGTGTATAGCCAAATAAAATGGCTATGATGAGTATGAAGACAAATGCAAGATTGACTTTCATGGATATTGCCCCCATGCTAAAGATCAATGAGCTAGAAGACACTTGCCTTGGACAATAAGTGGATGACTTGTGGAGCATTAAGACACGACTGCTATGAAGGAGCAGTGGGCATGCGCAGGTTCCGGGAACAAGTTGACTCTTGTCAAGGTGGTGAGCTCGGTGAAGGCATTGTAATACTCACAGTATCAAGACAGATATGGATCAACCTTAACGGGCTGTCCCCATGGTTAAAGGTGGAGAGCTACCTGGACTCTTGAGACTAAGAGCGAGAGACTCACGGAGAAGTAAGGCGTGGTTCCTAGGATGGAACAGAGGGCAGGCGCAACTCCTGGATGAGTAGACTCTTGGAAGAGTGGTGAGCTTATGATCATATTGAGATACTCAGATAATGACTGTCGCACTTGGAATATCCGTTTGAGGGGGTGTTGTAAGCCTTGGTGTGAGGCTTGATGAATCATTCCGGACCGAGCATGGTTGATACGCTCGAAGGGGAATGTTGTATCCCAGAGACAAGCGTTAACACTCTTCAAATGTGAAGTGGCAGACCATCTGGTTGTAGTGATCCTTTTGTGTGAGAAAAGGTGTGCTTTGGTGACTCTGGTGATTGAAAGGTTTGGCGAGTACCTGTAAACTTGGCCACGGACGCTCTCAGAATGGTAAGCTTGGAAGAGCTGCAAGATGCAAGCTTGTACTGAAGAAGCAAGCGGACAATTGCCCAACATGAATGGAAAAAGGGGTGATTGTTAGGTATGTTGCCATTACATGTGCAACAAATGGTGGCTACAACCATTGACTTTGGTAGCCACCATTGTTGAAGAAGAGAAGAAGTTGGCAGCAGCCTTTGTTGAAAAAGAGATGAGTTTGGCAGCCACCATTGATGACAAAGGAGCAAGAGGAGCTGCCATTGATGCCTATAAAGAGGCACTAAGAAAGAGAGCAAAATGTGAGAGGTTGTGAGACATGTAAAGAGAATAGAGAGAAAAAGAGAGCTACAATGGCAGCAGCCATTGCAGCAGCTGCAAGGGCAACAATGAGTGAGTTGAGTAGAGTGGATGTGATCCTTCTCCTCCATGTATTTATTGTATCCTTTCTCTATCTCTAAATGAAATGGACTCTCTCCCGTGGATGTAGGTGGTTTTGCCGAACCACGTAAATTATTGTGTGTCAGTGTGCTTCCCCTCCTATGAGCAATTATCAGTACATCACCGGTCGCCGGATTCCGCACAACAGAAAACTCCAGTGCAGAGGCCTTCATTTAGAGCCAGCCATAATGTCATTTATGTTTTCAGAGGACAACTTAATTTCCAAGTGTCTGTAGCATATGGTTTAGTTCTGGCAAACCTTGTCCTGTCAAAGAAAAGCATATAGGAGTTCACAATATACTCACCTTCCTTCCCCTATTCCCATATCAATTTATCTCTATTCGTTTGATGAATTCCTACTAGATTTAGATAAAAAATTAGCCCATGAAATTCAGATTCTCTCTAGCTCTAAGGGGTCTTATCCAATTCAAAAAGAGAGCCGAAATAGTGTAGGATAAGAGTTAGCTAGACAGAAACCAGTCAGCCAAGTGTCTTTCCAAAAATTTACATGGTTACCTTTTCTCATTTGAAGTTTGCAGCTATCTCTCATCAGGGTGTTATCCTGATCCTGAGAGTTTATGGAGTAAGGTAGCCCATTGTTGAAGCTTGGTCTGCATTTTCCCCTAATAAAATCAGTCTAGCTAGTCTTGTCATTAGAACCCAGTTTCCATTAATTGTTGAAGCTTGGTCTGCATTCTTCACATTAAACGGGCATTAAAAATGGTAGAACAAGATAGTTGAGGTTACATTTTATTTTAAAGACTTAAACTTTATATGATGGAAGGTCGATTCTCAGTTTTTATATTGATTTGTGTTTTTATACTAGATATTTTCATTAACATCAAGCAACAACATAATGCAAAACATCATGTACAACATAGCACATTTTTCAATGCCTATAATCTGAAATGAATTTCCAAAAAAATATATAATAAAAATCTCTTTCTCGTCGATTTAGGCAATTAAACACCTGTTTTGGGAACTTTACAGTCATCCTCACCCCATATAAAGATGAAGATATGCTTTGTGCCTCCCAGCTCCTCACCTGCTCAAAAGAAACAGGAGAAAATATTCGAGGACTCAATATTCTTCATTGCATTCTAGAAGTTCAAGATTTAAGATCTATATGTTTACATGTTGTTTCTTTTTTTGAACTAATATAATATATAAGGTTACAATGACACAATCACAAGATACACCAAATCTAAGAGATTGTCCATTGATCGATGCAATGGAAGAATTAGTATAACCTAACAAAAAAAAAAAAAAATCCACAAGGAGGAGATCTTGATTAATTCTTGACTAGTGAAAGATATCATCCATGGAAAAGTCGTTTTTATGATTTATATCAACTTGGTTATTTGAACAAAAGAGAGAACACATAAGCACTTGCGACGTTACTTTTGCTTACAACAATTTGATTTAATTAATTAAGGGTTATATTTATTTCCTTCTTCCAATACTCATAGATGTTCCACATCATACAAGTAATTTAGGTTTGAGATTTTTATTAAATTGTATGTAATATTTTAAACTAACTATGTAACCCAAGATCCGTTTAGCTTCTTCCTTATATATATTACATATTAAAAAGGACAAAAAAAAATAAATAATCTTATTTTGCATGGAAACTAAAGACTCTACCTTTGTTTCCATAAAATGAAATAAATTGAATAATACATAGACTTAAAAGAGATGATAGAAAAGTTGACCACTAACACTACAAGATTTCACAGTTTTATCGACAGAAATATTCCGTCGGTGTGTGACAGAACGTTCGTCGGTAAATTATTTACCGACTATATTACCGATGGAATACTCCCGTCGGAATACCTTTTGTCGGTGATTCCACATTCCGTCGGTAATAAAAAAACACATTTACCGACGGCCTGTGCGCGCCAAAAAAAAAAAAGTTTCCCGCTTGGAATGTACCGACGGAATACATTCCGTCGGTGTTATGTAAATACCGACGGACTAACTCCGTCGGCAAAAGTGTCGGTGATATTTCATACCGACCGAATAAATCCGTCTGTAAATTCGTCGGTATTTTTATACCGACGGATTATTTCCGTCGGTGAGTATGTCGGTGATGGGATGGCATACCTCAGACACTGTCCAATGCCGACGGATTTATTCCGTCGATAAATCCCTGTGTAATTTTTTTTTAATTATTTAGAAAAATTAATATAAATTAATAGTAATACAAACCAATTATGCAAATAAAATTTATATTAAGCAACAAAAACTCAAAGTTAAATAATATTCATTACAAAATGAATGTGTTTAAAAAAAAAAACAATTAATATAAAGGTGGAGGAGGAGGAGGAGGAGGAGGGTGGGGGTTAGGCGGCCAAAAAGGATTAGGCGCACATGTTCCGCCTTGTGTCATGTTCATGACCATTTGACGAAGCTCTTCATAGGCCGCTCTTTGTTGTTCAGACTCTGCTCTGCGTTGTTCGTCCGCCAATCTGTGTTGTTCATTCGCCAATCTTTGCTCTTCTTTGAGTTGTGTGTACGCCTCTGATAGGTGGTCGCACCTTTGCTGCAAGGCCACAAACTCCTTAGATTGGGAGCTCGATACAGATTGGGAGCTCCCACCGGTTGAAGCAGTACCGGTCGACCGCAACTTGGCAGCGGTAGTGTTGGAGAGCCCGTAAACCCGATTTTTATCGGGTCCACCTGACGATCCAGCCTCCATCCACAAATCCGGATCGAATTCCGGATGGGTCGAAGGATCATCCCCGTATCTCTCCCTCAACCGATTATTATAGGTCTCCTGAAAAAAAAATAATCATATTCAATTCAATAAACATAATAATAACTTACAAAATAAAATGGTTAAACAAACACACCACAAACTGTTGAGCACGGTTGTCAACGAACTGTTGCGTCCCCTTTTGGCGGTCATGACTCCGCACGTGCGTCTCCACAAACAGCTCCATAGGGCTCGGCTCACGTCCAAGAGACGTAGCCTATATATAATGAAAAAAATGTATTAACAACAAATTAATTGAACGATATATTTCATTTAAATTAATCTTACCATCCGTTTCGCATGTGCAGCAAATGGAACGGAGCCGCCGGTGTGCGTTGTAACCGAGCCATGAATTTGCCGATTCCGATTGCCGGCACCGGACTGTGAGCGTCGAGTGAACCGCTCAGACGTCACGTGCTGAAGATAGTGCGGCCATATATCTTCCGGGATGTATATTGGTTTGAAATCCCTCCAAACCGCAACATCGTTCCAGCCTTGTAACCCCTTATCCCTCGCTGTTTTTTTTGCTTTTTTCTGGGCGTCATACCAAAAATCACGCACGAAAAAATTACATTTCAAAACATAAATAATTATGTAAAAAAAAGTCGTATTGTTTTCGATGTTACCTAATTGCCGCGTGATTTTCCCACACCCTCCTCACAACACTGTCATGTTCATCGTCCCAGCAGAATCGATGTTGTATATAAAAAAATAATTTTTTAAAATGTTAATAATTTATTTACAATTATAACATGAATTTATAATTAGAAATAAGCTGAAAATTATATATTAACACGAACCTCAAATCTACGAAACCATGCATTGATTTGAGGCATCCATTCAGGATGTCTGGATATCTGACTCCATTGAAACAATGGAATCTCCATCGACGCTTAAACGCCGATGATATAATCGGGCGGCCTCAATGTTTGTGAACCTGAAAAGAAATGAAATTAATTTGTGATTACTTCATAAATTATGTTTTAAATTTGTTTTTTTTATATAAAAAAACTAAAACATTAACAAACTTACATTGAAAGATCGTCCTTCCACTGTGCCTCGAACTGGCGGGTAAATTGATTCCGCTTCGAAGGCATGCTGCGTCTGCGATGTGAAACATCGCTGGAAGAGGCAGCATCGGTTGACGGCGCAGGTGGTGTAGGTGCCTCTTCTTGAGAGGCACCTAAGGAAACATCATCATCGCTGCTAGACGAACTTGATTCGACTTGACGACCAGCTCTGGTTTTCATTTTGCGCATCTAAAAAATTTTATATTAATAATTGTAAAATAAAATTCAAAAGTTAAAAAAGATACTACCCAAATCCACAAACCTGCAAATATTAACAATAGCCACAACCAATCGAACCAATCTATACTAATTATTCCAACATATTCAACTATTAATCCTAAGAGATAAATTCAACGTTAACAATTACAATTCACAAATTAATCAATAATTATATTCAAAACAATAAAAAATATAACAAAAAATAAATTCAATAAATTCAACAAATTATACTTCAACAAATTAACAATTACAATTCAACAAATTCAAAAAATTCAAAAAAAATTCAAAAAATTCAACTTTAACTAATTCTAAGTTAAATTAACTAATAACAATTCTAACAACACAACAACAAAAAATATCAATAAATCCAACAATTAAATTCAATTATTCAACAATTAAATTAACAAATATTCAACAAATTCAAAAAAATATTCAAAAAATTCAACTTTAACTAATTCTAAGTTAAATTAACCTAATAACAATTCTAGCAACACAACAACAAAAAATATTCAATAAATCCAACAATTAAATTCAATTATTCAACAATTAAATTAACAAATATTCAACAAATTCAAAAAATATTCAAAAAAATTCAACTTTAACTAATTCTAAGTTAAATTACCTAATAACAATTCTAGCAACACAACAACAAAAAATATTCAATAAATCCAACAATTAAATTCAATTATTCAACAATTAAATTAACAAATATTCAACAAATTAAAAAAATTCAAAAAATATTCAAAAAAATTCAACTTTAACTAATTCTAAGTTAAATTACCTAATAACAATTCTAACAACACAACAACAAAAATATTCAATAAATTCAACAAATAAATTCAATTATTCAACAATTAAATTAACAAATATTCAACAAATTCAAAAAATATTCAAAAAAAAAAGGGAACGAAATATACATACCTTAATAATGTGTCAAATTCAAAACTTTATCTACATTGCAACAAAAACACCAACACAACAAAAATAAAAACAACTAAAAATAAAATAAAATAAAATAAATTAGAAAAAAAACACATACCTTTTAATATAATGAAGATTTACAACACCAAATCTTGCTAGAGATTAAAGGTGAAAGTGTTTAAGGATTGAGGGGGAAAAAATGAAAAATCTAGGCTGAAAAACGCAGGAGAAGAGAAGAAGCGGCGGGGAGAAGAAGAAAAAATGAGGCGAAGCGGCGGGGGTGGAACTTATAGGTCAATTTTACCGACGGACTCCACCGACGGAATTAACATCCGTCGGTAACAGGTTACAAATCCGTCAGTACAAGGTCAAAATTCCGTCGGTATTTTTCGAATTTCGCCCCAAATTTTTAAAAGCCCTCCAAAATTTTCGAAGTCCGTCGGTGATTCCGTCGGTAATCTGACAAGTTCAGGGGCGCATTAATTAACGCACTTTGGGAAACGCGCGGTCCGTCGGTAATTCTGTCGGTAAAATGGGTAACCGACAAATTACCGACGGAGCTACGCCGTCGGTAATACCGTCGATGGTGGTTTTATGTTATCGAGCTTACTGTGAGATGCCGACGGATGTTATTCCGTCGGCATGGCCATCGGTGATTGTGGCATTTTGTTGTAAATATTTTCGAACTCTCTGTGAGATACCGACGGACGGTGAGTCCGTCGGCATGGACGTCGGTGATTGTGGCATTTTGTTGTAAATATTTTCGAACTCTCTGTGAGATACCGACGGACGGTGATTCTGTCGGCATGGCCGTCGGTGATTGTGGCATTATGCAGGAAAGTTTGTCTTTGTATTGCCTGTTTACCTTCCTGCAGAAACTTAACTGATAAACTGTCCATCACATAAACACAATAACCACATTGCTTAAACAGTAAATATTTTGTTTTACAAAATACATCATCAATAATCTAAATTACATGAGACAAATGTTTTTACATAGGGCTTCATGTTCATAATTAGTCGGAATTTTCTTCTTCTTCCTCGTCAATTGAATTGTCATCATCTTCATCGCAATCTTCAATATGGATATCATCTTCTTCATCGACATTTGGTTGTCCGCTAGAGCTGAGAACAACATTCAACTCCTCTCCGTCAATATCAACAAGACTATCATCGAGAACTCGAAAATTTGAATTTTCTTCCAATTCAATCGAAGGAGCAACTCAATATGGTTCAACCAACTCACGAACTTGAAAGACTTCATCTCGCACACTTGTGTCTTCGTTCTCATCCTGAACAACCTCGACATGACCCCGTGGTTTCGTTTTTAAAACGGACAACCAATCAACTCTTGAACGATCCTTTCTAAATGAAGGGGTGTATGTGTAATAAACTTGTTGACATTGCTTTGCGAAAACAAAGACATCGTTTATGTTGCGGAGTCTAGCTTTTGAGTTGATTTCGACCAGACCATGGTGCGGATCAACTCTGATTCCTCTGTCCGTCGTGTCATACCAATAGCATTTGAATAAAAACACTTTATTCTGCTCGCTATGATATTGCAGTTCGACGACCTCTTCTAATCTACCATAGTAGTCAACTTCTAACTGGCTACTTGTGGATCCCTTAACACAAACACCGCAGTTGTATGTCTTTCTTCCTTGCCCGTATTCTTCAGTATGGAAAACATATCCATTGACAAAATACCCGTTGTAGCACTTAACTTTTCTTTCAGGGCCGAGGCTTAATGAAGACAATGACTTGGGCGCACTCCTTCCCATTTGATAAACCTTGTAAATATATGTAATTAAATGTACATCAATACACGGTAAATGAACGAGAATCTCGTAATGACATGCATACGTTAGAATGAGTTTGTGATAGTGCTTACATGTGTTCTGAACCATGTGGCAAATTGTTCATCTTGTAATTGAAAGATCTGGGATTCGGTCAGCTGCGAGTTATTGGAGAGCAAATATTGTCGATGTTGTCTGCAAGTGATAATGAGTGTATGATATTACAATATATAATTAACTGTATATTACTGACAAAGTTTAATTACTATTACACATATATAGACTTACTGAATAAATGGTCTCAGCTCATCACAGTTAAATAGAACATAGTTGTGTGCTTGTTTGAATTCTATTTCCGACAAATATCTTCCTCTTACAGCATTTTTAGGTGTGGGTCGTCCAGTATTGGAGAATATTGACAAGTTCCCACTGGAAGGCACTTCACCGCCATCGTCATGTCGTGGAACGCGATTGATTCTTGTTCTCAGATGAGGTTCGAAATAGTACGAGATAAATGTTGATATCTCTTCAACAATATAGGCCTCAGATATCGAAGCCTCAACATGCGCCTTGTTCTTAACCTTTTTTTTTAGATTAAACAAGTACCTGCATTGAAGTACAATTCAAGTATTTTCAAATACTTTAAGATATGAATTCCATTACAACTGTAATATCTCACCGTTCGAATGGGTACATCCATCTATACTGGACCGGTCCTCCAGCTTTTGCCTCAAACGGTAGATGTATAGGGAGATGCTCCATTGAGTCAAAAAATGAAGGAGGGAATATCATCTCAAGTTTGCATAGTGTCTCGATGATATTCGTTTGAAGCATCTCAATGTGCTCAACATTCATCTTGCTGGAGCATATATCTCTGAAGAAATGACTGATCTCCGTTAGTGCATCCCATATTCCCTTTGGCAACAAATCACGAAAAGCTAATGGGATGAGTGTTTGCATAAACACGTGGCAGTCATGGCTCTTCATTCCATACAATCTGCAGTCCTCTATGTTAACAAGCCTTGATATGTTCGATGCATGTCCATCCGGGAAACGCAGACTCTTAAGCCATTTGTAGACTAGCAGTTGTGCGTTTTTCTCTAACACGAAGCTTGCCCTTGGTTTTGCAACCCGTGACTCGTCATAAACCAACTCCATATTTTTACGGTTACAGTATAAAGCTATATCCAATCTAGCCTTCATGTTGTCCTTTGTCTTCCCCTTCACATCCATGATGGTGTTGAAAATATTCTCAAACACGTTCTTTTCAATGTGCATGACGTCAAGGTTATGGCGGAGAAGATTGGTCTTCCAATACGGAAGCTCCCAAAAGATACTTCGCTTTACCCAATTATGGGTCAAACCAAAACCAGGAAACTTTTGCTTACCTGATTGAAGGCCAAACACAATGTCACCGTACTCTGATACAACATGATGCAATTCTTCACCAGAAAGACGCGGGGATGCAACATCTTTTTCAACTCTACCAACAAAGAAATCTTTTCTGTTCTTTCTGAACCTGTGATTAAGTGGCAAGAAGCGACGGTGACAGTCAAAAAAAGAAGCTTTACCTCCGTTTGCTAGCGTGAATGCCTTGTTGTTTTCCATGCAGTATGGACATGCGAGTTTCCCATGCGTGCTCCAACCAGAAAGCATTCCATAAGCTGGAAAATCACTGATAGTCCACATCAAAGCCGCCCTCATAAGGAAATTTTGTTTCCTAGATATATCATAAGTCAGAGATCCGGAGGACCACAACTGCGCCAGCTCATCTATCAACGGTCGAAGACAAACATCTATATTCCGCCCCGGGCTGCTTGGACCGGGTATGACAGTAGATAGAAACATGAACTCCGGCCTCATACACATTCCTGGTGGCAAGTTATAAACTGTGAGAATGACCGGCCAACAAGAATAGGGAGCAGCAAATGACCCAAATGGGTTGAACCCGTCTGTACACAACCCAAGTCGAACATTCCTTGATTCAGCAGAAAAGTCAGGATGAACACTGTTAAAGCGTTTCCACGCTTTCGCCATCAGAAGGATGCACCATCACACCATCAACGACATCGTGTGTTTTGGTGCCATGTCATGTGCTCAGCAGTCCTTGGTGACATAAATAACCTCTGCAGTCTAGGTGTGATCGGGAAATATCTAAGTTTTTTATATGCCACTAGAGTCTTCCCCTGCCAGTTCTGGGTTTGTAACGGGAATGCCCGCATGTCATGCACTCGGTCATCACAGCATTTTCAAGGTAGTATAACATGCAGAAGTTAGGGCACATGTCAATTTTCTGGTATCCTAAACCGAGGGGTTTCATCATGGACTTCGCAGCATAGAAGTTCTCTTTGAGCCTGTTCCCTTCTGGTAAAATGCTTCTTGCCCAATCAATAATTTTGTCATACCCGGCCTCACTCAACCCGTGATCTGACTTGATGGTGAACACCTGTGCCACAGCCGATAATTTACTGTGGTTTGTGCAGCCATCCCATAATGGTTCGTCAGAATCTTTCAACAAATCAAAAAACCTAGCTGCCTCTGCATTAGGTTCTTCTTCTACGATTGGACATTGATTGACATTATCTTGATTCATTCTCATTGCATCCATAACCATGTTTCTGTAAGGATTAGTGTTGTCATTTGCCGCTTCATGCACGTTGCTAGCACTAGAAGTTGACCCAACCACCGTTTCTCCCATTCTCCTATTACTAACAAATACCTCTCCATGTGCATACCAACACTCGTAATCCTCCACAAACCCTTTGTGTAGAAGATGCATCATTACAACATCTGGATGCAGATACTTTTTATTTTGACACTTCCTACATGGACACCTAATACCGCCTCCAGTAAAATTTCTGGGAATAGATGTTGCGAAATTAATAAAACCTTGAACCCTGTTACAATAATCCATCCTCCGCAATCCTTGGGGTGAATCTAGATACATCCATGAACGATCATCCATGACTTTTATCGAACCTCTATAAAAAGGACCCATTAATTAAGCAAGCTCTTAATTATTTCAAAACACAACATGTAATTCGGTAATTCTACAAATTAAATTTTAACAATTTTCAAACAAATACAATCTTACAAAATCTAAAACAAACCATAACAAGTATAAAATTATACATTAATATACTACAAGTTTGTTTGAGAAATAACAATAAAACATGTACATCTACTAAAAAAAAATAATACATATACTAAAAAAACAATAAAATTAACATTTAAATGTTAAAATTTTAAAAGATAGAATTACTTACAAAAAATGATAAAATCCGTCGGTAAATCAGAACACGGATGCTGTGACCACAAAACAAATACAACTTGTTGTGCTGAGATGAGAAAAATTCTTGTTTTGGGGTGAGGGGGGGCTGGTTATTTTGCAGATGGGGAGGGTTAGGATTAGGAAGAAGAAGGAGAAATGGGGGAGAGAGTGTCGGCAGAGGAGCCATATATTAACTTTTGCCGACGGACTTACCGACAGACATTAATACCGTCGGTGAATCCGTCGGCAACACCGTCGGTACACGTCACCGCACGGACCTGCTGTTCAAATCCATCGGTGATTCCGTCGGTATTTTTAACGGTGCACCCGTCACGTCACTGGTACGGATCTGGCATTTCAAATCCGTCGGTGATTCCGTCGGTTTTTTTTTACGGTGAATAGGTCCCCTCACGCGTACGGGCCCCAGTTTTTAATTCCGTCGGTGATTCCGTCGGAAAAATCACCCGCCAAAACCTCCGCGCTACTGCCCGCCCTTTTTTCATTAATTCTGAATTTTCGGTCGGTAATTCGGTCGGTAATTACCGACGGACTATTTCCGTCGGTAATTACCGACCGAATTACCGACGAATATTTTCCGTCGGTGATTTCGGCCGAAAAATACCGACAGAAAAAATTCCGTCGGTATGTCCGTTGGTATTTAGCGATTTTCTGGTAGTGTAAGAAAGCAAAAGCTAAGCACTTGGAAATAGAAGTTATCTAGCAGAACCAGAGCTTGTTATAAGATCAAGCAAAGGGTCAATATACATAATATTTTAGATAAAGGAGTCATAAAGTATTAATATTTTATCGATATGCTCATATTTTTCAAATCAGTATAGATTTGCTCATTGACTTTAATATAGAAAAGCAAACCAGTAAAATAACGTTAATATAACATGGTTAAGGGTTAAGGAGTGCAATCATGGCTATAAATTCAACACTATTTTATATTTAAATTTTTATAAAAAAATAAAATAAAATTTAAACTATGATTGCTCAATTATTAACACTCTAATATATATATTAAAAACTCATTTCAACTCAAAAAGTTTTGTTAAATGAATTACTCAAATATAATTTATATATTATTTTATAATATCTAAAAAAACACTTTTCATATTTCTTTGTGCTTAGTACCATTTGATGTTTTTGGTTTTTATAAAACCATCCGATTAAGTCATTAGTCCATTTGAATGTTAGAATTCAACCTGACGTAATAATGACCATGGCATGCTTCTGACCTGTAGCACTGCTCCAGTCTTGTATTTAATAATTCGGTCCAACATAATAATCTATACTTTATATTATAGAGAATATATAGTTTTTATAAAAACCGTCCGATTAAGTCATTAGTCCATTTGAATGTTAGAATTTAACCTGACATAATAATGGCCAAGGCATGCTTCTGCCTGTTAGAGAATAATATAAATCATATCCTAGGACCTCACCTAACAGCTTAAGCTTTTGGGTTGAGATGGTTCTTTGACATGGTATCAGAGCCTTGATGACCAAGTGGTCACGAGTTCGAATCTCACCATCCCCATTTATTTGATAAAAATTAAGCACAAGGTAATGTGGACCTGTGCAAGTTTCAAGCCCAAAGGGCTTTCACTTGAGGGGGTGTGTTAGAAAATAATATAAATCATATCCTAGGACCTCACCTAACAGCTTAAGCTTTTGGGTTGAGATGGTTTTTTGACACTGCCCTGTAGCACTGCTCCAGTCTTGTATTTAATAATTCGGTCAAACATAATAATCTATACTTTATATATCTTTTTTTTTTTAATCAGTTCTCGATACAAATAATGAATAGTTTTGAAATGTATAAACCTTGAATCCAAAACAATATATCTTAAATAAAAATAAATAAATAAATATATTGCAAGTTATAAGAGACTTTGTCCGGGTTATGTTGTAATCCAAGATCTGAATTAGAGGATCGTCAATAGTTTTTTTTTTTTCAAAAAACAAACCTCTGAAATTGGTTGAGGGTTCAATTTTTTCAAAACAATAGTAAACTAAATTACTTCCAGATTCTTTTAAAATATCTTATAAAACATGTTTAGTTTTTTTAAAAAACAAATTGAGCAAAAACAACTTGTTTTTTATTGAACAAGACAACTTGTTTTTTTATTAAAAAAAAACTTGGGTTAAACAACTATTAATTTAGATTTATGAATGACTTGGATGCATGGATCATTAGATAGACCAGGTTTAAAAAATATATTGTATATGAATAGAGACATTTATTAATATAACTTTTTTTAAAATTTTAACTTAAATTAAATGTATTTAGACAAATATTTATTGAATGGTCTCGTTAACTTTTTATTTATTTATTTACCATTCATAATCTTGCATATATCAAACCAAACTCATTACAACCATATAAAATTGACTGAATATTAAAAGTGGTCCACTAAATTACATATTGCATAAAATAAAAGAACATAAAACTGAGTCAACTAAAATCATTAAATTAATTAAGTTTTGAATTAATTGTGATCTTGGCTACTTATTTGCTAGTAATCCTTTCCATTTCCTTACCTTTAAGTCTCATTCTTGGGCCCGATAATTTCTAGTGATCTATTATTTATTCAAATGGAGTGATCAGAAATCATTAAAACGAAGAACAAAAGATACTGATCTTGTCACAAAATTAATAATGCTAGCTACTAGGAAGATACTGATCTTGGCACAAAATAATGCTAGCAACTAAGAAGTTTCCTAGCTGATCATTTCATGAGCTCAATCAAGCCCTTCACTTTCCAGGAAATGAGTCCTTGCAAATATTTGCCTTTATGTAACTATTTAGACCTTAAAGTGACAAGTAGATAGGAAAAGGAAAATGAAAGACCAGGTTGATAATTAGGGAAATTATAACCCTTTTACACGGCGGAAGCTATAGCAAAACAGCATCTTGCTCACATTCTCACCACCCCCCCGGTTTCTTTCCTTGAGAAACAGTTTATCACTCCTGTGGCGTATGGGATGATGTCAATAAGAAGGCTCTTGTGGTCTAATTCTGCGGCTTAAATTGTTAGTTTATGTTACTTGGAAATTATCTCAAATTTAGCTGTTGTGGTTGTATAAGCTCGACCAATAATTACTCATGAATTTTATTTCTGAAAAATTATCATATATTCATCACATCTTGTCAATTCAACTCGATAAAATTAAATTATAATAAACAATATCAAATTTATCAGATTAGAAGGAACTATATATAGTATAAAAGACAACTCAATTGGACCGATTTTTTTTTTGGAGCTTTTTTGCTGAATTGGTACAAATATAAAGCCTAAATTAATTTTTGAATGAGCGAGAAAAAATAGCTAAATTGGTTGTACAAATATAAAGACAGCTCAATTTAACAATAATCCTTGTAGGAATATGGTTATAAATGCAATGAGAATAAATCATGGTCATACCAGTCAATGTCCAATCATAAATAAGAACCTAATGCAGATGCGATGATATTTTTTGATCTTTTGAAAGATTATAATAAACCATTATAAGATGGTTGCACAAATCACAGTAAATTATCGGTTGTTGCATAGGTGTTCACCATAAAGTTAAATCATAAGTTGAGTGAGGCCGCTCATGATAGAATTGTTGAATGATCGAGAAGCTTTTTACTTGAAGGGAATAAACTGAAAGAAAACTTTTATACTGCTAAGTCCATGATGAAACCTCTTGGCTTAGGATACTAGAAAATTGATATGTGTCCAAACTTTTGCATGTTGTACTACTTGAAAAATGCAGAGTTGATCTAGTGTAGAACGTGTGAGCATTCTCATTAAACCCATGAATAGCAGGGGAATGACTCTTATTGTACATAGAAAACTTAGATACTTTTCAATCATACCTATACTGTAGAGATTATTCATGTCACCAAAGACTGTTAAGCATATGCCAATACACCAATCATATGATGTGGTGGATGGGGTGATGATACACCCTTCCGATGGTGAAGCCTAGAAACACTTTAACAATGTGCATCCTTAGTTTTCAATGGAGACAAGAAACATGTGTCTTAGATTATGTATAGATGAATTCAATCCATCCAGGTCATTCATTGCTCTTTATTCTTGTTGGCCGATGATACTTACGGTTTACAACTTGCAATCAGAGATGTGTATGAGGTTGAAGTTTATATTTTTATCTACGATCAAACTTGGTTCTAATAGTCCAGGTTAAAATATAAATATTTATCTTCAACTGTTGATTGATGAGTTGAAACAGTTGTGGTCATCTAGGGCTTTAACTTATGATGTATTGAGGAAACAAAATTTTGTAGGCAACTTTGTTGTGGACTATTAGTGATTTACCAGCTTATGAAATGGTTTTTAGTTGGAGCATGCATGAAAAACTAGCATATCCATACTATATAAAAAATAACAAGGCATTCACGCTAACAAACAATGGTAAAACATATAATTTTTTTACTATCACCAATGGTTTTTGTCAACAAATCAATGATTAAGAAATAACAAAAATAACTTCTTTGTTGGCAGATGTTGTAACCCATTTTTGGGTCCCCACAAAAATAAATAAAAATAAATAATAATATCAAAAAAAGAGAGGACGAAGGCCGGAACGGTGTCGTTTTGAACGACACTGTTCCTCTTTCTTCTTCCCCCTCGAACGTGCACCAGGGGGAGAAGAAACCTTTGTTTTTTTAAAAATCTTCCCGCCTCTCTCTCCTCACACCCACTGACCGACCCCACGTCTTTGGACCAACGACCGAAGTCACTGGCCGACCAGCCGCTGCGTGATTTGCTCCCAAGGCGCACTAGCAAAAGGACCAACTCCTTTCCCCCCCTATAAATAGAGAACAAACCAGAGGAGAGAAAAAGAAAACTCAAAGAGACCGAACAGAGGGGAGAGAGTTATATTTTTTAAACTGAAAGGAGAGGGAAGTTTCAAACGAGGAGAGCACCATTGAAGAAAAGGCAGCACCTGCTCCTCTGCACGGGGAAGAAGAAGAAGGAAACAACTGCTGTCCTTAGGCTTCCCAGCCACTGTCACCTTCATAACCACTTGAGGCATCATCGGCTTCCTCTCCACCACCACCAGCACCATCAGCGCTGCCAAAAAACAGCAGAATCACCGTGAGAGGGAAGAGCAGTGTGAGAAGCAGAAGAAGAAAGGAGAAGCAGAGGAGAACATAGTAGAACAAAAAAACACAGAGAAAAAGGAAGAAAGGCCGGCCACCATCCCAGCCATCCTCCGGTCAGCAACCGCTAGTAGCATCGCCTTCAGAACCGCCACAGGTCAGCCCTCTGCCCCTTATCTCATTTTACTGTTCATCTTCTTGCATGCAGAACGTGCACTGTACACGTTCTACAAGCAAGAAAATAATTACCCGGTTACTGTGCATGTGCACAGTAACTGGCTAATTAATTAACTGGTTACTGTGCACACAGTAACCCGGTTACTCTGTGTACAGTAACCAGTCCAGGCTTGTTTCCGCCCAATTTATTTTGGGCTAATTTCGGTCCAATTTCCTTTTGGGCCGAGTCTGGCCCATTCGATAAACTTTTCTTCAAAGAATTATTTAAAAAAATATGTGATTTTTCTGTAATTTTATTACTGTATTTTGATCAGTATCGGTTTGTATTTTTATACTGTAAAGATACAAATCCGGTATTAAAAATACCCGGTTTTTGTAAAAAAAAAAATATATGTTTATTAAAAAAAATGTTTTGTTTTCATGCATACGGCCTAGTCTCTCCAATATGTATATATATATAAATATTATAACATCGTATTTTCACACAACAAAGGAAATTTCAAAACAATATATGTATTAGCATGCATCTTGGCTTTAATAACCAGTTTATTCAAGCCATGAGAACTAGGCCAATATTTCAAAAATTCCAAAAAAATTATTGTGTTTTCTTTTAGTATTTGGGGTTACGATCTTATACGTAAGACGTATTCCGAATATTAAATTCTTTTGTTAACGTCAGAATTACCCATTAAGATAAGGATCTCCTTACCGAGGAGGACTTTTCTTGAACCATACCAACAACTAGGAAAACACGAAAATACCTTAGATTTTATCAGACAATAAAACAATGCACCATACCAACAACTAGGAAAACATGAAAATACCTTAGATTTTATCACACAATAAAACAATGCAGCTTACCTTAGGTAGGACGTATCTAGGGTGCTAATACCTTCCCTTTACGCAACCAGTCCCCGTACCCGATCTCTGAGACCAGTTAGGGTTCCTAGTGACCAAAATACTAGGTGGCGACTCCCATTCCATTTTCCACCAACAAAAGACAAGAATTTTCTTGTATCCCCAATATCTGCCACATAGAAATATAATTTTTTTTTTAAATGGAAACACTAGATTTTCGCCGCGACGCCGCACACGTGTGACAGAATGGCGACTCCGCTGGGGACCTTGTAGACTAAGCTTTGTTTTTGTCTAATTTGTTTATGTTTTCGTGTGTTTATTGTTAATATGCCTTTCCTTTTATTTGCGTATTTGTTTTTTTTTTTTTTTTTTTTACGTATATTATTCATGCATTGTCTAAAATTGTCTCATGCATCACTTGCTTTTATTTTGAGAAGCACACACAAGCCTTAAGTTAAGTGGGGAATTAGCAATTTTCCCTAAGACTATTGGTCAAGGTTCAAATGCGTGAAACACCCAACTCATATCTGAGTGCCTGCTTGGCAACGGTGAGCATACGTGCCTTAACTGTTCCTTGCAACGCCCCTATACTGTCTTTACGAAGAACGTCACTAGGCAGATATGAGACCTTTCAAGACTAGATAGAAAACCTACCCACTCTCACTTAATAAATAGAGCTTGTCCTTAGGTTATGTATCTTATTTGCATCAAGATTAATAATGTTAAAGTCATCGCGCATCACATCTTCATCATGCATTTTTGTTTTTACATTATCATATGCATTCCAGATCGTGAAACATAGGTCCCACGTCTAGAGTCCATCAAACCCGGTCCAGATCAAGGAGGGAGAACGAAGAAAGAGCTCACTTAGAGTCACACTATCAGACCGAGTTAGAATCCATAAAAAATGAAGTTGCTCGGCTGACCGACCTACTCGAGCAATTTCTAAGAGCTAAGAATGGGGAGGGAACATCAGCACAACCACCTGAAGGAGCGCTAGCAGCTCACATCCCACAAACATCTTAAAACCAGGGGGCAAACTCGGCCAATGAACAACATTTTGTACCTATCACCCCTATCCAGCCAACTCATCCTCCAATCACTATTGACTTAACAACGGAGGGAATCCCGGATAATAGGTCTTCTAATTTGATGGACCAGGATAAGCTATTTGCCTTGGAAGAAAGATTAAGGGCAATTGAGGGTAATGACTGGTTTGACCCTATGCGAGCAGCTAAAGTATGTCTGGTACCAAACATTATAGTGCCAAAGGATTTTAGGATACCCGATTTAAACACTCACCTTCGATCCTACTGCAACAAAATAGCATAAGTAATTCATGATGATAAATTGCTTATCTATTTCTTTCAAGATAAGAATAAAGTTTATCAACCCTAACAAGGTGCATTTTGAAATGAGAAAAAAATCATCATCCCTTCACTCTCTAAAGAGTTTATCGTTGGTGGTCCCTATTTGAGCCAGAATGAATTTCTTCTTTATGAAAACCCAGACTAGGATCACACCCCACACTGGGGGCAATAAAAGATATTTCATGAAAAGTTTTACGGGATGAGAGCCCGTAGATTTGAAAAAGATAAGTTAAAGCATTTAACAAAGGAATGACAAAGAAGGCATTGACAAGTCACACATTTTGAAAAAAGCTACTTGTAAAAAGTCGAAGACTTCTTCTCAAGGATATGATAGGGCAACGTGAGAATAAATCCAGCAAACGACTCCAAAAGCAAGCTCATGTTAAGAGAGAGTTTCATGAACAAGAAGATGATGGGGCCTATGTTTCAAAACCAGGTACGAATGCATGCATTGCATCTAATCATAAATCATTGCATGTATGTTTTTTGGATCGTTAGAGGAGGAGATCTTAGTGCATTCCAACAAGATTGTGGACGAAGAAAGAATCATTGAGTTGATTCTAGAACAACAAGAAGAGAAAATAATTTTCAAATCCTGCCAGCAGGAAGAACGACATCTATAGCATTCGGTAAAATGGAATCGCCAGATGGGATTCCAAGTTGTTTGAGATAGCTAGAAGGGATCTCGTATTTCGATATTCATTAGTGGAGGTCGCCAGAAGGGACCTCAAATTTTAGCTTTTGTTAAAAGAAATCACCAGATGGGATTCCAAGTTGTTTGGTTAAAGGAGATCGCCAGAAGGGATCTCGTATTTCGATGAAGGTCGCCAGAAGGGACCTCATATTTCAGCTTTGAATAAAAGGAATTGCCAGATGGGATTCCAAGTTGTTTGGTTAAAGGAGATCTCCAGAAGGGATCTCGTATTTCGATGAAGGTCGCCAGAAGAGACCTCATATTTCAGCTTTGAATAAAAGGAATTGCCAGATGGGATTCCAAGTTGTTTGGTTAAAGGAGATCGCCAGAAGGGATCTTGTATTTTGATGAAGGTCGCCAGAAGGGACCTCATTGTCATAACCCATTTTTGGATCACTCCTAAATTTTTTTTTCCTGTTCTTAAAAAAAAAAAAAAAAAAAAAAAAAAACTGCACGGTGCCGTTTTGAACAGCACGGTGCAGCTTCTTCTCCCCTGCAAATGCAGAGACAGGGGAGAAGAAGATTTTAAATCTTTTCCCGCTAACTTCTCCTTCTCTGCCTCCCCACTTGCTTAACTACTTACACAACCCATACCCTCATTAATGGAGAACACAGGAGACCCATGCCTCCCCACCATGACAAAAGGTAGAAGACCCATGCCCCGGCCACCATGCCCTGTGCTTGTACAGGGTATGGTGAACCTCTCCTCGACTACCTATAAATACAGGGGAGCGAGCGACACAAAGGAGAGGGGGGGAAGGGAGAACAAAAAAACAGAGGGGAGAGTTTGTTTTTGAGAGGAGTGAAGCTCGAGCAAAACAGAAGAAAAAAAAAGCAAGAGGAGAAGAGGGGAGGAAAGGAAAGAAACGGTGGAGAAAATAAAAGGGGGCCGGGTGTTTTGAGTAGTTGAAAACAGAAAAACTGGGGGGAATGGTTTTGAAAAGAGAAAAGATGGAGAACATTTGAAAACAGAAAAGAGAGAAACCGAACAGAGGAGAGGAGAGGAAGAACCACCGGCTGTGGTCCACATAGCCGCCACCATCGCCTCCACCGTTCCTCCCAGTCACCCCCGACAGCACCATCATCGTCCAAAAGATAGAAGAAGAGGCAGAGAATTGAGAGGAAGAGAAATACAGAGAAACAGAGGCTTGCACCTCTGCACGCGGGAGAAGAAAACAAACTGCAGCAAGCACCGCCTGCCAGCCTCATTTCCGCGACAACAACCCATCCCGCCACCATTAGCATTGCCAACGCCAGCAAAACCAGAGAGGGAGAAGAGAAATAGGACAGAACAGAGAGGGAAGAAAAAACTGAGACCGCGGGCTCTGCACAGAGGAGGAGAAGAAAAGATAGTCGCGCCACAACCTGGAATCATCGTCATTTCTCCTCCCAGCCGCTTCCCAGACCACCTTCCACCACCGCCAGACCATAAACGGGGAATAACAGAACAAACGAGGGGGAGGGGCAGAGATAGCAGAAGGCAGTGGGAAGAAGAAAAAAAAACTGTAACAGCAGCATCGCCGCCTGGAACAACGCCCGACCGCCACCGCAAGCCGCCGTCAGCTCAGCTACCAGAGCACTTTCATTCCAGGTAACACTCTTCTCTGTCTTCTCGTCTTCTTGGCTGGGTCTCATGCATGCAGAGCGTGTACTGTTCACGTTTCTGCAGCAAGAGAAATAATTAACCGGTTACTGTGCATGAGCACAGTAACCGGCTAATTATAATTACATGGTTACTGTGCTCAGCACAGTAACCCGTATTTTGGTTATGGGCTGGAACATCAGCCCAGCCCACGCGGCTGGGCTGAGTCCAGCCCACAGTATATGGGCCTGGTCAGGCCCAGCCCAGGATGGTGGGCCAGGTCCGGCCCAGTTTTTTTTTTTTTTTTTTTTGTTAAGAGAAAAATTAAAAAAATATTTTTTGGAATCATACAATTTTTCCACGTATTCTTCTACTAAATTTTGCTTAATATTGGTTTGTATTTTTACATCGTAGAAATATATATCTGGTATTAAAATACCCGGTTTTCATCAAATTTATTATTATTATTATTATTTTTAAATATATCTTTCTTTTCATGTATACGGCCAAGTCTCTAAAAATAAAAAACCTCATATTGTATTTTCATACAACAAAGAAAACAAAAAAAAAAAAAAAAATTGTTTTAGCATGCATTTTGGCTTTAATAACTAGTTTATTAAAGTCACAAGAACTTGACCAACATTTCAAAAATCCAAAAAAAAAATTATTTTGTTTTCTTTTAATAACGGGATTACGAATTTATACGTAAAACGTACTCCCGATATTAAAAAAGGTTTTTTTTTTATTTTACATTAGAACGGTTAGGCTTTACCCGATAAGATAAGGACCTTCTTACCGAAGAGGACTTTTCTTAAACCGTAGACAGACCAACAATTAGAAATACAATGAGACCTTAGATCTTGATCAGACAAATAAAACAATGCAGCTTACCTTAGGTAGGGCGTATTTGGGGTGCTAATACCTTCCCTTTACGCAACCAGTCTCCGTACCCGATCTCTGAGACCAGTTAGGGTTTCTAGTGACCAGAATACTAGGTGGCGACTCCCGGTCCATTTTTCACTGCTTAGAGACAAAGAATTCCTTGTCTCACCTTATTTTCCACAATAGATAGATAAACGACAACACCATCATGAAGGGTTCGTGGTGGGTAATCGCCGCGACGCCGCACACGTGCGACAGAATGGCGACTCCACTAGGGACCTTGTGGACTAAGCTTTGTTTTTGTCTGATTATCATGTTTTATTGTTTGGTTTGGGTGTTATTCATTTCCTCATACACTTTAATTTTGTATGTATTTGTTCATACTCTAAGGGGAATTTTATACTGAGAAACTTTAAGTTAGGTGAGGAACTAACAGCTTACCTTACGACTTTTAGTCAAGGTTTAAGTTTGTGTAAACCTCAACTCTTCGCTGAGAGCTTAGATTGGTAATGATTGGTGCACGTGCCATTAGCCATTATCTTACGGAGCCCCCATATTGCCTTCATGAGGCGCGATCACTGGGACAGCAAGAGGGACCATTTTTGAGACCAGGTAGAAAGCCACCCATCATGTAATGGCAAACCTATCCTTAGAGTATGAACTCCCTAATACGCATGTATACTACATTTGAATCGTACACATACACCCATTCATGATAAATAACATACATACATGCATCAGGTTGAAATATAGGTCCCCAAAAGAGTCTACAAACACCCGACTTCGAGCGAGAACATGGAAGATGAAGAACGCGCTCATCGTGATGCCCATATTTCAAGAAGAGTTGGAGTCTCTGAAGACAAGCGTGGGCTCGCCTTACTAGCTTACTCGAGCAAACACTGAGAAATGCCTCTGGTGAAGGGATTTCAAGTTGTTTGAGATCGCCAGAAGGGATCTCGTATTTTAATATTCATCAAAGAAGGTCGCCAGAAGGGACCTCATATTGAAACCATTTTCTTAGAAAAGCATGGAGTTTACTAAGAATTTTTTTTAAGCTGGGTTGGTCACCCGTTAGAATGGAGATCATTCTCCATTTTTTATACTTGGGTAGGTCACCCATAATAATAAGGCCATTCTTCCCCTTGGGTAGGGTCACCCAAAAGAATGAGACCACTTCTCCCCCTTTCCACTCGGCAGGTCACCCATCACAATGAGACCATCATTTTTTTCTGGGTAGGTCTACCCGTTAGAATGAAACCATTCTCCATTTTTTATACTTGGGTAGGTCACCTGTTAGAATGAAACCATTCTCCATTTTTTATATACTTGGGTAGGTCACCCATAATAATGAGGCTATTCTTCCCTCTGGGTAGGGGCGGGGGGGGGGGGGGGGTCACCCATAAGAATGAGACTTACTCCTCCCACCTTTCCACTTGGGTAGGTCGCCCATCACAATGAAATCATCATTTTTTTTTTTGCAGGTAGGTAGGGGGTGCACCCATTAGAATGAGACCATTCTTCATTTTTTTTACCTGGTAGGTCACCCATAATAATGAGGCTATTCTCCCCCTGGGTAGGTCACCCATAAGAATGAGACCACTCCTTCCCCTTTTCCACTCGCGGCAGGTCAACCCTCATAATGAGACCACACACACATTTTTGTTTTGGTTGTAGTTAAAGGAGATCGCTAGCTGGGATCTCAGGTTAAAACCCAACCACAACAACAGAGTTTAGTTTTGGTTAAAAGGAATCGCCAGATGGGATTCCAAGTTGATGGAGATCGCCAGAAGGGATCTCAATATTTCGATATTGGTCAAAGGAGGTCGCCAGAAGGGACCTCATATTTCAGCCTTGGTTAAAAGGAATCGCCAGATGGGATTCAAGTTTTTTTTTTGGTTAAGAAGATCGCCAGAAAGAGATCTCGAGATGACTAAATTTTGATCATAGTTTTTTGGGCTGAGGAGGATTGCTGTAAAGACAAAGTTCAGAGCGATCAAGCTCCAACCAGATCAGTTTCGGGAGTTCAGTTTTTTGGTTTATCTTTATAAATCTTACTGCGCAAAACCCCTGCTCCATAAGCTTTATAAAAAGGGGCATCCTGTTTGTAACCCATTTTTTTGGGTCCCCACAAAAAATAAATAATAATATCAAAAAAAAAGGAAGAAGGCCGGAACGGGTGTCGTTTTAACGACACTGTTCCTCTTTCTTCTTCCCCCCTCGAACGTGCAGCAGGGGGAGAAGAACCTTTGTTTTTTTAAAAAATCTTCCCGCCTCGCTCTCTCACACCCACAACTGACCGACCCCACGCCTTTGGACCAAACGATCCGAAGTCACTGGCCGCACTAGCAAAAGGACCAGCTCCTTTTTTCCCCCTGTAAATAGAGAACAAACCAGAGGAGAGAGAAAAAATACCCATCACGAAAACTCAAAGAGACCGAATAGAGGGGAGAGAGTTATATTTTTTTAAAACTGAAAGGAGAGGGAAGTTTTCAAACGAGGAGAGCACCATTGAAGAAAAGGCAGCACCTGCTCCTCTGCACGGGGAAGAAGAAGAAGGAAACAACTGCTGTCCTTAGGCTTCCCAGCCACTGTCACCTTCATAACCACTTGAGGCATCATCGGCTTCCTCTCTACCACCACTAGCACCATCAGCGCTGCCAAAAAACAGCAGAATCACCGTAGAGAGGGGAAGAGCAGTGTGAGAAGCAGAAGAAGAAAGGAAGGAAGCAGAGGAGAAACAGAGTAGAACTAAAAAAACACAGAGAATAAGGAGAAAGGCCGACCACCATTCCCAGCCATCCTCGGTTAGCAACCGTTAGTAGCACCGCCTTCAAAACCGCCACAGGTCAGCCCTCTGCCCCTTTATCTCATTTTACTGTTCATCTTCTTGCATGCAGAACGTGCACTGTGCACGTTCTGGAAGCAAGAAAATTAATTACCGGTTATTGTGCATGTGCCACAGTAACGGGCTAATTAATTAACTGGTACTATGCACACAGTAACCCGGTTACTGTGCATGAGCACAGTAACCGGCTAATTTATAATTACATGGTTACTGTGCTCAGACAGTAACCCGTTATTTTTGGTTATGGGCTGAGTCCAGCCCACAGTATATGGGCCTGGTCAGGCCCAGCCAGGATGGGTGGGCCAGGTCCGGCCCAGTTTTTTTTTTTTTTTTTTTTTTTAGAAGAAAAATTAAAAAATATTTTTTGGAATCTTACAATTTTTCCACGTATTCTTCACATTAAATTTTTGCTTAATTATTGGTTTGTATTTATTACATCGTTTAGAAATATATATCTTGTATTAAAATACCCGGTTTTCATCAAATTTATTATTATTTCATTATTTTTTTAAATATATCTTTCTTTTATGTATACGGCCAAGTCTCTCTAAAAATAAAAAACCTCATATTGTATTTTCATCACAAACAATTGAAAACAAAAAAAAAAAAAAAATATTGTTTTAGCATGCATTATGGCTTTAATAACTAGTTATTTAAAGTTCACAAGAACTTGACCAACATTTTTCAAAAAATCCAAAAAAAAATTATTTTGTTTTCTTTTAATAACCGGCGATTAACGAATTTATACGTAAAACGTCACTCCCGATATTAAAAAGGTTTTTTTTTATTTTACAACCTTAGAAGGTTAGAAATGAAAGGCTTTACCCGATAAGATAAGGACCTTCTTACCGAAGAGGATTTTCTTAAACCGTAGACAGACCAACAATTAGAAATACAATGAGACCTTAGATTCTTGATCAGACAAATAAAAACATATTCATATGCAGCTTACCTTAGGTAGGAAAATTTAGCGTATTTGGGGTGTAGCTAATACCTTCCCTTTATCGCAACCAGTCTCCGTACCCGATCTCTGAGACCAGTTAGGGTTTCTAGTGACCAGCAATACTAGGGTGGCGACTCCCGGTTTTTCCAATTTTTCACTGCTTAGAGACAAAGAATTCCTTGTCTCACCTTATTTTCCACAATAGATAGATAAAACGACAACACCATCATGAAGGTTGGTGGTGGGTTAATCGCGCGACGCCGCACACGTGCGACAGAAGAATGGCGACTCCACTAGGGACCTTGTGGACTAAGCTTTGTTTTTGTCTGATTATCATGTTTTATTGTTTTGGTTTGGGTGTTATTCATTTCCTCATACACTTTAATTTTGTATGTATTTGTTCATACTCTAAGGGAATTATACTGAGAAACTTTAAATTTATAACTGTTAGTGAGGAAACTAACAGCTTACCTTACGACTTTTAGTCAAGGTTTAAGTTTGTGTAAACCTCAACTCTTCGCTGAGAGCTTAGATTGGTAATGATTGGTGCACGTGCCATTCCATTATCTACGGAGCCCCCATATTGCCTTCATTAGGGCGATCACTGGGACAGCAAGAGACCATTTTGAGACCAGGTAGAAAGCCACCCATCATGTAATGGCCCAAACCTATCCTTAGAGTATGAACTCCCTAATACGCATGTATATACATTTGAATTGTACACATACACCCATTCATGATAAATAACATACATACATGTATCAGGTTGAAATATAGGTCCCCAAAGAGTCTACAACACCCGACTTCGAGCGATAAACATGGAAGATGAAGAACACGCTCATCGTGAATGCCCATTTTCACAAGAAGAGTTGGAGTCTCTGAGACAAGCGTGGCTCGCCTTACTAGCTTACTCGAGTAAACACTGAGAAATGCCTCTGGTGAAGGGTCCTTCTAACCGAAAATTGCCAGTTTCATCATTTAATCAGACTCCAATAACAGCTCAACCTGAAGAAAGAATGAGTGAACATGGTCAAGAGCCTCAACATAATCCAGCATTTGTGCAGTCAACGACACCTGCACCAGCCCCGACAGTCATGGATGCATTTGCTAACGAGTCCCACCAGGCTAAGTCATCTGATAGCCTTGATCAAGAAAAGATAGCGGCGCTGGAAGCCAGAATCAAAGTCATTGAAGGGGTAGACTTATATGATCCAGTACGAGCAGCAGAGATGTGTCTAGTCCCAAATGTGGTTGTCCCAAAGAAGTTTCGTGTTCCTGAGTTCATCAAATATAATGGAACACAATGCCCCATGACTCATCTCAAGTCCTATTGCAATAAAATGGCAGAAGTAGTGCATGATGAAAAACTACTAATCGCATTTTTTTTTCAAGATAGCTTAAGTGGGGGCAACATTGAGGTGGTACACATGAGGTTGGACAACACAAAGATTCGGAGAGTGGAAAGACCTGGTGGATGCTTTTATCAAGCAGTACAAGTACAACATGGACATTGCTCTTGACAGAACCAGCTTGTCACAATCTAGAGAAAAGGGACAAAGAAGAAAGCATAAGGAGAATACGCTTAAAGATGGCGAGAATCAGCTGCTCAAGTCCATCCCCACTTTTTGGACAAGGAGAGTGGTCACTTTTATTTGCCAACACACTCATAGCACCATATTATGAGCATGTGTGATGGGCTAGTTCGGCTCAGCAATTCACTGACGCTGTGGTAGTGGTGTGAACGTATAGAGCAAGGCATCAAGAGTGGTAGAAATTCCTGCAAAGCCCACCGAGAAAAGAGGTTTTGAAAGGAAAAGAGGTCAACCACGTTGGAGATGACTATAGGGGTAGGAAAACATCGTCCAAAATACCATACTCCATCCCAAGTTGCCGACATAAAAAAAAACCTGAACCCAAAACTTTCAAGCCAAAAGCCAAATTGGAAATTACCAAAGGGTCCAAGAACAACTACCTCCATTACCGCTACCCTTGAATGAAATTGTACCATAAGCTATTAAGCATTGGGCAAGGTAGCTCTCCCGAACCTCTGACGCCTGTAACAACCACCTTACCCCTAACTGGTACAAGCCAGAGCTCACTTGCGAAATACCATGCTGGTGTCGCTGGCATAGTAATCCATACTTGCAACGCCTTCAAGAGAAAACTTTTGCAATTAATCAAGGCAAGGTGGATAGAGTTGGAAGACGCTCCTAATGTGAACACGAACCCTCTACCTAATCATGTTTGAAGAGGTGGATCAATAAAAGCACTAGAGGCAGAATGCTCAGAAAGCACCGATGGTTAAGGTATGGTGTGAAAAAGACAACATAAATTTTGAAGGACTTGAATTTTGACCACAGTTCTTTTGTCTCTGTCGTCAAGGAGACATCAACAAGAGTCGTGGTGGGGAAGGCTAGACTAAGAGAAGATTTGCCAAATTGGAAGAATGAAAGACCGACCCTGTTATTTCCTTTTGTTTGATCATGTCCCTGTTTTAAACTTGTTTCAGTCTTGTTGTTAACTTGTCTCATAATGCAACAAGACTTTCTTTGTCAAAAGAGCCTTCTTGTTAATAAGATCAAGTGTTTTCCTGTGTTCATGACATGTCTTCATTTTTTGTTGTTCATGAAAATAACACTCTGAGCACAAAAATATTTACTCACAAAAACCACTGCACCAAGAATCCTTCGGTGTGTTTCCCTTTTCTTCCAAAGAATTTTCGGGAATTCAAAGTTTAGTACAAAAACAGAAATCATGTTGGTGTTTGTCCGAAACAAACGAGTTCTAAAAATTGGGGTGATTCCTTAGAGAGGTAATAATACAACCTAAAAAAAAAAAAAACCATGAGTGACTCTAAAAGTTGAGTTTTTGATTGCATGAATAAGAGAAATCACTTTGACATACTCGCATGAAAGTAAGGCTTACCGATCCTAAATGCATGCATTTGAGATGAAGAAAGGCCATCTTTGATAATCCTTTCATAAGGCTGAAATATATCATTCTTTTGAGCCTAATAAATTTTTCTTGAAAAATAACCTTGGCTAGGATCACACCCTACACTGGGGGGCAAGTGCAAAAAAATCCATAATGCTTGAAAGTTCCCAAATAACTCTTGGGGGCATGAAAAAAGTCTTCAACAATGAAAAGTGCCCAAACAATACTGGGAGGGGGCATAAAAGAAAATTCTCAATCAATAACAAAGGTGCCCATACAAAGCTAGGGGGGCATGAAGAAAAATCCAAAGGATCCAAAAATTTTGAAAAAAAAAAAACAAGGTCAATGCAATGATGCTCAAAATCAAATGAAGAAAACAAAAACAAAGAGAAAGAGCCCAAGCCCAACACTTGGGGGGAACCGTGGACCATATTTACAAAATCAATTCCAAGGTCCAGAAATGTATGAACAAAAGAGTTTGGGATATAAGCACTAGTGATTCCTTAGTTTTTGAAATCCCTTAAAACACCTTTTGAGCCTACAAAAATATCATTTTCTTCATAACCAAGAGCCCAAAGACTACATTACATGCCTAATCAAGCCCTTTCTGATCAAAGGCAAAGCAATTTGGATCGGTAGGAGTTTAGGTATTCAAATGCTTTCTCATGTGAACCAAATCATTATTCATGCAAATAAAATGAATGCTTTCAAGACTGGATCTTTGAAACTCTCATATTAAATCTTGAACCATTTCGACTAGCCAAATGTCACTTCATATTTTTTACCAAAAGCCAAAACAAAAGGTTTTTTTTCTATCACTTTTTTGAAAACCTCTTCATAGAATCACTTGAATTTCTTTCAGAATAAGTTTGCTTTGAATCGATGTCAAAATGATTTATGTGTCTGGAATAGCTTTGAAATTCCAAAAAAAAAAAATCAGCAATGAAGACAACTCCTTGTCAAATCTTCCTTCACCAGAACCTTATCCCCAAACCTGATTGAATACTTGGGGCATGATCAAGCTGGGGGGGACAATCAAAAATTCCTGGTAGGGCTGGCTCCATCATTCCCTTTCTAGAAACAATGTCAAGGCAAAATTGGCAACCCTTTGAGATAAATGATGGGGGGCAAAGAAGTATAATGATATCAAGCCCTTCCTAGAGGTCAAGATCATAAGAGATGACTTGAGTAAGCAAGAGCGAAAAAGCCATTGAAGTTCACTGCCATCACTCCAACTTTTGAGAAATGAGAGACACCATGAAGAAATGGGGACCTATATTTTCTTAGGTAAGTATACATGCATATCAATCATAATGCATTGCTTTCATCATTAACATATCAGTGTTACAACACATTTCAAGTGCGCCTTTGAGCCCTCACTTCCTCAGGTAGTGCGTTTTCTAACCCTACCTCTTTTCTTTTTTGAGTGCGCCTTTGAGCCCTCACACATTCTTTTTTGAGTGTGCTTGTGAGCCCTCACTTCCTCAGGTAGTGCGTTTTCTAACCCTACCTCTTTTCTTTTTCCGAGTGCGCCTTTGAGCCCTCACACATTCTTTTTTTGAGTGCGCCTTTGAGCCCTCACTTCCTCAGGTAATGCGTTTTCTTATCCTACTCTTTCGAGTGCGCCTTTGGGCCCTCGCCATGTTTTTTGGGTAGGTCCACCCATTACAATGAGACCATTCCCCCCCCCCCCCCGCTCCATTTGGGTAGGTCACCCATTACAACTCGACCATTCTCCCATGTTTTTTTTAATTTGGGTAGGTCACCCATTACAATAGACCATTCCTCGATTTGGGTAGGTCACCCATTACAACACGACCACTCTTTCTTTTTCTCATTTTTGGGTAGGTCACCCATTACAACTCGACCAATTCTCCAATGTTTTTTTTATTTGGGTAGGGTCACCCATTACAATGAGACCATTCCTCCATTATGGTAGGTCACCCATTACAACACGACCACTCTTTCTTTTTCTCATTTTTGGGTAGGTCACCCATTACAACTCGACACATTCTCCATGTTTTTTTTTATTTGGGTAGGTCACCCATTACAATGAGACCATTCCTCCATTTGGGTAGGTCACCCATTACAACACGACCACTCTTTCTTTTTCTCATTTTTGGGTAGGTCACCCATTACAACTCGACCATTCTCCATGTTTTTTTATTTGGGTAGGTCACCCATTACAATGAGACCATTCCTCCATTTGGGTAGGTCACCCATTACAACACGACCACTCTTTCTTTTTCTCATTTTTGGGTAGGTCGCCCATTACAACTCGACCATTCTCCATGTTTTTTTTATTTGGGTAGGTCACCCATTACAATGAGACCATTCCTCCATTTGGGTAGGGTCACCATTACAACACGACCACTCTTTCTTTTTTCCCAATTTTTGGGTAGGTCGCCCATTACAACTCGACCATTCTCCATGTTTTTTTATTTGGGTAGGTCACCCATTACAATGAGACCATTCCTCCATTTGGGTAGGTCACCCATTACAAACACGACCACTCTTCTTTTCCCATTTTTGGGTAGGTCGCCCATTACAACCCGACCCATTTCTTTATGTTTTTCTTGGGTAGGTCACCCATTACAATGAGATCAATCTTTCTTTTTTCTACTTGGGCAGGTCGCCTATGAAAATAGACCAGGGTAAGTGTGAGTGTGGGCTGGTCGCCCCTGAAAATAGACCAGAGTGAGTATGTGTGGGCAGGTCGCCTGTGAAAATAAACCAGTGTGAGTGTGTGGGCCGGTCGCCCCTAAAATAGATCACTTTGAGTACTTGGGCAGGCCGCCCATGAAAATAGACCAGTGTGAGCGTGTGTGGGCAGGTCGCCCGTGAAAATAAACCAGTGTGAGTCTGTATGGGCAAGTTGCCCGGGAAAATAGACCATTTTTGTTTTTTCTTTACAAGCTTACTATGCAAAGCATCGAGTTTTTTTTTTTTGCTTCGTAAGCATTGTAAAGAGGGGGGCAACTGTCATGAAACCCCATTTTTGGATCACTCCTAAATTTTTTTTTTCCTGTTCTTAAAAAAAAAAAAAAACCTGCACCGGTGTTTGTTTTGAACAGCACGGTGGCAGCTCTCCTATCTTTCTCCCCTGCAAATGCAGAGAACAGGGGAGAAGAAGATTTTAAAATCTTTTCCCGCTAACTTCTCCTTCTCTGCCTCCCCACTTGCTTAACTACTTACACAACCCATACCCTCATTAATGGAGAACACAGGAGACCCATGCCTCCCCACCATGACAAAAGGTAGAAGACCCATGCCCCGGCCACCATGCCCTGTGCTTGTACAGGGTATGGTGAACCTCTCCTCGACTACCTATAAATACAGGGGAGCGAGCGACACAAAGGAGAGGGGGGGAAGGGAGAACAAAAAAACAGAGGGGAGAGTTTGTTTTTGAGAGGAGTGAAGCTCGAGCAAAACAGAAGAAAAAAAAAGCAAGAGGAGAAGAGGGGAGGAAAGGAAAGAAACGGTGGAGAAAATAAAAGGGGGCTGGGTGTTTTGAGTAGTTTGAAAAGCAGAAAAACTGGGGGAATGGTTTTGAAAAAGAGAAAAGATGGAGAACATTTGAAAACAGAAAAGAGAGAAACCGAACAGGAGAGAGGAGAGGAAGAACCAACCGGCTGTGGTCCACATAGCCGCCACCATCGCCTCCACCGTTCCTCCCAGTCACCCCCGACAGCACCATCATCGTCCAAAAGATAGAAGAAGAGGCAGAGAATTGAGAGGAAGAGAAATACAGAGAAACAGAGGCTTGCACCTCTGCACGCGGGAGAAGAAAACAAACTGCAGCAAGCACCGCCTGCCAGCCTCATTTCCGCGACAACAACCCATCCCGCCACCATTAGCATTGCCAACGGCCAGCAAAACCAGAGAGGGAGAAGAGAAATAGGACAGAACAGAGAGGGAAGAAAAAAACTGAGACCGCGGGCTCTGCACAGAGGAGGAGAAGAAAAGATAGTCGCGCCACAACCTGGAATCATCGTCATTTCTCCTCCCAGCCGCTTCCCAGACCACCTTCCACCACCGCCAGACCATAAACGGGGAATAACAGAACAAACGAGGGGGAGGGGCAGAGATAGCAGAAGGCAGTGGGAAGAAGAAAAAAAACTGTAACAGCAGCATCGCCGCCTGGAACAACGCCGACCGCCACCGGCAAGCGCCGTCAGCTCAGCTACCAGAGGCACTTTCATTCCAGGGTAAACACTCTTCTCTGTCTTCTCGTCTTCTTGGCTGGGTCTCATGCATGCAGAGCGTGTACTGTTCACGTTTCTGCAGCAAGAGAAATAATTAACCGGTTACTGTGCATGAGCACAGTAACCGGCTAATTATAATTACATGGTTACTGTGCTCAGCACAGTAACCCGTATTTTTGGTTATGGGCTGGAACATCAGCCCAGCCCACGCGGCTGGGCTGAGTCCAGCCCACAGTATAAATGGGCCTGGTCAGGCCCAGCCCAGGATGGTGGGCCAGGTCCGGCCCAGTTTTTTTTTTTTTTTTTGGTTAAGAGAAAAATTAAAAAAATATTTTTTGGAATCATACAATTTTTCCACGTATTCTTCTACTAAATTTTGCTTAATATTGGTTTGTATTTTTACATCGTAGAAATATATATCTGGTATTAAAATACCCGGTTTTCATCAAATTATTATTATTATTATTATTTTTAAATATATCTTTCTTTTCATGTATACGGCCAAGTCTCTAAAAAAAAAAAACCTCATATTGTATTTTCATACAACAAAGAAAACAAAAAAAAAAAAAAATTGTTTTAGCATGCATTTTGGCTTTAATAACTAGTTTATTAAAGTCACAAGAACTTGACCAACATTTCAAAAATCCAAAAAAAAATTATTTTGTTTTCTTTTAATAACCGGGATTACGAATTTATACGTAAAACGTACTCCCGATATTAAAAAGGTTTTTTTTTTATTTTACATTAGAACGGTTAGGCTTTACCCGATAAGATAAGGACCTTCTTACCGAGGAGGACTTTTCTTAAACCGTAGACAGACCAACAATTAGAAATACAATGAGACCTTAGATCTTGATCAGACAAATAAAACAATGCAGCTTACCTTAGGTAGGGCGTATTTGGGGTGCTAATACCTTCCCTTTACGCAACCAGTCTCCGTACCCGATCTCTGAGACCAGTTAGGGTTTCTAGTGACCAGAATACTAGGTGGCGACTCCCGGTCCATTTTTCACTGCTTAGAGACAAAGAATTCCTTGTCTCACCTTATTTTCCACAATAGATAGATAAACGACAACACCATCATGAAGGGTTCGTGGTGGGTAATCGCCGCGACGCCGCACACGTGCGACAGAATGGCGACTCCACTAGGGACCTTGTGGACTAAGCTTTGTTTTTGTCTGATTATCATGTTTTATTGTTTGGTTTGGGTGTTATTCATTTCCTCATACACTTTAATTTTGTATGTATTTGTTCATACTCTAAGGGAATTTATACTGAGAAACTTTAAGTTAGGTGAGGAACTAACAGCTTACCTTACGACTTTTAGTCAAGGTTTAAGTTTGTGTAAACCTCAACTCTTCGCTGAGAGCTTAGATTGGTAATGATTGGTGCACGTGCCATTCCATTATCTACGGAGCCCCCATATTGCCTTCATGAGGGCGATCACTGGGACAGCAAGAGACCATTTTGAGACCAGGTAGAAAGCCACCCATCATGTAATGGCCCAAACCTATCCTTAGAGTATGAACTCCCTAATACGCATGTATATACATTTGAATCGTACACATACACCCATTCATGATAAATAACATACATACATGCATCAGGTTGAAATATAGGTCCCAAAGAGTTACAACACCGACTTCGAGCGAGAAACATGGAAGATGAAGAACGCGCTCATCGTGATGCCCATTTTCAAGAAGAGTTGGAGTCTCTGAAGACAAGCGTGGCTCGCCTTACTAGCTTACTCGAGCAAACACTGAGAAATGCCTCTGGTGAAGGGATTTCAAGTTGTTTGAGATCGCCAGAAGGGATCTCGTATTTTAATATTCATCAAAGAAGGTCGCCAGAAGGGACCTCATATTGAAACCATTTCTTAGAAAAGCATGGAGTTTACTAAGAATTTTTTTAAGCTGGGTTGGTCACCCGTTAGAATGAGATCATTCTCCATTTTTTATACTTGGGTAGGTCACCCATAATAATAAGGCCATTCTTCCCCTTGGGTAGGTCACCCAAAAAGAATGAGACACTTCTCCCCCTTTCACACTCGGGCAGGTCACCCATCACAATGAGACCATCATTTTTTTCTGGGTAGGTCACCCGTTAGAATGAAACCATTCTCCATTTTTTATACTTGGGTAGGTCACCTGTTAGAATGAAACCATTCTCCATTTTTTATACTTGGGTAGGTCACCCATAATAATGAGGCTATTCTTCCCTCTGGGTAGGTCACCATAAGAATGAGACCACTCCTCCCCTTTCCACTTGGGTAGGTCGCCCATCACAATGAAATCATCATTTTTTTTTAGGTAGGTCACCGCATTAGAATGAGACCATTCTTCATTTTTTTTTACCTGGGTAGGTCACCCATAATAATGAGGCTATTCTCCCTCCTGGGTAGGTCACCCATAAGAATGAGACACTCTTCCCCTTTTCCACTCGGGCAGGTCACCCATCATAATGAGACCACACACACATTTTTGTTTTGGTTGTAAGTTAAAGGAGATCGCTAGCTGGGATCTCAGGTTAACCCAACCACACAGAGTTTAGTTTTGGTTAAAAGGAATCGCCAGATGGGATTCCAAGTTGATGGAGATCGCCAGAAGGGATCTCATATTTCGATATTGGTCAAAGGAGGTCGCCAGAAGGGACCTCATATTTCAGCCTTGGTTAAAAGGAATCGCCAGATGGGATTCCAAGTTTTTTTTTGGTTAAAGAAGATCGCCAGAAGAGATCTCGAGATGACTAAATTTTGATCATAGTTTTTTTGGGCTGAGGAGGATTGCTGTAAAGACAAAGTTTCAGAGCGATCAAGCTCCAACCAGATCAGTTTCGGGAGTTCAGTTTTGGTTTATCTTTATAAATCTTACTGCGCAAAACCCCTGCTCCATAAGCTTTATAAAAAGGGGGCATCTGTTGTAACCCATTTTTGGGTCCCACAAAAAATAAATAATAATATCAAAAAAAAGGAAGAAGGCGGAACGGTGTCGTTTTTAACGACACTGTTCCTCTTTCTTCTTCCCCCCGAACGTGCAGCAGGGGGAGAAGAAACCTTTGTTTTTTTAAAAATCTTCCCGCCTCGCTCTCCTCACACCCACTGACCGACCCCACGCCTTTGGACCAACGACCGAAGTCACTGGCCGCACTAGCAAAAGGACCAGCTCCTTTTTCCCCCTGTAAATAGAGAACAAACCAGAGGAGAGAAAAAGAAAACTCAAAGAGACCGAATAAAGGGGAGAGAGTTATATTTTTTAAACTGAAAGGAGAGGGAAGTTTCAAACGAGGAGAGCACCATTGAAGAAAAGGCAGCACCTGCTCCTCTGCACGGGGAAGAAGAAGAAGGAAACAACTGCTGTCCTTAGGCTTCCCAGCCACTGTCACCTTCATAACCACTTGAGGCATCATCGGCTTCCTCTCTACCACCACTAGCACCATCAGCGCTGCCAAAAAACAGCAGAATCACCGTGAGAGGGAAGAGCAGTGTGAGAAGCAGAAGAAGAAAGGAGAAGCAGAGGAGAACAGAGTAGAACTAAAAAACACAGAGAATAAGGAAGAAAGGCCGACCACCATCCCAGCCATCCTCCGGTCAGCAACCGTTAGTAGCACCGCCTTCAAAACCGCCACAGGTCAGCCCTCTGCCCCTTATCTCATTTTACTGTTCATCTTCTTGCATGCAGAACGTGCACTGTGCACGTTCTGGAAGCAAGAAAATAATTACCCGGTTATTGTGCATGTGCACAGTAACGGGCTAATTAATTAACTGGTACTATGCACACAGTAACCCGGTTACTATGTGTACAGTAACCAGTCCAGGCTTTTTCAGCCCAATTTATTTTGGGCTGATTTCGGTCCATTTCCTTTTGGGCCGAGTCTGGCCCATTCGATAAACTTTTCTTCAAAGAATTATTTAAAAAAATATGTGATTTTTCTGTAATTTTATTACTGTATTTTGATCAGTATCGGTTTGTATTTTTATACTGTAAAGATACAAATCCGGTATTAAAATACCCGGTTTTTGTAAAAAAAAAATATATGTTTATTAAAAAAAAATGTTTTGTTTTCATGCATACGGCCTAGTCTCTCCAATATATATATATAAAATATTATAACATCGTATTTTCACACAACAAAGGAAATTTCAAAACAATATATGTATTAGCATGCATCTTGGCTTTAATAACCAGTTTATTCAAGCCATGAGAACTAGGCCAATATTTTCAAAAATTCCAAAAAAATTATTGTGTTTTCTTTTAGTATTTGGGGTTACGATCTTATACGTAAGACGTATTCCGAATATTAAATTCTTTTGTTAACATCATAATTACCCCATTAAGATAAAGTGTTGTAAAGCCCATTTTTGGGTCCCCCGCAAAAAAATAAAATAAATAGCCAAAGAAGGTTAGAAAAATAACAGGAGGCAGAAACGCTCGGAAAATGGTCAGAAAATTGGTCAAGGAGTATAAAGATACAAAGATTGGATTTTTGACAATATATTCTTGAAGGATGAGAACCCTATTGAGAAGGAAATTTTGAATTTTGAGGAGAGAAGCCCAAATTTGGATGTTTATGGGTTTAATTGATTTTTTAATTGGATTTATAGGGGATTTGATTGCAAGAAAAATTGATTTTTAAGTCAATTTGGGCTTTAAATTGAAGAAATTTAAGTTCTGGGGCCAAATTATAAATTTTAGGATTTTATTAAGTCAAATCAGGGGCTTAATTGCATAAATATTGAAGCTTAATGGCCAATTAGGGGTTTAATTGTGAAAATCCGAAACCAGGGACCAATTTGGAAAAGGCGCAAAGATAGCGGGGCTGTTTGGAATTGATTGAGGGGCCTAATTGAAGAAATTGGAAGTGTATTGATCAATTGAGGGCTAAATTGCATAAATCAGAGGCCAAGGACCAAAGTGAAAAAGGAGGCCAACTAGGCGGACAAGATCGAAATTGGCAGGGACGCAATTGAAAGGAACAAAAATAATTGGGGGACTGATGTGAACGTTGGCGCGTTTCTGGCGCCACTTTTAAATGAAACGGCGCGTTTTCTCCAAAACGACGCCGTTTCATGCGTTTTTTTTTTTTTAAAAAAAAAAAAAAAAAAGAAGAGAAAAGACCAAACGGTGCCGTTTTGAACGACACTGTTTCTCTTCTTCTTCCCCCCCCGCAGGCGTAGCAGAGAAGAGGAAAAACCGGGGTTTTTGTCCCGCCTCTCTCCTCACGTGCCATGGCCCGACGCTCCACGCTTGGGACCCCCCGAAACAGAAGCCACTGGCCGACCACCCGCCGCGCCACCGAAACCGAGAGAAGCACCTTGCCAGCGGCGCCTGCCGACCGACGACCAGCACGCCTCACTCCCACGCGGTCACGCGCGCGATATCCCTATAAATAGAGAAGAAACAGAGTGTAGAAAAAAAAAAGGGAGGAACGGAAAGAGGTTACTCGAAAAGAAAGAAAAACCGAGACAGTGAGAGAGAGAGGAAGAGAGAGAAACACCATAACAGAGGAGAGACCCAAGAAAACCGAAAGCAAAGGGAAGGTTTGAAACCAGGAAGGAAGTGAGAAAACCGAAACCAAGCAAACGAACCGAGAGGACGTCGCCAGACCACTTGGAATTCGCCGTGAGGAGCCGACGTGAGTTAGGTCACTGCCACCGCCTCCACCGCAGCACCGCCAGCAAGCCATCGTCTCCGTCGCGCCAGGTACGCCTCCTCCCCTGCACATTTTTTGTTAATCTTGTTTAAATTCTTGCCCCCTGCATGCAGAATCGTTTTTGCATGCTGGAGGCGGGGGGGAAAAATAATTCCCCCCCGTTCATTTCCTTTTTTTTTTTTTTTTTTTTTGTTGGGCCAGACAGGGTCTGGCCCAATGATATGGGTCTGGGCCGGTCCGGCCCAGACCAAAGTAGGTTGCTGTTGGGCCGAGTCCGGCCCAACGATTTTTGGGGCTGGAGTCCGGCCCAGTTAGTTGGGCCGGCCAGCCCATTTAATATATTAATATTATATTATATTATTATATTATTATATTATGCATGTGTGTGTGTGTGTGTGTATATTTTAAAAATAATAATAAAAAAAATAAAAAAAAATTCCAAAAAGTCTAAAAAATATATTGTTGTTTGCTTTTCATATATATATTTTGTTTTTTTATATACATTTATTTTTTTATATTATGGGGATATAATTTCAGTGTTTAAAAATACCCGTTTTTCGTAACAAAAAAAATAATAATTTTCTTGCGTGTTGCATACGGCCACTACTCTAACATGTTTTTGAATTTTCTTTTTATTTATAAAAAAAAAAATATTGGAAGCTTTGAAGGTTTGTCTTCGCATAGATTTCTTAAACACAAATTATTTTCTTGCATTTGTGGATTTTGCAACATGTTTGTAAAACTCCTAAGGGTATTGGCCAATATTCCAAAAACTATAAAAAAATCTTATTTTGGGAGGAGAAAAGTGTAGTTATTATTCACTCGCTAATGTTTGGATGAAGAAATCCTTAAAAGGACGAACATCCAAAATATTATTGGGAGTAATAAATCAGCGCACATGTTTGAAAGAAGCTTTGGTTGTAATCGAGGACATTTCAAAATTTTATTTTTTTACTCCACGGTTTACGAGTCGTGAAAGTATAAAATTGTTTTTTTAAAGAATTGTGAAATTTTCTTCGTTCTTTTTTTTTTCTTTTCCTTGCGATTTACGAGTCGCCAACTCTTGAAATACTAAGGGAAAAAACGAACTTTCATAGCACATGGAATTTCCTTGGATTTCTATCTAAAATAAATTGACGGGTTTAGAAGACACCAACACCATAGACTATAGAGCAAACCAAACACCAAGCAGCTTACCTTAGGTAGGGCGTACTAGGGGTGCTAGTACCTTCCCTTTACGCAACCAGTCCCTTGCCTTAGAATCTCTGAAAGACCAGTTAGGGTTCCTAGTGACCAAATACTAGGTGGCGACTCCAAAGAACCAAATCATTAGAACACAACGAAAATCGCCAGCCGATATCGCGCCTGATTAAATTTTTTTTGTGGGGGTGCGACAGAATGGCGACTCCACTGGGGACCCTTGGACTAAGCTTGATTTGTTTGTTTGTTTATGTTATGTGTTATTGGTTTTTGTTTTCTTATGATGCTTTGTTTAAAAGCTTTAGCATATATCTTTACATTCTATCATACATGGCATAGTCATGCATCACTTTATTATTATTATTATGTTCTGGAGGGCACACACATGTAACTCTAAGTTTAAGTGGGGGACTAGCAGCTTGCCTTATGACTTGAGTCAAGGTTTAAGTTTGTGTAAACCCCAACTCTTTGCTGAGTGTTTAGACTGATAGTGATTGGTACACGTGCCATCCCACTATCTGCTGGACCTCCATATCGCCTTTACGAGGGTGATCACTGGAACAGCAAGAGACCCTCTTTTAGAGACCTAGTAGTAAACCTACCCTATGTCTCACGTAAAAGAACTAGAACCTATCCTTAGGGTGTATGTTCCGATATAAATCTTTTTGCATCGAAACAAGACTAACCCCCCATGCATTTTGAATTGCAGGATTTGTGAACAAAATGACCATCATCAAATCTTCCATCATAGAGTATGGAAAGAATTCTGAACTGTCACAATTGACTGAAGGAGACTGCCTTAGAAGCGATGCTAAGAAGATGTCGCCAATCAAGAACCTGAATTGCATATTGAATGAGGTGAACAAGTTAACAACTCATTTTCAGAATGTGGATAAAGATGCATTTTTTAGGAAATACGGACGTTTGATGGAAATCGCAAAGGTAGAAGTTTTAAGCCCAACTGTGCGAGCCTTAGTTCATTTTTGGGATCCAGACTACCGATGTTTCTCCTTTGGAAGCATAGACTTGTGCCCCACGATTGAGGAATATGGATTGTTGACCGAGTTTCCGAACGACCTGTATCGGATTTATTCTCCTTTGAGATCCGACAAGATCATCCCTGAGCTGTCAAAACTGCTCAGAATCTCCAACTTGGAAAAGTTTCTGGAAAAGAATGGCACCGGTTTGAAATGGAGGATGCTAGAGTTGGAAAAGGAGTCAGGAGTAGAAAAAGAGAGATTGATTGCCTTAGGTATATTTGGCCTTGTGTTGTTCCCAAGTCAGACTGGTTTAGTAAGTTTGGAGGCCGCCGCTGCTTATGTGGAGTATGAGAACACACAGATCAATCCAGTGGTTGCTATTTTAGCCGAAACATTTTTGACACTTAACCATTGTAGAAGGGCTGGAAAAGGGGCAATGAGATGCTGCACGCAACTGTTGTATATTTGGATGGTTAGCCATATCGAAACAAAGAAACCTGTCTTCAATAATTTTTGGTGGTTTACCCAAAAACCCCTAAAGTTAGTAGAAGAAGAAGAGTGGGGAGATCTAGACAACCAGGGTTGGGTTGTTAAATTAGAAGGTTTACCTAATAGCGATTTTAAATGGAGAGCACCATGGGTAGCGACAATGAAGGTCCTAATGAGTTGTGGACAAAGGCGTTGGATACCATTGGTGGGGATTACAGGTTATGTGAGTTATGCTCCGGCTTTAGTGGTAAGACAACTTGGGGGCATGCAGTTTGTTCCCAGGACTATGGGAATTGCTCAATTCTTTGGTCTGTTCAAAGATCCCATGGCGAAAGAAGTTTTGGAGATCATCAAACAAGATTGGAAGCATCTAGTGTTGGTGGAAATAGAAGGTTTGAGAGATCCAAGTGTGAGCGAAGGATATGTAAAATGGAGAGCCTCAGCTGCTTCAGCCATGTCTTGCGTAGAAGCTAAATCTCCTCAAGCTGCAGAGGAGCCTATTAAGAGAAAGGAGGTTAATATTGAAGATGATTCAGCTGCTTCAGCCATGCCTCGTGTAGAAGTCAAATCTCCTCAAACTGTAGAGGAACCCCTCAAAAGAAAGAGGGTTAGCGGTGAATTGAGAAGGCAAGTGGACAAACTGAGAATAGAGTTGAGCAAGAGCAGAAAGGACAAGGCAACATTGGAAGAAATGATGTTAGAAGAGGATAAAAGGAGAACATTTCTAGATGAGCAAATACAGTCTAGAGATGCGAAAATAACCAAGCTTGAGTTAAAGTTGGTTGAGGAGAAGATTGCTAGGGAAAGAAGTGAGAAGGAGCTTAAAGGGTTGAGTTTGGATTGGATGCAAAGTTGCTCTGAACTTGAAGCAATGAAGATGGACTTTAGCGATTGCCAAGAAAGTGCAAAATATTACCAAGAAAAATTTGTGCAAGTGCAATTCGAACTAATGGAAAGGATTATGAGGTATAAGGATTTGAATAAGAAATATATAGAGTTGGAAAGCAAAAGGGGAGGATTCGAGGATGTTAAAGCAGAGTTAGCGGCCAAGAGGAATGAGATAAAAGTTATGAGGATAAAGCTCGACAAAGAACGCGAAAAGTCAAAGTATTGAGACGAGAAGCTAGTAGCAACGGAAAAGTACAAGGATCGAATCGACGCCAACAACACTGCTTTGAACAGAACTAACATGTTGCTCATAGAAAAAATGACCAAAACAGATGAGCAAATGGACGAAGCTGCTGCACATGCTCGAATTATTAGAATCAATGCGCGGAATGTGGGAGGAGACATCATTCGCTATCGCCGAAGCCTAGCTGAAACCGATGCCTTTCTAGGGAAGATTGAGAATCGCGGCTTTGCTTTCTTACCTTTGGCTAAAGAGTTTATGGAGGAAAGAGATTAGCATGTTGTATTTCTAAAATGTATTTTTATCCAAGCATTAATGAAAAGGGCGTTGACCCATCTTCTTATGCAAAATCTGTCTCTTGGTGAACATGATTCAAGCAAACGACTCGAAAGGCAGAACTCCTATCAAAGCAATGTGACAAGAGAATGCTTATAATGGGATGGTTGTTTTTCGTTCACAATAAAACATGCATGCATCCATCACATTCATACCCAATGAAACATGCATTTTTCAATCATGCATCCATCACAATCATACATTTTCTCATACATCTATGCATGCATCTCCAGATCATGAAACATAGGTCCCACATCCAGAGTCCACCAAACCCGGTCCAGATCAAGAATGGAAAACGAAGAAAGAGCTCAGTTAGAGTCACACTACCAGACCGAGTTGGAATCCGTGAAAAATGAAGTTTCCCGGTTGACCAATCTGCTTGAGCAACTTTTAAAAGCCAAGAATGGGGAGGGAACATCTACCCAACCACCTATAGGAGCACCGTCGGCCCCTGTCCCGGGGGTATCTCAGAACATGGGGGCAGATTCAGTGACGGGGCAGCACTTTGCACCTACCATTCCCATTCAACCCCCTCAAGCTCACATCACTGTAGATTTAACAGCTGAGGGGCCCTCCGATAATAGGTCCGCTGGTTTTATGAACGATGACAAGATATCAGCTTTGGAAGAAAGGTTAAGAGCAGTCGAGGGAAATGACTGGTTTGACCCCATGCGAGCGTCGGAAATATGCTTGGTACCAAACATCACGGTACCAAAAGATTTTAGGATACCAGAGTTTATAAGGTACACTGGGTTGGAATGCCCAAACACTCACCTTCGATCTTATTGCAATAAGATGGCTGAGATGATTCATGACGATAAGTTACTGATCTACTTTTTCCAAGAGAGTCTATCGGGGTCTGCGCTAAGTTGGTACATGAGGCTGGATAATGCCAAGATTAAGAAATGGAAGGATTTAGTGGAGGCTTTCCTGAAGCAATACAAGTTCAACTTGGAGATTGCTCCAGATCGGACGAGCCTTATGTCAATGGAAAAGAGAAGCCAAGAGTCAGTGAGGGCTTATGCGCAAAGATGGAGGGACGAGGCCACGCACGTGCAACCCCCTTTAATAGAAACGGAGATGGTGACTTTGTTCGCCAATACCTTCAAGGCACCTTACTATGAGCATTTAATGGGTAGCTCATCTCAACATTTCTATGATGTTGTACGGGTGGCGGAAAGGATAGAGCAAAGAATTAAAGCAGGGCGCATAGCGGGGCCTTTAGAGAAGAAAGGTTTTATGGGAAGGAAAAGAGAAGGGGATGTTAACAATTTGGAAGGCGGGTACAAAGGCAAAAAAAGTGAATTTTCACAGTCCACAAGCACCTACCTCTCAATTCCCACGCATAAACTTTAACCAACCTTTTTCACCTAATCAAACAAATAACCAACCAAACTACCAAAATCATTACCAAAGACCCCACTCAGGATACACTTCAGAACAACTGCCACCATTACCCATGCCTTTGAAGGACATGTATGCCAAACTTTTGAGCATTGGACAAATAGCTCATATCCCTACACTACCACTACAACCACCATTCCCAATTTGGTACAAGCCCGATTTGACTTGCGAGTACCATGGGTAATGGGAATTGCCCGGTGGGATTCCGATGCCCGAAGAGGATTGTTGTAAAGAAAGAGTTTCAGATCGATCAAGCTTCGACCAGATCAGTTTTCGGGACTTTAGTTGGGACTATCTTTATAAAACTTACTACGCAAAACCTTTGCTCCGTAAGCTCTATAAAGAGGGGGCATCTGTTGTAACCCATTTTTGGGTCCCCGCAAAAAAATAAAATAAATAGCCAAAGAAGGTTAGAAAAATAACAGGAGGCAGAAGCGCTCGGAAAATGGTCAGAAAATTGGTCAAGGAGTATAAAGATACAAAGATTGGATTTTTGACAATATATTCTTGAAGGATGAGAACCCTATTGAGAAGGAAATTTTGAATTTTGAGGAGAGAAGCCCAAATTTGGATGTTTATGGATTTAATTGATTTTTTAATTGGATTTATAGGGGATTTGATTGCAAGAAAAATTGATTTTTAAGTCAATTTGGGCTTTAAATTGAAGAAATTTAAGTTCTGGGGCCAAATTATAATTTTTAGGATTTTATTAAGTCAAATCAGGGGCTTAATTGCATAAATATTGAAGCTTAATGGCCAATTAGGGGTTTAATTGTGAAAATCCGAAACCAGGGACCAATTTGGAAAAGGCGCAAAGATAGGGGGGCTGTTTGGAATTGATTGAGGGGCCTAATTGAAGAAATTGGAAGTTTATTGATCAATTGAGGGCTAAATTGCATAAATCAGAGGCCAAGGACCAAAGTGAAAAAGGCGGCCAACTAGGCGGACAAGACCGAAATTGGCAGGGACGCAATTGAAAGGAACAAAAATAATTGGGGGACTGATGTGAACGTTGGCGCGTTTCTGGCGCCACTTTTAAATGAAACGGCGCGTTTTCTCCAAAACGACGCCGTTTCATGCGTTTTTTTTTTTAAAAAAAAAAAAAAGAAGAGAAAAGACCAAACGGTGCCGTTTTGAAAGACACTGTTTCTCTTCTTCTTCCCCCCCGCAGGCGTAGCAGAGAAGAGGAAAACCGGGGTTTTTGTCCCCGCCTCACTCCTCACGTGCCATGGCCCGACGCTCCACGCCTTGGGACCCCCGAAACCGAAGCCACTGGCCGACCACCCGGCGCGCCACCGAAACCGAGAGAAGCACCTTGCCAGCGGCGCCTGCCGACCGACCGACCAGCACGCCTCGCTCCCCACGCGGTCACGCCCCGATATCCCTATAAATAGAGAAGAAACAGAGTGTAGAAAAAAAAAGGGAGGAACGGAAAGAGGGACCCGAAAAAGAAAGAAAAACTGAGATAGTGAGAGAGAGAGGAAGAGAGAGAAACACCATAACAGAGGAGAGACCCAAGAAAACCGAAAGCAAAGGGAAGGTTTGAAACCGGGAAGGAAGTGAGAAAACCGAAACCAAGCAAACGAACCGAGAGGACGTCGCCGGACCACTTGGAATTCGCCGTGAGGAGCCGACGTGAGTTAGGTCACTGCCACCGCCTCCACCGCAACACCGCCAGCAAGCCATCGTCTCCGCCGCGCCAGGTACGCCTCCTCCCCTGCACATTTTTTGTTAATCTTGTTTAAATTCTTGCCCCCTGCATGCAGAATCGTTTCTGCATGCAGGAGGCGGGGGGGAAAATAATTCCCCCCCCGTTCATTTCCTTTTTTTTTTGTTGGGCCAGACAGGGTCTGGCCCAATGATATGGGTCTGGGCCGGTCCGGCCCAGACCAAAGTAGGTTGTTGTTGGGCCGAGTCCGGCCCAACGATTTTTGGGGCTGGAGTCCGGCCCAGTTAGTTGGGCCGGCCCAGCCCATTTAATATATTAATATTATATTATATTATTATATTATTATATTATGCATGTGTGTGTGTGTGTGTGTATATTTTAAAAATAATAATAAAAAAAAAAATTCCAAAAAGTCTAAAAAATATATTGTTGTTTTGCTTTTCATATATATATTTTTTAAATGAGATCGCCAGAAGGGATCTCGTATTTTAATATTCATCAAAGAAGGTCGCCAGAAGGGACCTCATATTGAAACCATTTCTTAGAAAAGCATGGAGTTTACTAAGAATTTTTTTAAGCTGGGTTGGTCACCCGTTAGAATGAGATCATTCTCCATTTTTTATACTTGGGTAGGTCACCCATAATAATAAGGCCATTCTTCCCCTTGGGTAGGTCACCCATAAGAATGAGACCACTTCTCCCCCCTTTCCACTCGGGCAGGTCACCCATCACAATGAGACCATCATTTTTTTCTGGGTAGGTCACCCGTTAGAATGAAACCATTCTCCATTTTTTATACTTGGGTAGGTCACCCGTTAGAATGAAACCATTCTCCATTTTTTATACTTGGGTAGGTCACCCATAATAATGAGGCTATTCTTCCCTCTGGGTAGGTCACCCATAAGAATGAGACCACTCCTCCCCCTTTCCACTTGGGTAGGTCGCCCATCACAATGAAATCATCATTTTTTTTTAGGTAGGTCACCCATTAGAATGAGACCATTCTTCATTTTTTTTACCTGGGTAGGTCACCCATAATAATGAGGCTATTCTCCCCCCTGGGTAGGTCACCCATAAGAATGAGACCACTCTTCCCCTTTTCCACTCGGGCAGGTCACCCATCATAATGAGACCACACACACATTTTTGTTTTGGTTGTAGTTAAAGGAGATCGCTAGCTGGGATCTCAGGTTAACCCAACCACACACAGAGTTTAGTTTTGGTTAAAAGGAATCGCCAGATGGGATTCCAAGTTGATGGAGATCGCCAGAAGGGATCTCATATTTCGATATTGGTCAAAGGAGGTCGCCAGAAGGGACCTCATATTTCAGCCTTGGTTAAAAGGAATCGCCAGATGGGATTCCAAGTTTTTTTTTGGTTAAAGAAGATCGCCAGAAGAGATCTCGAGATGACTAAATTTTGATCATAGTTTTTTTGGGCTGAGGAGGATTGCTGTAAAGACAAAGTTTCAGAGCGATCAAGCTCCAACCAGATCAGTTTCGGGAGTTCAGTTTTGGTTTATCTTTATAAATCTTACTGCGCAAAACCCCTGCTCCATAAGCTTTATAAAAAGGGGGCATCTGTTGTAACCCATTTTTGGGTCCCCACAAAAATAAATAATAATATCAAAAAAAAAGGAAGAAGGCCGGAACGGTGTCGTTTTTAACGACACTGTTCCTCTTTCTTCTTCCCCCCCGAACGTGCAGCAGGGGGAGAAGAAGCCTTTGTTTTTTTAAAAATCTTCCCGCCTCGCTCTCCTCACACCCACTGACCGACCCCACGCCTTTGGACCAACGACCGAAGTCACTGGCCGCACTAGCAAAAGGACCAGCTCCTTTTTCCCCCTGTAAATAGAGAACAAACCAGAGGAGAGAAAAAGAAAACTCAAAGAGACCGAATAGAGGGGAGAGAGTTATATTTTTTAAACTGAAAGGAGAGGGAAGTTTCAAACGAGGAGAGCACCATTGAAGAAAAGGCAGCACCTGCTCCTCTGCACGGGGAAGAAGAAGAAGGAAACAACTGCTGTCCTTAGGCTTCCCAGCCACTGTCACCTTCATAACCACTTGAGGCATCATCGGCTTCCTCTCTACCACCACTAGCACCATCAGCGCTGCCAAAAAACAGCAGAATCACCGTGAGAGGGAAGAGCAGTGTGAGAAGCAGAAGAAGAAAGGAGAAGCAGAGGAGAACAGAGTAGAACTAAAAAACACAGAAAATAAGGAAGAAAGGCCGACCACCATCCCAGCCATCCTCCGGTCAGCAACCGTTAGTAGCACCGCCTTCAAAACCGCCACAGGTCAGCCCTCTGCCCCTTATCTCATTTTACTGTTCATCTTCTTGCATGCAGAACGTGCACTGTGCACGTTCTGGAAGCAAGAAAATAATTACCCGGTTATTGTGCATGTGCACAGTAACGGGCTAATTAATTAACTGGTACTATGCACACAGTAACCCGGTTACTATGTGTACAGTAACCAGTCCAGGCTTGTTTCAGCCCAATTTATTTTGGGCTGATTTCGGTCCATTTCCTTTTGGGCCGAGTCTGGCCCATTCGATAAACTTTTCTTCAAAGAATTATTTAAAAAAATATGTGATTTTTCTGTAATTTTATTACTGTATTTTGATCAGTATCGGTTTGTATTTTTATACTGTAAAGATACAAATCCGGTATTAAAATACCCGGTTTTTGTAAAAAAAAAATATATGTTTATTAAAAAAAAATGTTTTGTTTTCATGCATACGGCCTAGTCTCTCCAATATATATATATAAATATTATAACATCGTATTTTCACACAACAAAGGAAATTTCAAAACAATATATGTATTAGCATGCATCTTGGCTTTAATAACCAGTTTATTCAAGCCATGAGAACTAGGCCAATATTTCAAAAATTCCAAAAAAATTATTGTGTTTTCTTTTAGTATTTGGGGTTACGATCTTATACGTAAGACGTATTCCGAATATTAAATTCTTTTGTTAACATCATAATTACCCATTAAGATAAGTGTTGTAACCCATTTTTGGGTCCCCGCAAAAAAATAAAATAAATAGCCAAAGAAGGTTAGAAAAATAACAGGAGGCAGAAACGCTCGGAAAATGGTCAGAAAATTGGTCAAGGAGTATAAAGATACAAAGATTGGATTTTTGACAATATATTCTTGAAGGATGAGAACCCTATTGAGAAGGAAATTTTGAATTTTGAGGAGAGAAGCCCAAATTTGGATGTTTATGGTTTAATTGATTTTTTAATTGGATTTATAGGGGATTTGATTGCAAGAAAAATTGATTTTTAAGTCAATTTGGGCTTTAAATTGAAGAAATTTAAGTTCTGGGGCCAAATTATAAATTTTAGGATTTTATTTAAGTCAAATCAGGGCTTAATTGCATAAATATTGAAGCTTAATGGCCATTAGGGGTTTTAATTGTGAAAATCCGAAACCAGGGACCAATTTGGAAAAGGCGCAAAGATAGCGGGGCTGTTTGGAATTGATTGAGGGGCCTAATTGAAGAAATTGGAAGTGTATTGATCAATTGAGGGCTAAATTGCATAAATCAGAGGCCAAGGACCAAAGTGAAAAAGGAGGCCAACTAGGCGGACAAGATCGAAATTGGCAGGGACGCAATTGAAAGGAACAAAAATAATTGGGGGACTGATGTGAACGTTGGCGCGTTTCTGGCGCCACTTTTAAATGAAACGGCGCGTTTTCTCCAAAACGACGCCGTTTCATGCGTTTTTTTTTTTTTAAAAAAAAAAAAAAAAAGAAGAGAAAAGACCAAACGGTGCCGTTTTGAACGACACTGTTTCTCTTCTTCTTCCCCCCCCCCGCAGGCGTAGCAGAGAGAGGAAAACCGGGGTTTTTGTCCCCGCCTCTCTCCTCACGTGCCATGGCCCGACGCTCCACGCCTTGGGACCCCCGAAACAGAAGCCACTGGCCGACCACCCGCCGCGCCACCGAAACCGAGAGAAGCACCTTGCCAGCGGCGCCTGCCGACCGACCGACCAGCACGCCTCACTCCCCACGCGGTCACGCGCCGATATCCCTATAAATAGAGAAGAAACAGAGTGTAGAAAAAAAAAGGGAGGAACGGAAAGAGGGACTCGAAAAAGAAAGAAAAACCGAGACAGTGAGAGAGAGAGGAAGAGAGAGAAACACCATAACAGAGGAGAGACCCAAGAAAACCGAAAGCAAAGGGAAGGTTTGAAACCAGGAAGGAAGTGAGAAAACCGAAACCAAGCAAACGAACCGAGAGGACGTCGCCGGACCACTTGGAATTCGCCGTGAGGAGCCGACGTGAGTTAGGTCACTGCCACCGCCTCCACCGCAGCACCGCCAGCAAGCCATCGTCTCCGCCGCGCCAGGTACGCCTCCTCCCCTGCACATTTTTTGTTAATCTTGTTTAAATTCTTGCCCCCTGCATGCAGAATCGTTTTTGCATGCTGGAGGCGGGGGGGAAAATAATTCCCCCCCCGTTCATTTCCTTTTTTTTTTTTTTTTTTTTGGGCCAGACAGGGTCTGGCCCAATGATATGGGTCTGGGCCGGTCCGGCCCAGACCAAAGTAGGTTGCTGTTGGGCCGAGTCCGGCCCAACGATTTTTGGGGCTGGAGTCCGGCCCAGTTAGTTGGGCCGGCCCAGCCCATTTAATATATTAATATTATATTATATTATTATATTATTATATTATGCATGTGTGTGTGTGTGTGTGTGTATATTTTAAAAAATAATAATAAAAAAAAATTAAAAAAAAATTCCAAAAAGTCTAAAAAAATATATTGTTGTTTGCTTTTCATATATATATTTTGTTTTTTATATACATTTATTTTTTTATATTATGGGGATATAATTTCAGTGTTTAAAAATACCCGTTTTCGTAAAAAAAAAAATAATAATTTTCTTGCGTGTTGCATACGGCCACTACTCTAACATGTTTTGAATTTTCTTTTTATTTATAAAAAAAAAATATTGGAAGCTTTGAAGGTTTGTCTTCGCATAGATTTCTTAAACACAAATTATTTTCTTGCATTTGTGGATTTTGCAACATGTTTGTAAAACTCCTAAGGGTATTGGCCAATATTCCAAAAACTATAAAAAATCTTATTTTGGGAGGAGAAAGTGTAGTTATTATTCACCGCTAATGTTTGGATGAAGAAATCCTTAAAAGGACGAACATCCAAAATATTATTGGGAGTAATAAATCAGCGCACATGTTTGAAAGAAGCTTTGGTTGTAATCGAGGACATTTCAAAATTTTATTTTTTTACTCCACGGTTTACGAGTCGTGAAAGTATAAAATTGTTTTTTTAAGAATTGTGAAATTTTCTTCGTTCTTTTTTTTTTCTTTTCCTTGCGATTTACGAGTCGCCAACTCTTGAAATACTAAGGGAAAAACGAACTTTCATAGCACATGGAATTTCCTTGGATTTCTATCTAAAATAAATTGACGGGTTTAGAAGACACCAACACCATAGACTATAGAGCAAACCAAACACCAAGCAGCTTACCTTAGGTAGGGCGTACTAGGGGTGCTAGTACCTTCCCTTTACGCAACCAGTCCCTTGCCTTAGAATCTCTGAAAGACCAGTTAGGGTTCCTAGTGACCAAATACTAGGTGGCGACTCCAAAGAACCAAATCATTAGAACACAACGAAAATCGCCAGCCGATATCGCGCCTGATTAAATTTTTTTTGTGGGGGTGCGACAATAAGGATCTCCTTACCGAGGAGGACTTTTCTTGAACCATACCAACAACTAGGAAAACACGAAAATACCATAGATTTTATCAGACAATAAAACAATGCACCATACCAACAACTAGGAAAACACGAAAATACCTTAGATTTTATCAGACAATAAAACAATGCAGCTTACCTTAGGTAGGGTGTATCTAGGGTGCTAATACCTTCCCTTTACGCAACCAGTCCCCGTACCCGATCTCTGAGACCAGTTAGGGTTCCTAGTGACCAAAATACTAGGTGGCGACTCCCATTCCATTTTCCACCAACAAAAGACAAGAATTTTCTTGTATCCCTAATATCTGCCACATAGAAATATATATATATTTTTTAAAATGGAAACACTAGATTTTCGCCGCGACGCCGCACACGTGCGACAACAGAGTTGAAAGGGATATTACACCACTGCTTTTTTCAGGTGAAGAATTGTATAACATGGTGTTAGAGTATGATGACATTATGTTTGGTTTTCAATTTATAAGCAAAAAATTCCTGATTTTGGTTTGACTTGTAATTGGGTAAAGCAAAGTATTTTATAAGAGCTTTATTATTGGAAGACCTTGATGTCATGCACATAGAAAAGAACATGTTTGAGATTTTTTTTCTATTTCTATTAAATATATTTTTATTAATTTTTTTAAAAATATTATTGACGGAGTTACCAACGACACAACTCTATCTTTATATTCTAGACAGTTGAAAAAGAATTACTACAAATGCCACTATTACTGATGAGGTTACTGATGAAACTAGATCGTCGGTATATTATAGAGAGTTGGAAAAAAAAATTACTGCAAATGCCACTACTACTATTAACTCACATACATAATTATAGATGTCATTTTGTCGGTGATATGTTATATTTACCGATGGATATACTAACAAAAAAATAAAAACATTGATGACGTTACATATGATTTTCCTGTTAGTGATATGTTAAATTTACCGATGGAGTTACTGACAGAATAAAACGAATAAATTTTTTTTAGCATGCTTTGTTCGTTTGTAAATTTATCAATATATTTATTATCGACAGACTCATCAATAATCTATAAATTATTGATAAAAGTTTTTCTGATTGATTGTTTTTGTTTGTAAGTCTATTAATAATATACATACCGATAGATTACTATTGTAAATATCAATAGAAATTTGTCATAAATCTGATAAAATAATAGTTGCTTAAGGTGCCTGAGATCTAACCTATGGAGTTTGATTTGATCTAACTGGATCTGATTGGACCCCTTGTATATTATCTGGCATCAATTCAGGTCGGTTGTCAAATTATCAGTTTTTTTTTTTTGGTTAGAACTACCAGTTTTTCTTAGGCTAATTTTTAGGCCATCATTAAAGTTTTCTCAAGTCATTTCCATTGACACCATTTTTCTCCGTTTGGACAGTGCATAATATCTAGTGGTGTGTGCTTGCGTTTTCTTCTTTGAATATTTTGCTATATCTACCTTTTAGTCCCTTTGCTCTATATAACGAAGCAGCATTGGAGGCCATTTTTCAGAGAATTAGCTCTCTAAAACGAAAGGGAAACTACTTCATTGTATACTTCGAAGATGGTGCCGCATGGGTTCAGGTTCAATCCCACTGATGAAGAGCTCATCCAATTCCTAGACAGAAAAGCTTCTGGCCAAGAAATGCCACTTCATTTCATTCTCGAAACAAATGTTTACGAGCGTGAACCACAGGATCTTGAATGTGCGTAATATGCACTATGTATTTCTTTGTTCTACTGCATGCATGTAGGGCTCGTGATTTCTCTTCCCTTTTCTCTGTAATAATGGTATAGTGGAAATGAATTTTTCAAGTTTTTTGCACGTATACTATATATTTTCTAGGGTTCAAGTTTTAGAGGGATAATATCATATTCCATGATCTTGTCCATCCATTGAAATTTACAGTATCAATGTTGAGTTTATGTTGGTTTCTACCTTACTATGATATCTGACTGCTTAAGTCAGATCTCTATAACAAAATTGTTGCATGCAGGGAATCAAACCGTTCCTTTAAGCAATGGTGAGAGATACTACTATTGTACGAGGGAGACAAACTATTCGAGGGAAGTACTCGGTCGAGGATGGTGGAAAGCTACGAGCCATGTCAAGAAAATACATGCTAATAACGATGATCAACTTCTTGTTGGGAACAAGAGGCCTTTAACATTCCATAGGTTCAAGGACAATGAAAGAAATCGCAATAATGCCGTCAAGACTAACTGGATTATGCATTATTATAGAATGTAATTATATAGGAAATATTGTAGTCATATTCTTATGTGGTAATCTCCACTTTTACTATTGTATATTGCCCTACTCATATATATAGAAAGGGTTGGCTAACCTATTAGGTTAAGCCTCCTAATTATTCTCAACTTGGTATCAGAGCCTCCTAATATTTTCTCTCTTTGCAGCCGGCCCTAATTTTCTCCCCCATGGACTCTCCTCCTGCTGCCGTTGCTCCAACCTCTCCCTCCACCGGTGATGCATCATCACCGGCCAGCCCTCTTCCTGCTGCTGGCTCTGCCGTTCCTCTGCCTCTTATGGGAACACAATCTCCAATGGTTCCTCTATCAAACACCCACCATGTTGTATCGTTGAAACTTACGAACACCAACTATCTTTATTGGAGAATGCAGATGAAGCCATATCTCCTTGGTCAAGGTGTTTTTCAGTTTGTTGACGGCTCCTTGCCGTGTCCTCCATCTCATATGATTGATGCTTCGGCTGATTCTTCTTCTGCCATCAGCCCCTCTTTTCTTCGTTGGAAGCAACAAGATCAACTTATTTTGAGTGCTCTTCTCTCCTCTCTTTCCGTGGATGTGCTGCATCTTGTCATCGATTGTTCTACTTCACATTGTGTTTGGCGCACGCTTGAGAAGGCACTTGCCTCTCCATCTAATTCTCGGATCATGCAACTACATGGCTCCTTTCAAGACCTTCGGCAAGGTGATGCATCGGTTAGTATGTATATGCAGCAAGCCAAATCGTTATTTGATGAATTGGCTGCTGCTGGTCGCCCAATGTCCCTTGAAGATTTCAATCTCTATGTGTTTCGTGGACTTCGCGGTGAGTTCAAAGACTTGGTAACTAATCTCATAACCAAGGCTGAACCGCTATCGTATGCTGATCTTCATAGCCATCTCCTTACCCATGAGTTTCTGCACAAGAACTCTTTTCACTCCATGGTTGTCGGTTCATTCTCTTCATCACTGCTGTCTTCTTCTTCTCTGTCGCAGCAGCCACCATTGCTGCCAACACCTCCGAATTCTGCTTATTATGCCATGACTAATCACAGCCGAAACAGGGGACGTTCTAGAGGTAATTGGCGCTCAAACACCAACTGATTTCAGGCCCCAAACAGAGGTCACTCCGCTGCAGATTGGAGGCAAAATCAGTGGCAGAACAGGCGCACCTCTGCTGCAGATTTTCGGCCAAATCAGGGGCAGTGGTCTGGACATGTCCGCTGCCAATTATGTTCCACTCCTGGCCATTCAGCTCTTCAATGCTATCAGTTTTGCAGCAGCACACAGCAGCCCTCTGCTCACCTTGCTGTTGCGAATGATTCTGCTGCAACGACTTGGTTTCCCGACACCGGCGCGAATCAACATGTGACGCCTGATCTTGCAACTCTAACTGATTCTGCTCCTTATCTTGGTAATGATTTCTTGCATGTTGGTGATGGTAAGGCCCTTGACATATCCCATGTTGGACATACTACTTTATATTCCCCCAAACGCTTGTTTACATTAACTAATGTTCTTCGTGTGCCTCACATTACCAAACCGTTGTTATCTGTTCAGAAATTCTGTCGTGATAATCATGTTTATTTTGAATTTCACGATTCTGTGTTTTATGTGAAGGATCTCGTCACCAAGGAAGTCCTTCTTTCCGGTCGGAGTCATGATAGTCTTTGTGTTCTCTCCGAGTCCTCGGCTACGTCAGTTCCTCAAGCTTTTTGGTCTCCTTGCATTTCCGCGACTGCCGACTTGTGGCATCGTCGTTTAGGTCATCCAACTCCTCGCATTCTAAATTTGTTAGTTTCTGATAATAAAATTATTTGTACGTCTAAACGATCTTTTACTCAATGTCAAGCATGTCCTTTAGGCAAGTCATCCCGTTTGTCATTACGACCGACGGGTCACAAAACTTCTACCCCACTTGAATTAATTTTTAGTGATGTTTGGGGCCCTGCTCCAATGTTTTCTTCTGATGGTTTTTGTTATTTTGTTATCTTTGTTGATGCGCACACTAAACATATCTGGTATTATCCGCTTGTTGCGAAATCTGATGTATTTTCCACGTTTCAACGTTTTCAGACACTTGTTGAGCGTCAATTTTCTCTTAAAATTAAATCTGTTCAAACTGATTGGGGTGGTGAATATCGTAAATTAAATACATTTTTTCAAACAATTGGTATTCATCATCGATTAATTTGTCCTCATACTCATGAACAAAATGGCACAGTTGAACGTCGTCATAGACATATTGTCGAAACTGGCCTAACCCTCTTAGGACAGTGTAATGCCCCATTGCGTTTTTGGAACTATGCTATGGAATCATCGGTCTATCTTATTAATCGCATGCCTACTCCTGTTCTTCAAAATAAATCTCCTTTTGCGTGTCTGTTTCATCGCACTCCTGATTATAATTTTCTACGCACTTTTGGGTGTCTTTGTTTTCCATTTTTACGTCCATATCATGCTCATAAATTAGATTTTCAGTCTTCTCCTTGTGTGTTTTTAGGCTATAGCTCGTCTCATCTTGGTTATCGGTGTCTTGATTTAGAGTCTGGTCGTGTCTATGTCTCCCGTCATGTTCATTTTCATGAATGTGTCTTTCCTTTTCAAAAGTCTGAACAGGTAACAACACCCCCGGTTCCCCCCACTCCACCTACCTATCTTCCATCACTGCAACCCCCTTCCTGTTTTCAGCCTCTTCCTTCCCAACTCGGCAAAACACAACTCACCTTTGCCCCTTGCCGCAACCCCCCAGCTTGCTCCCCTGCCCGTTGATTTAGCCGACCCTGCCTCACCACCCCACACAGCCATACTATCACCACATGCTTGTCTTTCTAATGATTATTGTGCAGGAACAGGTTCTGACTTGCAGGATTCAGTTGCGGCACAACCCCGCACCTCCCCGGCTTCACCTCCTGGTCTGCAACTTTGTGTTGATCTCTCCTCTTATCCTCTTCAGCACATTCCAGGTACAGGTGTTGCTACTCCATGTCCCGCTGCTCCTAAACACCCCATGGTTCTTCGTCCGAGACAGCCCAAGATAGCGATGATCACCACCACGGCAGCCACCTCTACTGCTTCCTTCAGTCGGGTATCTTCTCCTCCCTCGCATGAGCCACTTATTTTTCCTGATGCTAACAGATATGAGGCGTGGCATAATGCTATGCGAGAGGAAATTCAGGCCTTACGCGCAAACAGAACATGGACTTTAGTGCCATTTCATCCGTCCATGAATGTTGTTGGTAGCCGATGGGTCTACAAAATTAAACGCAAATCTGATGGTAGCATTGAGAGGTATAAGGCGCGCCTGGTTGCTAGGGGCTTCACTCAGCAAGAAGGTATTGATTACTCAGAAACTTTTAGTCCTATTATCAAACAGGCAACAATCCGCTTAGTGTTCTCCATTGCAGTTTCGAGTGGTTGGAAAATTCATCAGCTTGACATTCATAATGCATTTCTAAATGGAGTCCTTGATGAAGAGGTTTACATGAAACAACCTCCAGGTTTTGTTGATTCTGCACTCCCAGGTCATGTATGTCGATTGCATAAATCTCTATATGGGTTAAAACAGGCTCCGCGGGCTTGGTACACTCGTCTGAATGATTTTCTATTATCCATTGGTTTTCGTGCTTCTAAAGTGGATACCTCATTGTTTATCTTCTCGGTTGGTAGTGACATTTGTTATCTTTTGGTTTATGTTGATGATATTCTGCTTACGGGTAATAATGGAACTCTGCTACAACGACTCATTCAGCTACTGAGCTCCGAATTTAAACTTCGGGATTTGGGTGATGTTCATTATTTATTGGGTATTGAAGTGCAGTGTACTAGTCTGGGACTTATGCTTTGTCAACATAAATATACACTTGATATCCTCACACGAGCTGGTATGTTATCCTGTAAACCAGTTGATACTCCTATTTCGGCATCCAAAGCCACCATTATGCCGGATCCATTGTTTTTTGATGCTACTCGTTTTCGGCAACTTGTTGGTGCTCTCCAATATCTCACTTTCACACGCCCGAATATTTGCTTTGCTGTTAACCGGGTCTGTCAATTTATGCATGCTCCTACAGAATCCCATTGGGCTGCCGTGAAACGCATCTTGCGTTATCTCCGTGGTACGGCATCACATGGTTTACATATTACTCGCAGCTCTTCCTTTGCTTTACACGGTTTTACAGATGCAGATTGGGCAGGTAGTATTGAGGATAGAAAGTCTACAGGTGGTTATCTTGTGTTCTTTGGTCAGACGCCAATTTCATGGAAATCGAGTAAGCAACGCATTGTTGCTCGTTCTTCGACGGAAGCTGAGTACAAAGCCTTAGCCGATGGCACGGCTGAAGTTATCTGGCTTCAGTACTTGTTAACGGATCTTCAGATTCCGACTCATTCTGCTCCTATTATCTGGTGTGACAACCTTGGTGCCACGTATTTGTCCGCAAACCCTATATTTCATGCTCGCACAAAACATATTGAGATTGATTATCATTTTGTCCGAGATAGAGTTGCGAAGAAGGAGATTCAGATTCGTTTTATTTCCTCTCAGGATCAACTTGCCGATGTCTTCACTAAGCCACTTCCTGCTGCTTCATTTACTGCTTTTAAATTCAAGCTTCGGGTTGATCCTCCACCCTCAGCTTGAGGGGGCGTATTATAGAATGTAATTATATAGGAAATATTGTAGTCATATTCTTATGTGGTAATCTCCACTTTTACTATTGTATATTGCCCTACTCATATATATAGAAAGGGTTGGCTAACCTATTAGGTTAAGCCTCCTAATTATTCTCAACTTGCATGAATACAGCCTTGAATCAAGAACCACGGTACTGGTTTTAATATTTTTGCGTGCACAGATCTAAGTTAATTAGTCTTAATTAATTATATGCATCTTCTTATGTTTGTTTCATTTGTACTACTTCCATCTTGTTAGGACTGGAGGCTTTGCAAGATCAAGCACAAGGGGAAACCAAGCGTGCAAGAAGAGATGGAGAGTATGAGGAAACAATATTCATCGAGTAATGATTTCGAAGCCGGAAGTTCGACCAATTTTGTCGGTGGGCAACAGCAACAGGAACAGACCTCATCACGGCCTACAAATTATGAAGGATATGATCATGAATCCTATTATCAATGGAACAATATGCAGCAGTCACCACCGTCTCCATATGATCCTTATCTACCGGCGCCACCGAGTACTAGTAGTGGTCACTATTATGTGGAGCAGCAAGAGAAGTTAGAGTCCAGTGATGAGCACCCATTTCCTAGTCTTTGGGCTTGGACGAACTAGGATTTTGGTGCATCTAAATCCAGGTTGCTATGAATGTAAGAAAAAATTGCTTGTGCATGTTTTGGGACAGGGAAGGATGTCTCGTTGCCTTTCTGCTACTGTAGTCATTATTGCTATGTTAGAAATAAATACGATTGTTCAGTACTTGTTTATCCTCTATCTTGGTCCCCTCATTTACTACGTTGTACTTCTTTCTTGGTTCTAATTTTTTTTTTTTTGAGAAGTACATGATTTCATTAAACACCATAGCCGCGACATGAAAAATTACAAATCTGCCACATATTGATTTTGCAGGAACTACCGATCAAAGCAAAGTCCATACAAAGAGGACAAAACATCAGATATAGTCTAAGAAAGCAACAATATAATTTACTCAAGATAACCATTACTGCAAAATCTAGGAGAAGCTTCCAAGAGTCTCCAATATAATTTTCATGTGAATCTAGACTTATGAAGAGATGCACATTTAGTCTGATAGATATAATCTGAGAAATGAATCAAAACCAAGCAATGAAATCATTGGATCTGCGCACTTCTTGCTTAGCCATATAATCTGCCAGATTATTGTTTTCACGGTACATATGAGAAAAAGTAATTGAATCTATCTTGGTCCCCTCATTTACTACGTTGTACTTCTTTTTGGTGCTAAGAATTGTAGCCATATATACCGATTAACTACCCTTCATACATGCTAAAATACATTGATGCTACTATTTTTGGTAAAACTGGGATATATATCAACAGAAACTAAATACACATTTGTTCAAACAAGAATCAACATCTATTCATTTTTTTTATTTGATATTAATTTGTTGCGAAACATGCAACAATAATGATGGATATTATACAAGAAAGAAAACAAAAAAAAAAATACACAAATTCAACATTGTTGAGCAATATTGTATATGTATTCACAAGAATCATGAATTTTATTTCATTATATGTCAAATTAGAGTTGAATAATGTGTATTTATAGTAAATCCTACTCAGTCTAGGGATATCAATAATTTTTAATAGTATCTATTTATCATACCACGGTAGTGTTGGATCCGTATCCTCAACCTATCAATCATTTCGCTTCGTTGTTTTAATGCAACATTGTTTATAAGCTATAAACTACGACATATTCTTGCATCTACATCAATTGAAATTAAGTTTTCTAATCAAACAACCTTAAAGAGAAACATGTGATCTAGCGTAATATATTTTAAGGATAATGAAAAAATAATGTAATTTTCTTAAAAGTTATTGACATGCAAATTTTTTTTATATAGTGAATTATAGGTCACATTGTACTTAGCTAGGTTGTATGTTTGTAATACTTGTAAACGTACATCAAGAAATATACTTTTCCTGATGGACTTAATTGCATTAGTTCCACCCTTTTTATTTTTACAAAAAAAAATATACTTTTCTTTTAAGTTTTTGACGTACAATACATTCGTATTGTGAATCATCATACTATCGGTTATAAAGTTTGTAATACTCTTACATCAAGATCGACTTTAAATATGAATATGTACAGATAGATCAATTGAATCCATTGAGTGAAGGAGAATTTTAATGTTCATATTAACAGATTTAAACATCGTAACTCTCATCCTCTTCAAGAAGTAAAATTCAGATTCAGCTCTAATTCGCATTATTGAATTTTGTAGGGTCGAAAAACACGCAAATGAGTAATATTCCTACACATAACTATCAATCCAACATCGTCCACTTACTTGCTGATAGCTACATGTGGAATGAATGTCAAGAGTGTTGTATATATGTACAGTGAAAAATGTGAATGCATCCTTACGTTCATACTAATTTAGCTCTAGGAGTCAAAGGTACGTCGATTTTTCTTAGATTTCAATGTGTCAAAAGGAAACAAGAGCAGGTACAATCATTGATGACGATTGTCAATAAATACCTTAACCCGGCTCTAGAAGGTGCATGGAATATGGAAAGTGATCCAATCATAACACAAATCTCTAAAAGTGTACTGGCTAGTATTGTCAAATGTTTATTGGAACAAGGAATCGGAACAGTCGGTCATCATGGAATAAGAACAGTACTAGGAAATAATATTAACTATATTTTAAAATATCTAATAATTTAAATCATTGAGTTAAATGATTATTGAAGTTAGATGATTATTGAAGAAATAAAAATTCCAGTTTATGTAGAGTTTGAAGCAAAGAAGGTTTCTTTATAGCAGATGTAACAGGGTTGGTGTAAGTAAAACCAACCCTCAATGCTCCTCCATCCACCCAGGTGGCTTCAGATGAAAGCCACTGTGGTGCTTTAAATGGCCTGGCGAGTAGAGGTCATGTCGAGTTTTGATAGATTCACATGGATTTGATAGTTTTGATAGCCTTAAAGTCATTTGACTTAAAGTCCTTTTAATGACAGACAAAAATCAGTTCCTTGATTGCCTAGCACTAAAATCCAACCTCCTTTTAATGACAGACAAAACCATGAACCCTAATTCCATTCCCCTTGGAAGAAATACCAAATAAAAACATAACAAGAACTCAGATTTTCACTTCTATAGCACAAATACAACGATTGAACTTTATCATGTTCCTTTTCTTTTCCTGTTCTTCTTTCCAAGGAACAAATACATAATCAAACATGCAATACATTCACTTACTGCATTAATTAGAAGATCACGAACAAACACATAAAATTAAGTAATAAAATCAGATTCCAAGATGCGATTTCTAGTGTTTTTCTAAATTTCAACAACCTCTGCCTTAAAAGCAAGCAACTTGCATTACAGAAATCCACGAAGATCAAAACCTTTATCATTATATACCATAAAAAATGCACCAACAAAATACAAAAACTAAAAAAAAACCCTAAAATTTAAACACAGTAAAATAACATTCTCTTGCATTGGCACATCAGCTTGTTGCATGCTGAATTGAAATGGTTCCTACGTACTGGGACTTCTTTCGAGTATTTGGGTGAACTTTGGGAGCTCACTGTCAAGGCTAGCCATGGCTGGTAGGGGTTAGCATCCATAGAAGAAGAAGAAGAGAAGGGAGAGAGAGAGATTCTCAGAATTCATCATAATTTGTTGGCTAACCATCCAAAGTCTGTTACAACCACATAAAACTATATAATTTTAACCCAGATTTATTTACAACCATCATCATCATCAAAACTTTCTTCGTCGTCATCGTCATCGTCGTCGAAACTTTCTCTTACCTGAACATACAAATTCATACAATTACAACCCTTAAATAAAACATGTAACATGCCATAGAGAAGCAGAAAACTTTGAAAAAGAAAAATTGGGTTTTGTCTCGTGAGTTAAAACAAATGGCACTTATTGACTAAGAAATTAGTGATGAATTATTACACAATTCTAAAAGAGACCAGTTTTTCATTCACAAAATGAAATTATCTTTTAACCCTTCATAATTTAAATTTTATAACTTGCTTTCAAGGGTAATATGGTTTTTTCATCGAGATATTTTTGCTATTACAAGATTGAATACGAGTGGACAAGTCTTTTAACCTTTTATTTGCTATAATGTCTAAAATACTCTTAAGAGTTGAATTTTGTTAAGGCATGAATGTATTTGGCTTTTCTCTTTCTTTCTTTTTTGGCATAGTGTAATTATTAAAATATCCTTTGAATATAAAAATATGTAGCAATGATTGAAGGGTTTTTTGGTTCTTTTGTTATGTTTTTTTGCTAATATTGTGTGGGTTCAGGAGCACTTACCTATTTTTATAAATTAGATTAATTTAAAAACAAAAAGAAATTGTTGGTAAATGCAACCTATATGCCTGTATGTGAAAGGTGCCCACATCCTTTGGACGGAGACTTTTATAGCTGCCAAAATAGGCTGACTGTTGTCTCTTTCAAAGGATAACGTCGATGTCTGGTGGTGGTTGCATTCTCCCTCTCTTCCACTCTCTTCCCCTTGCAACGCACGCTAGTCTAGCCAAAATTAAGAGAAGTCCTGGTTTCATGAAATTGATGGTGCATCCTTCGTATTTCCCCATCATTCAGCGTACGTTTTAATTTTGAAAGCAACTGTCTGTTGCAATCCCTGTACTGCTGCTTATAATCATTATGATATAATTTTTCTAGCTCGTAATGTTGCTCTTAAATATAAATTCTTTACTTTAAACATCATACTTTATACATCCATTCTTGTTTTTCCAAAGTAAGATTATGTTACATATTTGCCCAAACAGAAAGGACTAATTAATATTTTGTTTATTTATTAAATTTCTGTTGTCAGCTATCAAGTGGGGAAACCATCAACTGAAGACAGATCTTTGTTCTTTGACCGTTTAATTGAGGCTGCCTTGTCAGTTGTGGTTTTACCCCAAGCCACATTTTACCTCAAAACGATGTGATTTTACTGCCTTAATGCAACAAGAAATTTTTATATTAATACTGTAGTTGTAGTTTAAATCACATTGAAATGGTCTAAACAAAACACAGATATGGCAGAGCGTGGTACTTCAAAGCAATGCAACAAGAATTTGCTTCTTCATGCAACAAGAAATTTTAAATTTGGATTGTTTTTTCACTCTGTAGCATTATTGAAATGGTCTCAATTTAGTCCAGCATGTGGGTTCTCTAATAAAACGCAGACGTCATGGAGCATATTTCAGTTCGTCTAGTTAATTAAAGCCAAATGCAGATTGTTAAAAAAAGTTGGTGAGCTTGGAATTGGTTCTCCTATGCCTTTCCCGCAGGCAATACCCATGGCACTCTTGAATCTCTCATCTTTTGAACAACAATCTGCATTTGAAAGGGAGAGTAGACTGTATGTATCTGTGCACTCGCACGTGAGAGAGAGGAGGGGGGTTTCCTAGCAAGGTCTGGTATGTTGTCTGCATTTGAAATTACATCGCCCTATGATCATCCCACTCAACTGGTTGTTACAGGACATGTTTCTTGTTACATACAAGCTGGTTGTCGTCTTTGTCCAGTATTTGTGCTTCCTTTCACTGTTTACACTTCACAATATTCTAACTTCTTTGCAACTTACCAGATACAACAAGGCCCAATACAATAAGAACCTACATCCACAGTAAAAGAGTCACAAATATATCAGACTACAGATGAACTGGGTGGTTAAAAACAGGGAGAGAAATAAACAATGGAGACCTATATATCAGAAAATGACTCAAAACCGAACTCGAGCTTGTAAGAAAAGGATAGGGTCCTTAGGACTCCTTACCCAACGAGTAGTTGAAAACTCACTCCACCCATGAGTCACATCAGAAAGATCCTTGAGTGTCGTTCCAATGTACACTAAAGCAAGGGTTATTGGCTGTAAGAAATACCATTGTAGATACGGTGAAGTGATTCAAACCAGCACTACCTTCTCAATTATGTTCTTCCGTGAATATCTCATGAGCTAACATAATTAGAAGGTCATAACTATTTTGGAAAAGAATTGAAAACAAAAGAAAACCTAGAAGGTCAAATTTTTTAAACACCAATTTAATTTCTCTCTTTGTTTTCTGGATATACACAAAGACAAACTTGCAAATATATGTAGCAACAAAACCACTGAAGTTTTGAGGATCAAATATGAAGCACACAAACCTTGAAGCCAGACTTCTGAATAGCAATTGCAACTGAACTAAACTTTGGGTAATCCTTCAACTTGGAGACAACGAAAGATCTACCAATCTGAAGGCACCAGAATAAGACATAAACTAAACACTCACTTGCAGTATCAAACATAGAAACTACAAATCCTCTAGCTAGTTAGAGAAAACCAAAAGGAAATGAAAATACATAAAAAAAAAAATGCATGTTTCCTTTTTTTCCCAAGCCTTTAATAGTAAACAACAAACGCAAGCTCAGGTGAGTGATTAAGCACAAGTAACAAAAGATGCGCCTTTTCTCCTTCTATGCATATTATGCTGCTGGAACTAGTAAGTATATACCATTGCAAGAGTCTAATAACTTACTGTTCTTCCTAGAAGAAATGCTGCCCCAGCAGCGCCAATAGAATCGGCAACAAAGCCCACGGGCAACCCGAAAAGATATCCACCACCAAGCTGAAATATGGAGACCAAGTTACAAGAGAAATAGAGCTTACACAGGATAAGTTTTCTTCCACAACTACTTGAAGATATGCAAGTGGAGAGAGATCCAAATCAAAGAATTGGGAGTGCATGATCTTGATAGCAGAAGTGGGAGAACAAACAAAGGGCGGATAAGCAAAATAGAAGCCAATAGGATGAAAGGATTGTTTGTGCCAAGAATCTTCGAACCATAAATGATTATGAGGATGGACAGCCAAAATAAAGGAATTGACTTTGAAGCCCTAAGAAGGGTCAGAGTATCAAACCAAAAAATACTGGAGCTGGACCACAGGCCCAAACGAAAAGGCCGGAGTAAGGGTATTATTAACGAAAAGCCCATATTAGACGTTCTTTGGCAGGCCCAAGCACAACTTCAGCCTGAGATGTTATACCAAATTTGAATGGTGAGGCAACTACAACCCTGTTTGGCATAATATTTTAAATGGGAGCAGAAATTTTTTTATTTTTTTAAAAATAATTTTTTTTCATGTTCTTAAATCGTTTTTACATTCTAGTATCAAAATTAATCTTAAAAAAAATAAAAAATCTATTATTTTAATACATTTCTAAATAAAAATCACAACAATTGTTACACACACTTTCAGATATCTTCTGCAAGTCAGCCGCGGGGAATAGGAAGGAAACCAGTTGTTTTATCCAATAACACTAATTCATACGAGATGCCGAGACCACCAGATTCCACAGGAAGACTATATCAATGTTTTAAAAAAGTATGCTATAATATATATACATATATATTCAGTTTATAATTAATTTTGTTTACTAAAAATACGTTAATAATACCCTTACTCTTGACGTTTCTTAAAAAAATAATTCAATAGTAGGCAAATTAAAACTAAAAAAAAAAGAAAAAGAATTTAACAACGAGGCTTGCCCGGCCCCGGATATTAAACCTAGTAATGAAATGAGACAACACCTTGAGGAGTTTAGAAGACTCGGAGGGAAATACGACAAGAAATGATCCAATCAGGGCTTCTGTTTTAGAAAGGCCCACATAAGTATCAATTGAGGGCTTGGCGCCTTCCCATCTGTTTTTCTTCTTGTTTCTTGAGTCGCTGCATTTTCTATTTTTTAACTTGTCTTCTATTTTATCAGCATGTTTATTTTTAATTTTTTTTATATAGATTTAGTTTTAAAATGTTGAAAATAAAATAAATAATTTTAAGACTTAATATCATAATTTTGAATCTCCGAAAAAATACTTGTTTTTAAATTAAATAAAATAATAGCTCGAATACCCTTTCTTCTCCTGTCTCTCTCTGAGTAGTTTGAAGTTGAAGATATTAAACAAACATCTTGGAAACTATGAAAAAATACTCAAGAATATTGTCAATCAGAAAGAGACTAATTTGTACCAGCGATCCTTTTGCTGAAATTCAAACCCTATTCTTGATATGTCAGCTTCAGAAAAGATCCCACTTAGTCCTCCCTGTAAAAGAATGCTACATTGGATATGCCACCAGCCATAATAATACCATGGAGCTTGACAGCTTGTGAGGTCAAATAAGCTTATGGAAACTGTACTCTGGAAGAGAGAGAGAGAGAGAGAGAGAGAGAGAGACTGCTTTCACTCTAATTCTTTTGCATTGACAAGAAAATCCCGACTTTACATCAGCTACCTGCAAGATTTCTTTTTTTTTGGTTCATTTTTCATTTTTCTTTTATCCTCTGTTTTAAGGGGAAAAGGTATTGAGTTCAGAAGTTTGCAGTGCTCTCGGCAAATTTCACCAAAAACCTCAAAATTGAGTATGTGGGGCCATCATCTTCGATCCCTTTGTCCTTGGTTTCGAAGATTCCCTTCATTATACGAGTGTAGAGCCTTTCAAGCAGTGGAATGCCATAATTTTCAGTGCGCTCCACGAAAAGCCGCTTGATATGATCCACGTGGCTTGATACTTCCGCTTCTGACATTGTAACATCTTGGGATCCACTCCCTTCGGTATGACCAGAAGCTTCTCCTCCTGAAGTTTCATGTCGACTGTCATCGGCTGAAGAGGACTCGGGTCTGTCTGGATTCATATCATCTGCCCCGGCTTCCTCCGGCGGCTTTTCCTGTACTGAATCCTGATGCCGTGATTTATCTTCTGCTGTTGAAGCTGTTTTTCATGAAAAGTATAAAATGATCAGAGAGTTGTGTCCGAAGAGCGATCATATGGCAAATTAAAGAGTTCAGTCAAAGAATAACATTAAATATAACAAATCTAGGACAATTAGGAGCTAAAAACTTCAGATAAAGGGCACAAGCTGAAGAGAATGCTAGTTTGGAATATGGGCTGCGAGATCAAATTCATATCCTCAAGACAAATGCTGGCACCATCAGTGCACTTTTATGCTGGGGAATGGGAGGAACTCCCCACAGTTTTATCTATTGTGAGGAGCGAGACATTTGAAGTGACAACAGGGTTGAGCCTGAGTTTTTCTGAGGAGGATTTCATGGATGGATGTAGTAGCCAAGATGGCAGCATCATTGGTAAGGAGACTTCCTCAAGACGATCAAGGAAGCTTTTAGGGAGCCGGGCATGGGAAAGGGCTAGTGAGACCGGTCATGGAGAAGGGGGTTATGATGTTATTCTGATGACAGATATCCCACACTCTGTGTCTTCTTTGAAGAAGCTATACACTCTCATTAAAAAGGTTAGTTTATTGGTTTCTCTTTGTTCGATTCATTGCTTTGTTTTATGAAAGAAATTATTGTATTATTTTAATTCGTAACTAAGGTGACTGGGATATATATATGGTAGATATATGGTAAGTTTGTAGCAGTGAGCATGATAAAATAGAGGATAACATCTTTATTAGATAATAAGCCTATGGGAATTGAAAGATGACGTCATCCTCATTTTGGAAAAAATTATCTTGAATCTATGGAATAAAAAGGTAGTTGAATGAAGTACTGTACTAGCTTGTTTTATTTGTTATGACCGTGACAACCTTAGCAGTGAAACAATAAACAGATTACTTATAATGTTTGCTATCTCATTATGCCAGAGTATCTTGCACCTAGGGCTGCAAATAAGCCAAGCTGAGCTGAGCTTTGATGTGTTTGAGCTTAGCTCATTTAATTTTAATAAGGATTGTCGCACCCGACATCACGCCGGCTTTAAAAATTACAATATTTAGAAAATGAACATATATATATGGCATTCTATTCTTTGATGGAGAGGAAAATGTCTTGTTTAAGGAGTCGTCACCTAGTATTATAGTCACTAGGAACCCTAACTGGTCAACAAAGATTCTATGGTTCAGGACTGGTTACGTAAAAGGAAAGATATTATCACTCCTTAAACGTCCTGCCTGAGGCAGACTGCATTGCTAGTTTCATCTTAAATTGCTAAATGTTTATTAGTTTATGCTACGATAATTTGCTTATAATATTCCTGACTCTGGCGCCAATGAATATTCAACTACGAATATTTACAACTCTAGCGTTGGTAAATATTACGTAGTTATAAAACAAAATAAATTTAAATCCATATTTTTATATTCCTGACTCTGGTGTCAGTGAATAAACAAATAAAATAAATTTATTTTTATGCATGCACAATCTTTTTATTTTTCTAGTTAAATAAAATAAAATACAATGAAAGAATAATATAAATTTAAACCGATATTTTTATTCCTGACTCTAGCGTCAGTGAATAAACCAATAAATTTATATTGTCTTTATTCATACATACATATATTTTTTTATTTTTACTTTTTTATTTTTCTATTTTTTCTATTTTTTTTGGAGTGGGTCTTGCCCTATCGCATACGGGCTGGGCTGGAACCAACCAGCCGAAACCCGGTTACTGGCATAAGCTGGTAACCCGTTTTCCTTTTTGCTTTCATTTTTTTTTTTACCTGCAGGCATGCCTGAACTGCTCACACATGCCTGCTACAAAAACATGGTAATTAAAATGCAAACCGAAGCTTACCTGTTGCTGCACTTGAAGATGAAGATGACGGTGATGGAGGGCTGGCCAGCTGAAACGTTTTCTTCTCCTCTGTTTTGTCTTCATTCTTCCCCTGATCTTCTTCCCGTGCTCTCCTTGTCTCTACTGCGCTCATCCATTTTCCTTCTCACTCTTCTAGTTTTCTTTTCATTTTAATCATCCCTTTTTGCTCCCTTCCTTTCATGGCTTCTTCAAGGGAAGGACACTACAGGGGAGTTCGAAAAAGACCATAGGGTCACTATGCTGCAGAAATACGTGACCCATGGAAGAAAACACGGGTATGGCTAGGCACATTTGATACACCTGAAGAAGCTGCTCTCGCTTATGATGGTGCAACTCGTTCTCTTCGTGGAGCTAAGGCGAAGACTAACTTCCCATCACCACCTTCCACTTCTGGTCTCTCTCTCGACCTCAATCTTCCATCCGAGCCTCACCACCACCACATTCATTGGAGTTCAAGTCCTCATGTCGGGTCCCACAGGTTTGGTGGTCTTGGTGAGTTCTTGCATACTGGAGTGGTTTTTAAAGAAATGAACTTCAATGCTACTAAGGCTGCAGCAGCTTCTGGGCCAGTAGTGAAGATAGAGGGTCCTGGTGTTGGTGTTGTAGCTGGAGCTCTTCTGCTGCTGCTGGCTGGAAGAGGCGCGCCTTGCTGGTTGCTGATGCATGCTCACAGTGCATGGAGGGGCTGAGATGAAGGATGATGGTTAATGGGGAGAGTGAGAGCGGGGAGGACGAAAAAGGAAAAGGCCGAGGAGGGGGAAGGTATGGCTGGTTTCAGACTAGGGAAGAACAGAGGAAAAAGCCAGGGGAGGGGGCAGCAGCGGCTAGTCTAGGGTTTAGCCATGCCCTCTTTTTTTTTTTGCAAATGTCTTTTTTTGTAGGGTTTCGGGTAATAGCCTTCTTTTGGGGTTTTCTCTTCTTTTAGGGTTTCTCTCTCTAATTTCCTCCTCTTTTGCATAGACTGGGATCAGTATTTATAGTGCAAGAGTCTCATCGCTTGCAGGAAGTAAAGTCTCAATCAAACTCATTCTTTTTTTTGAAGTTCGAATTAGAATCGAATTCGAAAGCAGACAACTATCATTATCTTGAAGGTAAGATAAACATTATTTTGAAGGTAAGGATTATCTTGAAAGTAAGGATTATCTCAAAGATAAGAATAGCATGGTAAAAGCACATTAGAGTCCTTAATTTTCATGCAAGTTGACAAATCACACTTTTCATCGAAATAAGTCTCTGATATTTTAATTTTACATTTTAAACCCTGTAAAAATTAAATTAAAAGCAAATGGGCCAAAATTGGGTTACAACAGTTGCCCCCTCTTTACAATGCTTACAGTGCAAATGCATTAGAAAATTTATTTTCTTTTGACTTTGTATAGTAAGTTTTGTAAAGAAGAATAATTGTGAAAACTCTTCCTCTTTTCCCTTTTTTTTTTCCTTTTTTTATTATTTTTTTGTGTAATTGTTTTGGGCATCCTGTGTGATGATAAAAGAAACGCGAAGAATTTCGCGAGTGGTCTAATTGTTCCAGGCGACCTGCCCGATAAAGGATAAAACGTGAAAAGGGTTTCGTGAGTGGACTAATTGTTCCAGGTGACTTGCCCGATGATTGAAAAAATACAAGGATTTTTTCAGGATGGTCACATTGTAATGGGTTACCTGCCCAGTTGGTCACATTGTAATGGATTACCTCCCAAGTGAAAAAATACGAGGATTTTTCAGGATGGTATATTATAATGAATTACCGGCCCAATTGGTCACATTGTAATGGGTTACCTGCCCAGTATAGGATGATATATTGTAATGGGTTACCGGCCCAAATGGTCACATTGTAATGGGTTACCTGCCCAGTATAGGATGATATATTGTAATGGGTTACCGGCCCAAATGGTCACATTGTAATAGGTTACCTGCCCATTGAAAAAATACAAGGATTTTTCAGGATGGTACATTGTAATGAGTTACCTGCCCAGATGATCACATTGTAATGGGTTACCTGCCCAGTGGAAAAATACGATGATTTTTCATGATGGTACATTGTAATGGGTTACCGGCCCAGATGGTCACATTGTAATGGGTTACCTGTCCAGTGGAAAAATACGAGGATTTTTCAGGATGATACATTGTAATGGGTTACTGGCCTAGATGGTCACATTGTAATAGGTTACTTGCCTAGTTGATCACACTGTAATGAGTTACCTGCTCAATTGAAAAATATGAGGTTTTTTTTTTTTTTTTTTAATAAGACATGATAGGGCTCGAAAATAGGGTTGCATAAGCTCAACTCTGTCATATAGCAAGCTTTGAAAATAGGCTTGCATAAGCTCATTATATCTTAACAAAGAGTTCGAGCCGAGCCCTTGGTGAGCTGAGCTTTGAGCGACTCTAATGGCTTGGCTCATTTGCAGCAGTACTTGCACATGAATGCAGGATGGGAAAATCAGATTTTCTGTGTTGCTGAGCTGATTCAATACTTGAATGTTATTTTATGCTCCGTTCATGCATGTAGAAACTAACCTTTCATATAATCTCTAGCCATATGAACTTGTGAATTTGATTCTCCATTTGTATTGAACATGTGCTAGTTGATTGGTGTTATTGATAAGAAGAAGTTTGCTTGCTAGACAGTTGCATTTGTAAATATGGCATAACTAATTTGATCTTAAGAGCCACACAAACGATACCTTTGTCAGTACCTGATTAAACTAAATTTATATGCACGTTCCATGTTGAAAGAGGATATAGTATCAAGTCCCATTTTGCAATACTTGAACTAAAAAAAGTGAGAGGCTAATGGTGTTAGCGTTTATTCTTATTATAGATCCATTTTTAACTCCTGTTTTGGTTGACCAGTGTTTGAGGCCTCCATATGGCGTATTATACCTGGCAACAAAGAGAAATTGTCAGCATTATTGTCATCATTTTTTTCTTTCATGAAAACGGAATCAGTGTTTAAAAGTTTTGCTAGTGTGCAATTCCTTGCCTGTGCCTTCTGTAACCCCTCTCCTCCTCCTCCTCCTCCTCCTCCTTGTCTTTCCCCTTTTGCTTATTTTCTTTACATTTTGCTTGTATAAAAAAATATTCAGCAAATCTAAGATTCAAATTAATGATGTTATATAATGCTATTAATTTTTGTATAATGTTCTTGGCTTTCAATTCTATTTACAGAAATGCTTAAACGTGTTGTAAATGGTCAATGTAATTCCATGTATCCATAGGCGTGAGGCCCAAGAATTGAACTACAATGAGCAGTGGCAGGAATCTTCCCATCAAAGCTCGTAATGTTTGAACTCTGAATCAGTCTTCTCACACGGTAGTCAATGATAGAATTTGTGAACACCAATTTTCTCCCTCGGTATCGTGTCAAACTCTTGACGTGCACTGGAGGCAACAAAACGAATTTTGGTTATTTTGTCCTGAGGGTTGCAGCTTGGTCGACGATGCCAGTCTAGGTCCCATGAAACACAGCCATTGACTTGCCTAGGTTGCCATGTCCCCCCGCAATAACCCTCTTGAATACCTCGTGAAGGTTGCTCAAACATGGAAAGTTACACGAGCACCAATTCGGGAGCTCTAAATCGCAGCTGATTCTGGAATAGAATCAAATATACGATGCAAATAGGATCATACCAGCTCCCAACCCCTCAAAACTTTCACAAGGAGTAGCAGGCACATCCATGCTCAAATACCAAAAAGAATGAAAGCAAAAAAACACATGTTGGACAGTTGGAGAACAAGCACTCCTCCATGTTGCAAAATGATCTCTTTCAATGAAGTATATAGTAGCCCTTGATGCTCCTGTTTGCATGCTTCCACAGAGAGTCGCATCGTTGTGCTGGTAAAGAAGGATGTGACTTCACAGAAATCACCTTCTTAATAGATCACTTTCTGCTTCGATTTTCTGATAATCTTCTCCACACCATATCCCCACAAGGCAACGAGGTTAAGGAAGCCATAACATATAGGAGAGGAATGCCAACCACAATCCCCAGATGCGAAATTGACCAGTGTCTAAAAAAGAAATGTGTTTTAAGTTTAGTGGAAATTATAACGAAAATTTAAGTTATACGATTATAATTAAAAAAAAATCACAATCATTAGGACTAATCTTATTTTATAGAAAAATTATTAGGCATACAATGAATATTATATACTTTAACATTTCCCACCTTCCCATTTTTTCATTTAACCTAAAATGAAGACGTTCAAATGACATAATCAGAGCAAAACTTTTCCCTTAGGAGCTTCCAAGTAGACTGACTGTTCGAAGTTGGGAAATATTCAATCAAGACAAAGACAGTGATGAAAAACAGGTAGCTAAGAGCAGGGGACATACCACATGTACATTGCTTGAACTACAGCCTTTATTATATATTGAAGATAAAAAAATAAAATAGCATTTTTTTTTTTAAAATTCTAAATGTTTGGGGAAGCCCGAATGGCTAGGAGCGGGTCTTTCTCCCCTCCATGCACTTTTCTTCCCTGTGCACAAAAAACCTTACGCATTTGCTGCTCAATTCATCCTTGCACAAACTAGTTTCTCTTGTGCACATTCAATGCATGCATGCATGGCATCAGAGAGGAGAGAAGTGAGAGGACAGAGAATTGGAGAGAAAAAAAGAGAATAAATAAAATAACAGTTATCAAGAACACACCGGAATCCTTTTAACATTATAATGTCATTAAAAATATCTCAAAGACTTGCAAGATCACAATACATTGCTTAAGTGGGCTGGATGTGCTGTGTAAAGATGGCGGGGCATGCTAGAGAGAAATAAAAAAAAGCAAGGCCTTTTCTAGCTGTTTTGATTAGGCCCCAAACAAGATTTTCTCCCCACCCCCTCCCCTCCCATCTCACTTTTCTCCCACCATACAGGCCAGCCAATACACATATAATGTATTTTTTTTTTAGTTTCAAAGAGTCAGAAGCCACGCACTGTCCACCACACAAACTTTATTATATTTTACTGACCAATTCTCTATAAATGCATGCTTTTATACAGGGTTGACATAATGTTTCTGGCCAAAGTTGACAATGCAAACATGCACCACGTTATATGCAAAACAAACACCTCATTTGCTCATAAATGGTTATTTCTGGTTAATGTATCACTAACATTCACTAACCTCTCCACTAATTACAATACCAAATACAACCAATAGTTTGGCATTTTCATGTATCATACCATAGGCTGAAGCCTAACTATATTCTCAATTTTTATGGTCATAGCTTCAAAGTCATCTCTTGCTTTGACCAAAAACATTCAAACCAAAAAAAGAACCACAGAGCTCTTCATAATCATACCATAAGAAAATGAGAGCATTTATGCCTATCTTTAAAAGTTCAATAAATAAGTGCTCAATGTGAAAAGACTTATTAGCCCATTGCCATAGAAATCTTGATTAATAAAGTTTATAACTATTCATTATAAAAAAGGTTGTATACTCTCCCTAATAAAAATCTTTTTAATTCTAAACAATTGTTTGAAAAAAAATTTTAGGGTGGAAGAAGCCAACATGGCTAGACAAGGAAATTCTCATTTCCACTTATAAGTAAAGTTTCTTAAACGCCGTTAATCTCTCAAAAACATTTAAAAGGAGCACCAAGAGGTATATTCATAATTAACTAATATTCTTCGAGCTCATAACTTCTTTTTTGACCAAAAAAAAAAACAAACATAAAAAACCCTGATAAGTTCTATTTTTTTCACTATGATCACAAGTATAACACTAAGGAATGCCACACCCTGAAAATGGAGATAAAAAGATAGATTACCAAAGATTACCCCTAGTAGTTCATAAAAAAACAAAACCAGAGCAATAAAAGAAAGAAGTATGCACACTTGATGAGTTACTTGATATCAGATAATCTTTATATTATCTCGAAGAATTGTATCTCCATTATTTGAACTTTTCAATAAAAAACAATAATTTTTCTCTATATCTCTAATGTCTCTTATAAAAATCTCCTATAAAATATCCATGTCTCCAAACATATCTCCATAAAAAACCTCTTTTCAAGTCTCCAAACATATATCCATCTCTCCAAGCATGTCTTTATAGAAAATCTTCATGATAAGATCTCTATATCTCCATTGAATCTTGATACGTGTCTCGTCTTCAATGTCTCCAAAAAGATTAGGAATTATCATTCAAGTCTACTTGATTGTTTGCCTCTAAACGGATTAATGCCCATTCTTCAATCTTTATGATTACTTTTATCTAGATCTTTATGACCACTTATCTTTAAAAGAATCATAGATTCTTCTCCTGTTTTTAAAATTATTTATGAAACACTTTCTTGCATCCTAAATATTGATAAAAAATTATGAGAAGTGCTATTGGGCATGTTCACAACATATAAATAGGTAATATTTGTACAAAATAAGTATTTTCTTATGTCTTTATTTGTAGTTAAGTCTTTCAAATATGCTTGTTTGTAAGATTTAAAAGGCAAAATTATTATAAAAAAATAATATTTTTTAAAATAATATTATGGGATCATCTAAGTATATACCAAGTCTTATTTTCTTACAATTTTAAGAGTTTATTTTTCATATTGGCTTAGTGAATTTATATGAATTTAATAATTATTTTTGGATAATAGCCTTTAAATTTAAACCCAAAAAATAAAAATAAAAAATATATTTTTAACCCAAAGGCAAACACGTTAGGATTGGTAATGGAAAATACTGTGACTACTTATTTGGATGTCTCCATCCTAGAGATAATATCCACATCCAAGTTGATTATAAAATCACATCAAGTCTAAGTACAATCTTAATGCTATGATCACTTAGTATTGTTTGTTCTTATGTTTTAAAAGTGTTTTTGAAAAAAATATATTTTTTTATTTTTTTATTTCAAATTAATATTTTTTTGGTGTTTTTAGATCATTTTGATGCGTTGATATTAAAAATAATTTTTTTATTAATTTTTTTTAAAAAATAATAAAAATATTATTTTGATATATTTCTAAATAAAAAAACACTTTAAAAAATAACTACAACTACACCAAAAACAGACATTAATCACCAAGAGAGAGAGAACAAGTAAATTAACTTATCATAAGTAATCAAAGCATGAGATCTTATTAAGATATTCTCTTGCCTTTGAAATCCACGGGAGATGTCTTTAAGATGGAAACAATAGAATATTTTTGTTATGTTCCCCTCATGCATGGAAGGTTCCGATTAATTAATATATGTACTTTAACATTGAATGACATAAAGTAATCATGTTTTTGCTTTAATTAGGATTATGTCCTAATTTGTAATGATACATCCACTGACTTAATTAGTTGCTTTAGTAATCTAAGACATGGATGTTTGGCTTTCCCCAAATATTTGGTAAAATATATCAGACTAAAATTAAGTATAATTTTCCACCTGTATTTATTAGCACAGTACATTACAATAGTATTTTATATTTTTCTTTTTTGTATTTTTTCCTTGGTTATTGATTTTTTAATTTTGTTTTTATATAATGTATGTATGGAGATTTGGAGTTTATAATTTATTTTAATTTATCTCTTATATGGTTATCACGGTTTCATAAAAATATCACAACATCAAGTTGGTATCGGAAAGATCGATATCATCACAACATCGATGTATAGTCTATTTTTTTAAAAAAAAATTTAAATAAAAATGATTTTTTTAAAGAACACTAGATTATTAAACTTTGTGGAGTGAATGATCCAGTTTGAGAGTTTGGTAAGGTAACCCTAGTCTAAATTTTAAAAAGTTCATGGACCTGTTGACAGGTTCGACGAGTTTAGCTTTCCTTCTTTTCTTTTCTTTTTTTAAATTTATTTTTTTTCAATTTCATCATCCAATAGTGGGTTAATTGAGAATTGAGTTTCATATTTTTTTTCTTTTCGTTTTGCTATCTATGATATTATAATAGTTTTTTTTAAAAAAAGTTTTAGTATTGGTTTGATGCTCAATTTTATGATCGTTTATTTTTTTATCATATAATTAAATAAAAAATAATTTAGAAAAAATAAGTTATTAATTCTAATGGAGTCCATTAACCAATTGCAGGTTTGATATGTTGACTCGGGTTACCTGATTTTCGGGTTTAACAGATTTACCCATCAAACTTGATATGTTTTTTTTGTTTTTGGTCCTTTAATTTTTCAAATTGTTTTTTTTTTCACTCTTCTTTAATATTGAATTGGTTAGGAAATGAAATTTATGGTCTATTTTTTTGTAGGGTTATCATGATCTCAATACGTCTTTTTTAGAGTTGGTGCTCGATTTTGTAAACATATAATTTTTTATCATAAAATGAAATAAAATAATTTACAAAAACAATAAAGTTATTAAACTCATTGAAGTCCATGACTCAGGTTGCAGGATAACTGAGGTCGATTTAATCTGTTATTGTCTCAATATAAAAAAATTATCGTCTTAAATTTTTTTTTAAAATCTATATCATGTTTTTATCGGTCATCCAAGTTATATTTGGACCTATTACATTGAATGATTCATTTTGGATCAGCTCCACATGGTTTAATTTAAAACTCGAGCCAGATATAAAGTCAGGTTAATAGATTTTAAAAATCGAACTGCTTGATTGGATTTAATGATACTACCAATTTTTTTTAATAAAATTACAAACATACCAAAGATACTAATATTTTCGTATCTTAATTTTAAAACCATTTTTGCCCATATGATTGATTATATCAAGAATTTCTTTTTATATATGTGTGTGTTGTTATTTTATTTTTTGAATCTAAGAATAAATCTAATAAAAAAACTTAAGGTTAGTAAATTATGAATCGTTTAACATATATAAAAAATATATGTTAAAATATTATAATTAGTATATATCTTGTTGTCATTAATAATCATTTTATATCTTAAAAATACATTAATAGTATTTAACCAAATACTATCTAGTTGTTTCAAATATCTGTAAACATAACGCAATTATTATTATTTGTAGAACAAGATCGGTTTTTTTTTTTAATGAAATCAAACATGAACAAAGAAACATGGCTTTAGCTACTTAGATGTAGCCAAAGCCGAAGACTAAGAACATGAAAATAAAAGAAAAACTCAATCCTACTACTAGAACATCAACCACAAAATCTAACTAGAATCAAAACTTAACAGACTAAGACAAGATGCATTCACGGTTTCTATATAGGTCAGCATCTATTTACCAAAATAAGACATTCAAATTTCTGATCTATCCTGCAACAAAATAGAACAAATGTCATATGGCATCCTCCTCAATAGATTGCTTTTCCTCGAACACCAAATTGTTACTAGTACTCTAAAGAGTCCAAACAATGCTAAACAGAAAACCACCCCAAGTAGATGTTTCAAACTTGTAGTGATTATCTTGCAGAAGGCCTTGCCATTGACAATGGAGGTCATCTAGGGCGCAAGGCATTACCTAGTTCAAGCCTGCTACAATTTTATTTCAAAATTTCCAAACCACAGGGCAATGCATGAGAAGATGGGAGATAGTTTTAGATTGTTGTTCACAAAAAAGGCAATAGTCATATTGATGACTCAAAATGTCTCCTGATGAGGAAAACTCCAGTGCATAGGCCTTCATTTAGAGCCAGCCATAATGTCATTTATGTTTTTAGAGGACAAATTGATTTCCAAGTGTCTGTAGCATATGGTTTAGTTCTAGCAAACCTTGTCCTGTCAAAGAAAAGCATACAGGAGTTTACAATATACTCACCTTCCTTCCCCTATTCGCAAATTAGTTTATCTCTATTCGTTTGATGAATTCCTACTAGATTTAGATCAAACATTAGCCCATGAAGATTCAGATTCTCTCTAGCTCTAAGGGGTCTTATCCAATTCAAAAAGAGAGCCGAAATAGTGCAGGATAAGAGTCAGCTAAACAGAAACCAGTCAGCCAAGTGTCTTTCCAAAAATTTACATGGTTACCCTTTCTGATTTGAAGTTTGCAGCCATCTCTCATTAGGGTGTTATCCTGATCCTGAGAGTTTATGGAGTAAGGTAGCCCATTGTTGAAGCTTGGTCTGCATTTCCTGTAATAAAATCAGTCTAGCTAGTCTTGTCATTACAACCCATTTTCCATTTTTGAAGCTTGGTCTGCATTCTTCACATTAAACGGGCATTAAAAATGGTAGAACAAGATAGTTGAGGTTACATTTTATTTTAAAGACTTAAACTTTATATGATGGAAGGTCGATCCTCAGTTTTTATATTGATTTGTGTTTTTATACTAGATATTTTCATTAACATCAAGCAACAACATAATGCAAAACATCATGTACAACATAGCACATTTTTCAATGCCTATAATTTGAAATGAATTTCCAAAAAAATATATAATAAAAATCTCTTTCTCGTCGATTTAGGCAATTAAACACCTGTTTTGGAACTTTACAATCATCCCCACCCCATATAAAGATGAAGATATGATTTGTGCCTCCTAGCTCCTCACCTGCTCAAAAGCAACAGGAGAAAATATTCGAGGACTCAATATTCTTCATTGCATTCTAGAAGTTCAAGATTCAAGATCTATGTGTTCACACGTTGTTTCTTTTTTTGAACTAATATAATATATAAGGTTGCAATGACACAATCACAAGATACACCAAATCCAAGAGATTGTCCATTGATCGATGCAATGGAAGATTTAGTATAACCTAACAAAAAAAAAAAAATTCCACGAGGAGGGGATCTTGATCCTTGACTAGTGAAAGATATCCTCCATGTACAAGTCGTTTTTATGATTTATATCAATTTGGTTATTTGGAAAAAAGAGAGAACACATAAGCACTTGCGACATTACTTTTGTTTACAACAATTTGATTTAATTAATTAAAGGTTATATTTATTTCTTCTTCCAATACTCATAGATGTTCCACATCATATAAGTAATTTAGGTTTGAGATTTTTTTAAAATTGTATATAATTTAAACGTCTAACTATGTAACCCAAGATCCATCTAGCTACCTCCTTATATATATTACATATTAAAAAGGACAAAAAAAAATCTTATTTGCATGGAAACTAAAGACTCTGCCTTTGTTTCCATAAAATGAAATAAATTGAATAATAAATCATATAGACTTAAAAGATGTTGCTATCTAATTTTTGACCCATGTTTTTATTAATTTTCAGAAAAATCCAAAAATAGAGAAATACAACGAAAATTCAAAAAATGTGTTTTTTAATATATTTTCATCATTTTTAGCATTTTCAGTGTCGTCTATACATATGGGATTGCCAAATGGGATTTCAGGTTGACCGAGCTATACATATTTTTTAGTTTCAGTTGAATGAGGTCGCTAGATGGGATCTCAGGTGGCTTTGGTTAAAGGGAATCGCCAGATGAAATTTCAGGTTGATCGAGCTACACACAGTTTTTAGTTCCAGTTGAATGAGATCGCCAAATGGGATCTCATGTAGCTTTGGTTAAAGGAAATCTCCATATGAGATTTCAGGTTGACTGAGCTACACAGATTCTTTGGTTTTGGTAAAAGAGGTCGCTAGATGGGATCTCAAGTTAACAAAAAAAAAAAAGTAAGTTCTTTAGATGAGTGGACACAACAAGTTATGAACACAAGTTTTTCTTTACAAAGCTTACTATGCAAAACATTGAGGAGTTTTGCTTTGTAAGCATTGTAAAGAGGGGGCATCTGTTGCTACCTATTTTTTTACTCATGTTTTTATAAATTTTCAGAAAAATCCAAAAATAGAGTAATACAATGAAAATTCAAAAAATGTGTTTTTTAATATATTTTCGTCATTTTTAGCGTCGTCTAAAAAGAATTTAAATTTTCAAAGGTCTTTTGAATGCGTTCAACTTTTCACGCGTTATTTTTAAAAAATTTTATTTTCCTTATTGAGTCGACGTGGATATTGCTCGTTTTCAAAAAATACAAAAAAATTAAGAAAAATCAAATTTACAAAAAGAAAGAAGTTGAGGGACCAAGTTTGGAAACCTAGCAACATTTTTGCCTATAAATATTGGTCCCCTCAACACACTCAAAGGGGAGGACAATTTTGAAACATCAGAAAAATACAAAAAAAGAAAACCCTAACCCTAAACCCATCTTTTTTTCAAGGAGCGGCGCGCCCCCCTTCCCATTGAGCAACAAAAAAAAAAACAGAGAGCCCGGCCAGCCCTCCCCTTGGATTTTCTTCTTCCCCTAAGCAGCCGACAACAAACCCACAACCCCCTCTCTTTCAAAACCAAACCGAAGCAGCCACTCCCTTCCCCCAAGCCATAGATCTTCCCTCTCTCACTTGAACACCCCTCAGAACCACAACAGCTTGCCCTCGCCCATTTCCCCTCTCAACCGAACTGTTTCCCCCGTCTCCATCGACTAGCCTTCCAGAGGCAGCCGACCGACTGGCATCCATCACAGGCCGCTACCACCGACAGGAGTGAAGACCACTCAGCAGCACGCCCATTGAGCCACCAATGCCGTCCACTCTGTCACCCGGCAACGCCGTCCACACCTAGCCACAGATTCACCGCCACCCAACTGCCTGCCACCTGAAGCTGAGGAGAAGAAGAAGAAACACATAACAGATCGATTTGTAGAAAGAAGCAGATCCGAAACCGAGAAGAAGAAGAAACACATAACAGACCGATCTGTAGAAAGAAGCGGATCCGAAACCGAGAAAAAGAGAAAGAGAAGCCAGATCTGACAAGAAGAAGAAAAAACCAAAGCAGATTTCAAAAAGAAGGAAATAAAAACTAAAATCAACTGGTTGTTGTGTTTTTATTGTTGCTATAGGTCATCGCCGGCGCAGGGGGACAAAGAAGAGGAAGAGGTTCCCTATCCACCGGTTTCGACCACCTTCATTGGAAGCGGCGCGTGAATCCACGCGCCCCCACTGTTCCGACAACTTTAGAAGTTGGCTTGACACTGTTTCGGGTTGTTTTGGGTCATCCGGTTTCCTAGTAACCCGCAATTAATTACTAGGTGGTGACTCCAACGAACCAATCAAAGCAACCAACACAAAACGAGGAGAGATGAAAAAATTGCCAGCCGATGCCGCGTGGATTTTGACATGCGACAGAATGGCGACTCCACTGGGAAAGGTATTGTTTCTGACATTATTGGACTAAGCTTTGTGTATTTGATGTGTTTAAGTTTTTGCTTTTTTGTCTATTTTTTGTTATCGTATTTTCCATGCATTTTATAGGAATTGTTTCATGCATCACCTGTTCTTATTTTTTAAAGCACACACATGCTTCTAGGCTAGGTGGGGAACTAGCGATCTGCCCTAAGACTATTGGTCAGGGTTCAGATGCGTGAAACACCCAACTCATATCTGAGTGCCTGCTTGGTAATGGTGGGTATACGTGCCTTAACTATTCCTTGCAATGCCCCCATACTGTCTTTACGAAGAACGTCACTGGGCAGATATGAGACCCTTTTGAGACCAGATTGAAAACCTACCCATGTTCACATAATGAATAGAACTTGTCCTTAGGTTGTACGTGCTATTGTTATTTACATAAGAGCAAACCCTTCTTGAAGCATCTTGAACTCAAGACTTGTGGGTGACACAATGGCCGTCACTCAGAAAATTTTCATTGTAGAGTTTGGGTAAAAATCACGATTCTTGTTCCATCATACAAGAGTTACGACCATATTGTCACCCCTCTAAGGACGAGTTCATCATATAGATTACATGTTCATATATTTGTTATGCATGCATCAAAATGAAAAGTAGGTCCCCTACGAGTCTACAACACCTAACTTTGAACGAAAAAACGCAGAAGATGAAGAGTGTGCTCAACATAATGTCTATTTTTAAGAAGAGATAGGGTTTCTAAAGACATGTGTGACTTGCCTCTAGCTTACTCAAGCAAATACTGAAAAATAACTCTAGGAAAGGTTCCTTCCAACTGACTGTTCATCTTTGTTCAAAACCCAACAACGACTCAGCCCGAAGAAAATGGGGGCAAACATCGGTTAAGAGCCTCAACACAATCATGTATTTCTACAAAAGCTTTGGTGGGAAGGCTGACCGAAGGGGAATTGCACTACCAGTGCATAATGGAGCCTATTCTTATTTTGCAAAAAAAAAAAAAATGCCTCTATTTGATCATGCTTGCAAAACTTCCTGATTTTGTTTCAACCTGTTCTAGTTTTTGTTGATAACTTGGCTCAAAATTCCACAACACCTTCCTTGTCAAATGAGCCTTTCTTGTTAATAAGATCATATGTTTATAACATACCTTTATTTTTGTTGTTGTTTCATGCAAATAACATATTGAGCATAACCTTTAAGCATGAAACCATCACACCAAGAATCTTTAGGTGTGTTTCCCTTTCTTCCAAAACTATGCATGATCGCACATGTTCGCAAGGATTTTTGGAAATTCAAAGTTTAGTACAAAAACATAAATCATGTTGATGTTTGTCCAAAATAAACGAGTTCTGGAAATTCAGGTGATTCCTTAGAAAGGTAACCATGCACCTAGAAAACCTAAAAAAAAAAAAAACAAAAACAAAAACAAAAAGAACCCATGAAGTGACTCTAAAAGTTGAGTTTTATTTGAATGAATAATGAAAAATCATATTGTATACTCACATGAAAGCAAGGCTTACCGATCCTAAATGCATGAGTTTGAAATGAAGAAAGGTCATCTTTGATAATCTTTTCACGAGGCTAAAATATATCATTTGCAGTCCCCTTTTGAGCCTAATGCTTTTCTTGAGATAAATAACCTTGGCTAGGATCACACCCCACACTAGGAGCAAGTGCGATGACATAGAGAAAACCTTAATGATCAAAAATGCCAAAGCAATACTAGGGGGCATAAAAGAAAATTCTCAATCATCAAAGGTGCCCAAACAAAGCTAGGGGGCATGAAAAAAAATCCAAAAGTTTTGAGCATAAAAAAAAAAACAATATGATGATGCTCAAAACCATATAAAGAAAACAAAAGCAAAGAGAAAGAGCCCAAGCCCATCACTAGGGGGCACAATAGATAATTTTCAAAAGACATTCAAATGGCAAAAGGTCAAGAAACAAACACAAGTGATCTTTAGTCTTAAATCCCTTAAACACTTTTTGAGCTTGTAATATCCTTTTTCTTCATAACCAATAGCCCAAGCCTACATTATATGCCTAATTAAGCCTTTTCTGATCAAAGGCAAGCAATCTGAATCGGTAGGCAGTGCTTTCTCATGCGAACCAAATCATTATTCATGCAAATAAAACAAATGCTTTGAAAATCGGTTCTATGTAACCCTCAAATTGAAATTTAAACCTTTTTTGACCAACTAAGTGTCACTTCACATTGTTCGCCAAAAGCAAAACAAAAAAGTTTTCATCACTTCTGATAACCTCTCCATAGGAATCACTTGAATTTCTTCGGAATGAGTTTGTTTTGAATCGATGTCAAAAGGATTTATGTGTCTGGAATAGCTTTGAAATTCCAAAAATTTTTGCATGAAAACAACTCTTTGTCAAACCTTCCTTCGCAGAACCTCATCGCCAAACCTGATTTGAATACTTGGGGCATGATCAAGCTAGGGGGCAAATAAAAAAAAAATACATGATAGGGTTGGCTCCATGATTCCCTTTCTAAGAAAATGTCGGGCAAAATTGGCAACCCTTGAGACAATGGACGGAGGACAAAGAAGTATGATGATATCAAGTCTTTCCTAGAGGTCAAAATCACAAGAGATGACTCGAGTAAGCAAGACCGAAAAATCGATCAAAGTTCACTGCCAACACTCCAACTTTTGAGAAAAGAAAGACACCATGAAGAAATGGGGACCTATATTTTCTCAGGTAAGTATACATGCATATTGACCATAATGCATTGCTTTCAACATTGTCAGATTAGTGTTTCATCATCACCTTTTGGGTAGTGCGTTTTCTAACCATACCTTATTTCGAGTGCACCTTTGAGCCCTCACTTCCTTTTGTGTGCGCCTTTGAGCCACCATTTCTCAAGTAGTGCGTTTTCTAACCCTACCTCATTTCGAGTGCGCCTTTGAGCCCTAACTTTTCAGGTAGTGCATTTTCTAACCCTACCTCATTCCAAGTGTGCCTTTGAGCCACCACCATTCAGGTAGTGCGTTTTTTAACCCTACCTCATTTTAAGTGCATCTTTGAGCCCTCATTTTTGTTTGAGTGCGCCATTGAGCCACCACCATTCAGGTAGTGCGTTTTCTAACCCTACCTCATTTCGAGTGCGCCTTTGAGCCCTCACTTCTTAGGTAGTGCGTTTTCTAACTCTACCTCCTTTTGAGTGTGCCTTTGAGCCCTCACCAACATTTTTCTGGGTAGGTCACCCATTACAACGCAATCAATTCTCCATGTTTTTTATCTGGGTAGGTCACCTATTACAATGAGACCATTCTTTCACCTAGGTAGGTCACCCATTACAATGAGACTGCTCTTTCCTTTTTCTTGGGTAGGTCACCCATTACAATGAGACCAACATTTTTCTGGGTAGGCCACCCATTACAACGCGACCAATTCTCCATATTTTTTAACCTGGGTAGGTCACCCATTATAATAAACCACTTTTTACACATTTTTTGGTTTTTGTTTAATGAGGTCGCCAAATGGGATCTTATATAGCTTTGGTTAAAGGGAATCACCAGATGAGATTTCAGGTTAAACGAGTTACGCATATTTTTTTGTTTTTAGTTTAATAAGGTCGCCAGATGGGATTTCATGTAGCTTTGGTTAAAGGGAATCCGCCAGATGGGATTTCAGGTTGACCGAGCTACACGCAGTTTTTAGTTCAAGTTGATGAGGTCGCTAGATAGGATCTCAGGTGGCTTTGGTTAAAGGGAATCGCCAGATGGGATTTCAGGTTGATCGAGCTACACGCAGTTTTTAGTTCAAGTTGATGAGGTCGCTAGATAGGATCTCACGTGGCTTTGGTTAAAGGGAATTGTCAGATGGGATTTCAGGTTGACCGAGCTACACGCAGTTTTTAGTTCAAGTTGATGAGGTCGCCAGATGGGACCTCCGGTGGCTTTGGTTAAAGAGAATCGCCAGATGGGATTTCAGGTTGACCAAGCTGCACGTAGTTTTTAGTTCCAGTTGATGAGGTCACCAGATGGGATCTTCGATGGCTTTGGTTAAATGGAATTGCCAAATGAGATTTCAGGTTGACCGAGCTATACATATTTTTTAGTTTCAGTTGAATGAGGTCGCTAGATGGGATCTCAGGTGGCTTTGGTTAAAGGGAATCGCCAGATGGAATTTCAGGTTGACCGAGCTACACACAGTTTTTAGTTCCAGTTGAATGAGATCGCCAGATGGGATCTCATGTAGCTTTGGTTAAAGGAAATCTCCATATGGGATTTCAGGTTGACTGAGCTACACACATTCTTTGGTTTTGGTAAAAGAGGTCGCTAGATGGGATCTCAAGTTAACAAAAGAAAAGAGTAAGTTCTTTAGATGAGTGGACACAACAAGTTAGGAAGACAAGTTTTTCTTTACAAAGCTTACTATACAAAACATTGAGGAGTTTTGCTTCGTAAGCATTGTAAAGAGGGGGCATCTGTTGCTACCCATTTTTTGACTCATGTTTTTATAAATTTTCAGAAAAATCCAAAAATAGAGTAATACAATGAAAATTCAAAAAATGTGTTTTTTAATATATTTTCATCATTTTTAGCATCGTCTAAAAAGAATTTAAATTTTTAAAGGTCTTTTGAACGCGTTCAACTTTTCACGCGTTATTTTTAAAATTTTTTATTTTCCTTATTGAGTCGACGTGGATATTGCTCGTTTTCAAAAAATACAAAAAAATTAAGAAAAATCAAATTTACAAAAAGAAAGAAGTTGAGGGACCAAGTTTGGAAACCTAGCAACATTGTTTCCTATAAATATTGGTCCCCTCAACACACTTAAAGGGGAGGACAATTTTGAAACATTAGAAAAATACAAAAAAAGAAAACCATAACCCTAAACCCATCTTTTTTTCAAGGAGCGGCGCGCCCCCCTTCCCATTAATCAAAAAAAAAACCAGAGAGAGCAGGGGCGGCTACAAGCCTCCCTTTCCCTGTTTACAGAGGCCGGCTGGCCCTCCCCTTTGATTTTCTTCTTCCCCTCAGCAGCCGACAAAAAACCCACAACCCCCTCTCGTTCAAAACCAAATCGGAGCAGCCACTATGTTCCTCCAAGCCACAGATCTTCCCTCTCTCACCTGAACAACCACCATAACCACAACAGCTTGCCCTCGTCCACTTCCCCTCTCAACCGAACCGTTTCCCCCATCTCCATCGACCAGCCTTCCAAAGGCAGCCAGCTGACCGGCAGCCATCACAAGCCGCTACCACAGACAGGAGTGAAGACCACTCAGCAGCACACCCATTGAGCCACCAGCGCCATCCACTTTGTCAGCCGGCAGCGCCGTCCACACCTGGCCACAGATTCACCGCCGCCCAACTACCCGCCACCTGAAGCAGAGGAGAAGAAGAAGAAACACATAACAGACCAATCTGTAGAAAGAAGCGGATCCGAAACCGAGAAGAAGAGAAGGAGAAGCCAGATCTGACAAGAAGAAGAAAAAACCGAAGCAAATTTCAAAAACAAGGAAATAAAAACTAAAATCAACTGGTTGTTGCGTTTTTATTGTTGTTGCAGGTCATCGCTGATGTAGGGAGACAGAGAAGAGGAAGAGGTTCCCGATCCACTGGTTTTTGCCACCTTCATCGGCGGCGGTGCGTGAATCCACACGCTGCTAGTGGCGGTGGGGCGTGGAACAACGCGCCACCACTGTTCCGATAGCTCCAGAAGTTGGCCTGACACTGTTCCGGGTTGTTTTGGGTCATTTTTGTAATTTTTAAATTGTGTAATGTAATATTTGTTTAGTTTCGAGTTTTTGTAATTTGTATTTTGTAAATATGAAAGCAAAACAAGGAAAAAAGAAAAGAAAAGAAAAGAAACAAAAATATAGTGAAAGTGTATGTATGTGTTTGTATTTGTTTTATTTTTTTATATATTTTTTTTATGATAAAATTGTAAGGATTAAAGAAGAATTTAATATTTTGATTGGATCACGGTCAAGAATTATTAACTTATACATAAGTTGTATTTCTAATATCCGATGAAAAGCAATTATTAAAACTTCTTTAACACATCAAATTCACGAAGCAGCTTATCTCAGGTAGGGTGCGTTAGGGGTGCTAATATCTTTCCTAACCACAACCAGTCCCTTACCCGCGATCTCTGACAAGACCAGTACATCTGGTTTCCTAGTAACCCGCAATTAATTACTAGGTGGCGACTCCAACGAACCAATCAAAGCAACCAACACAAAACGAGGAGAGACAAAAAAATTGCCAGCCGATACGACGCGGATTTTGACGTGCAACAAAAGAGATGATAGAAAACTAGACCACTAAGAAAGCAAAAGCTAAGCACTTGGAAATAGAAGTTATAAGATCAAGCAAAGGGTCAATATACATAATATTTTAGAAAAAGGAGTCATAAAGTGTTAATATTTTATCGATATGTTCATATTTAGTATAGCCTAGAAAAAAAAAAAATTATTAATCCACAAGGAGGAGATCTTGATTCTTGACTAGTGAAAGATATTCTCCATGTACAAGTCGTTTTTATGATTTATATCAAATTGGTTATTTGAGAACACTTGCGACATTACTTTTGTTTACAAACAATCTAATTTAATTAAAGGTTATATTTATTTCTTCTTCTAAAGTTTGAACCATTCGAACATATTTGCTAGATTTTCCACATCATCTAAGTAATTATTAGGTTTGAGATTTTTATTAAAATGTATATAATTCAAACTATGTAACCCAAGATCCGTTTAGTTTCTTCCTTATATTACATATTAAAAGGGAAAAAGAAAAACTTATTTGCACGGAAACTAAAGACTCAATACCTTTTCTTTTTTCTCTCCAGAAAATGAGATGAATTGAATCATAAAGCACATCGACTTCAACGAGATGAAAGAAACGTTGACCACTAAGAACGCAAAAGCTAAGCACTTGGAAATAGAAGTTAACTAGCAGCAACGGAGCTTGTTATAAGATCAAGTAAATGGTCATTATACTAAATATTTTAGATAAAGGAGTCATAAAGCATTAATATTTTATTGATATGTTCATATTTTTCATTATCAGTGCAAGAAACTTATATATTAAAATATACAATAGAGATATGAACTAAGCACCTGTACCACTGCCAAGTTTCTAAATTCTGATGTTTGTCAAACTTATCAACAAAGTAAACTTGTTACAACTGACTTGAACTTTCCATTATCAATAAAGCTCTCTCTTTTTAGCACAATAACTAATTTTCTTTGGAGTCTGGATATCTTTAAAAACATAAAGGATGGGGAAAAAAATCAAAACATAATGTTTCTCGTCAATTTAGGCAATTAAACACCTGTTTTGGAACTTTACAGTCATCCCCACCCCATATAAAGATGAAGATATGCTTTGTGCCTCCCAGCTCCTCACCTGCTCAAAAGCAACAGGCGAAAATATTCAAGGACTCAATATTCTTCATTGCATTCTAGAAGTTCAAGATTCAAGATCTATGTGTTCATATGTTGTTTCTTTTTTTGAACTAATATCATATATAAGGTTACAATGGCACAATCACAAGATACACCAAATCTAAGAGATTATCCATTGAACGATGCAATGGAAGATTTAGTATAACCTGACAAAAAAAAAAAAAAAATTCCACATGGAGGAGATCTTGATTCTTGACTAGTGAAAGATATCCTCCCTGTACAAGTCGTTTTTATGATTTATATCAATTTGTTTATTTGAGAACACTTGCGACATTACTTTTGAATGATAGAATTTAACCTGACATATTAATGGTCAAGGCATGCTTCTGCCCTGTAGCACTGCTCCAGTCTTGTATTTAATAATTCGGTCCATATATGTATGTGTGTGTGTGTGTGTACACAGAAGTTTTGCACTCTCCACATAAAACGAAGCCTTGTGTGTGTACACAGAAGTTTTGCACTCTCTACATAAGACGAAGCCTTACTATTAAGACATCGAGAGGTATCCACAGATTATGATACCTTCTCTTTCTGTCATTTATTGATCGAGTACAATATTACTAGTCTTGATTATCTATGTCGGATGCTAAATAATTACATTCTTATCGTATTGTTAAAGAATATCTTTACATCATTTTTAATTAATTCCCCTGAGTATTAATCTTAAAAAAAAATTAGGGCCGGCTGCAAAGAGAGAAAAAAAGTTTTGATGGCCGAAGGCTCTGATATCAAGTTGAGAAATAATTAGGAGGCTTAACCTAATAGTTAGCCAACCCTTTCTATATATATGAGTAGGGCAATATACAATAGTAAAGGTGGAGATTACCACATAAGAATATGACTACAATATTTTCTATATAGTTACATTCTATAATAGTCTCATCGGCCAAGATTATTTTTGGATTTGTGATTACTTTTATGTTTACGATTTTAGAAAAAATAATTTTTGAAAAAAAACACTTTTTTTGTGTGATTACTTTACGTAAAGTTATGATTAAAATTATGGATGAACATGAAATTACTAAATAGGATATCAATTGTTTCCATACTTGAAATTGAACAAATCAATACATATTTAATTCTAACTACTTGAAAATAAAATTCTACACAAACACTAACATTAACACACTTGGTTGTACATGAAGAAGAGATTAAAAGATTTAATAACAAAAGATCTGGGTTGGTTTTTTTTTTTTTAAGTTGATGTTTAGGCCAGCTTGCTTGTATTTCTATTAATTTTAGGGGCCTTAAAGTTAATTACCATGTAAATTTTTAATGATCTTGAGAGAAATCAAACTCGTGACCACTAGAAAATAAATCCAAAACCTAACCAGATAAACTTCCTCTTAAGATTAGGTGTTGGTTTTTATTGATCTTGGTTGTGGATAGGTGGTGTGTAGTGTAGATCTGGTTTTGATTTATGTGTTTTGTGGCTAGAAAGAAAAAAAAAAAAAAGGATGAAAACACTACTTGCCTGGGACAAGTACAGGCTACGCAGCTAGCAGTACCATGGACAAATGAGTAATGATGTATGATTTGATGATGATTCCATAGCAAGGAATACTTGCCCTAGATAAGTACAAGCTGTACAGCTAGCCAGCATAACATGGACGAATGAGCAAATATGTATGATTGATGATGATTCCATATCACAGACTATTTGCAACCTCTCATATATCCGTGTGTGTGTATCAGTTCTCGATACAAATAATGAATAGTTTCTTATGTTATAATCCAAGATCTGAATTAGAGGATCTTCAATACTTTTTTTTTTTTTTAAATCCCTGAAATTGTTTGAGGTATTAGTTTTTCAAAACAATACTAAACTAAATTATTTCCAGATTCTTTTAAAAGATTATCTTTTTAAAAATAAATTGAACAAAACAACTTGTTTTTTTATTAAAAAAAAACATGGGTTAAACAAGTATTAATTTAGATTCATGAAAGTCTCGGATGCATGAATCATTAGATAAACCAGGTTAAACAAGTATTAAGTTAGCTTTTTTATTTATTTATTTACCATTCATAATCTTGCATATATCAAACCAAACTCATTACAACCATATAAAATAGACTGAATATTAAAAGTGGTCCACTAAATTACATATGGCTTAAGATTCTCATGGATTCTCATCATAGCAGGCTTTTTCTTGCATCGAATAAAAGAACATAAAACCGAGTCAACTAAAATCATTAAATTAATTAAGTTTTGAATCAATTGTGATCTTGGCTACTTATTTGCTAGTAATCCTTTCCATTTCCTTACCTTTAAGTCTCATTCTTGGGCCCAATAATTTCTAATGATATATTATTTATTCAAATGGAGTGATCAGAAATCATTAAAATTAACGAAGAACAGAAGATACTGATCTTGTCACAAAATTAATAATGCTAGCTACTAGGAAGTTACTGATCTTGGCACATAATAATACTAGCAACTAAGAAGTTTCCTGGCTGATGATCCCACACACACCTTTGGGTCCAAGAATGTATATCTTGTGGAGATCATTTCATGAGCTCAATCAAGCCCTTCACTTTCCGGGAAATGAGTCTTTGCAAATATTTGACTTTCTGTGACTACTTAGACCTTAAAGTGACAAGTAGGAATAGGAAAATGAAAGACCAGGTTGATAATTAGGGAAATTCTAGCCCTTTTACAAAACAGCATCTTGTGCATATTCTCACCACCCCCCCGGTTTCTTTCCTTGAGAAACAATTTATCACTCCTGTGGCGTATGGGATGATGTCAATAAGAAGGCTCTTGAGGTCTAATTCCACGGCTTAAATTGTTAGTTTATGTTACTTGGAAATTATCTCCAATTTAACTGTTGTGGTTGTATAAGCTCAACCAATAATTACTCATGAATTTTATTTCAGAAAAATTATCATATATTCATCACATCTTGGCAATTCAACTTGATAAAATTAAATTATAATAAACAATATCAAATTTATCAGATTAGAAGGGACTATATATAGTATAAAAGACAACTCAATTGGACCGATTTTTTTTAGGAGCTTTTTTGCTGAATTGATACAAATATAAAGCCTAAATTAATTGTTGAATGAGCGAGAAAAAATAGCTAAATTGGTTGTACAAATATAAAGACAGCTCAATTTAACAATAATCTTTGTAGGAATATGGTTATAAATGCAATGAGAATAAATCAAGGTCAGACAAGTCAATGTCCAATCATAAATAAGAACCTAATGCAGATGCGGCGATATTTTTTTATTTTTTAAAAGATTATAATGAATCATTATGAGATGGTTCCACAAATCATAGTAAATTATCAGTTGTTGCATAGGCGTTCACCATAAAGTTAAATTATAAGTTGAGTGAGGCCGCTTATGATAGAATTGTTGAATAAGCGATAAGCTTTTTACTTGAAGGGAATAAGCTGAAAGAGAACTTTTATACTGCTAAGTCCATGATGAAACCTCTTGGCTTAGGATACTAGAAAATTGATATGTGTCCAAACTTTTGCATGTTGTACTACCTGAAAAATGCAGAGTTAATCTAGTGTAGAACATGTGAGCATTCTCATTATAAACCCATGAATGGCAGGGGAAGGACTCTTATTGTACATAGAAAACTTGGATACTTTTCAATCACACCTAGACTGTAGAGATTATTCATATCACCAAAGACTGTTAAGCATATGACAAGGCACCAATCATATGATGTGTTGGATGGGGTGATGATACACCCTTTCGATGGTGAAGCCTAGAAACACTTTAACAATGTGCATCCTTAGTTTTCAATGGAGACAAGGAACATGTGTATTAGATCATTTATAGATGGATTCAATCCATCCAGGTCATTCACAGCTCTTTATTCTTATTGGCCGATGATACTCACGGTTTACAACTTGAAATCAGAGATGTGTATGAGGTTGAAGTTTATATTTTTATCTACGATCAAACTTGGTTCTAATAGTCCGGGTTCAAATATAGATATTTATTTTTAACTGTTGATTAATGAGTTGAAGCAGTTGTGGTTATCTAGGGCTTTAACTTATGATGTATTAAGAAAAAACTAGCATGTCCATACTATATAAAAAATAACAAGGCATTTACGCTAACAAATAGTGATAAAACATATTTTTTTTAATATCACCAATGGTTTTTGTCAACGGATTAATGATTAAGAAAGAACAAAAATGACTTCTTTGTTGGCAGAGTTGAAAGGGATATTACCCCACTGCTTTTTTTAGGTGAAGAGTTGTATAGCATGGTGTTAAAGTATGATGAAATTATATTTGGTTTTCAATTTGTAAGTAGAAATTTCTTGATTTTGGTTTGACTTGTAATTGAGTAAAGCAAAGTATTTTCTAGGAGCTTTATTATTGGAAGACCTTGATGTCATGCACATAGAAAAGAACATGTTTGAGAACTTTTTAAATATAATTATAGACGTGAAAGGGAAGAAAAAGGATAACATTAAGGCTATAATGGATATAACTTTATTTTGTCACCATAAAAATATGAAGTTGGTTTATGCTGGGTTAACGGTCACAAAACCCAAAGTCAACTTCACCTTAAACAAGAATACACAGTCGTTACTTGTCTACCAATAACTTTAAAGTCTATATTTTCCTGATGGACATGCCTTGAACACATCAAAGTTAGTGAATTTGAAGGATTGTAGATTATTTGGAATGAAGAGCTATGATTGCCATGTATTTATAAAACCACTTATTCCATTAGCTCATTGAGATTTATTGTCAAAAGGGATATGAGATGCACATACAAAGATTAGTTACTTCTTTAGACATATATGTTCCAACAAGTTGTAGACACAACACATAGAGAGACTTAAATTGAATATGCAAACTTGAGATGATATTCCCTCCATTATTTTACAACTCGATAGAACATCTACCCATATATTTACCGTTTGAGGCCCAATCCAATATAAATGGATCTATTCATTTAAGAGGTTAAGGATTAGACATGCATCGTAATTAAATTTTTGTTGTCTTTCTTTGTATATTTCAAAACATTCATTTAATTCTATCCAGGTAGTTATTCAACCTTAAGAGAAATATATATGTTTGTATATTTCAAAGACCATAGGAACTGTTCCCCCTCACCTTAACATTTTTCACACTGTTTATTACATACATGTATATCAATGAAATGTGTCCATCGATATATTTTACAGACCATGAAAATTGTTCCCCTTCTCCCTAACATTGTTTATGGTGTTTATTTCATATGGATATACCGAGAGAATGTTTTTATCAGTATATTCTAGAGACTATAAGAATCATTCCCCTTCTCCTTGGCATTGTTCATGGTGTTCATTACATACTAGTATATTGACGGACTGTGTTTGTCAGTATATTCTAGAGACCATGAGAACTATTCACTTATAAATGCGTTGATTGTTAATATTCTTTTTGACTATTGGATTTTTTTCCAACGACATCACTAACAAAATTAAAAGTCATCAACAATATTTGGAGGGGCTTTCTGAAATTTTTTGTGACAGTCACAAATTTTCATTTGACTTTACTAATGGAATGAAACGTCATCTAGAATTCTGTTGGTAAAAACTAAATTAAAACACTAAATTTAGAACAAACAAGGCTTTATGTTCTCTTTTCTTCTCTTACAACACCATTTCTCTCTCTTTCTCTTCTCTTCTCTCTCACCTTTTTAGTCTAAATCAAGCATTCTCTTCTCTTCTCATCCTTAGGTATGTTGTCTTTTTTTATTTTTCTTTCTCTTATTCTTTTTTTTTTTTTGGGTTTATTAACAATCTCTTCTCTTTATTTTTTTTAATTATCAGTTGAAATTAAACACACAATTAAGGTAAGTATTTTTCATTCATTTTTCTTCCTTTTTTTGTGTTTTTTTGCATTATTTTTTTGTCATTATTTTTTGTTCATTTTTCTATTGCACGTCACAAGAACATGATCACTCCTAGTTCTTTTAGTAGTAATGCTGATGACATGAGTCATTAGGTGCCAATCAAGAACATATACTCGAGGCACATAGATCGACTTAAGACACCGGCTTGTCGAGTGCAATGCCATAACATCGAGGTGGGGTCCCTTCACTATAGGATCCATTTACCTACAAGTATGAGGTTTAGTGGAAGGAAGACATTTCAATGTAAGTTTGTTTAACTTTTACAATGACATGTTTAATCATTTTTGAAAAAATAATTTCATTTAACAAAATGCAATTTATGGTTTATACATATTGAGGTTGCAAGAAACAAATAACATTGGCTTTTAAATCATTGATTAAAATTCAATTGTTTCAATGGAGCTAGGTTTTTCAAACATCCTGAATGAAAATAACAAATCGATGCATGATTTTCAAGGTTCAAGGTTTATATTAACTTAAATATTCTTTTATGTTAATTTGGACCATTTATTGAAAATACTGAAATTTTTCTTTTTATAAATTTTTACTTCAAAGAAAAATTTGAAATGGGAGAGTTAAAAATAATATTGTGAGAAGGGTTTGAGAGAATAACGTTGCAATTAGGTAAGATTGAATTCAGGATAGTTTTTTTTATTTCAAATATTAAAATTTTATTTTGCATTTACTAACAGATAATTAATTTGTACCATATAAGTTGTGTGATTTTTTATACGAGACGTAAACGAAAGCTAAAAAATTTGTAAAAAAAAAAGAGTTTTCAAGTTATAATGATGTGACGGTTTAGAAAGATTTCAGATTGCTGCATATCTCAGAGGTTGTATGGAAAAAATCCATTCAGCAAGTGACATTCACGCGTTTCATGCAATGGTCACAGTCTAGTGTAGAAAATCAAAACCAGCGTGTTCACGGTTTCGTTACCATGTACACCGATGGCTCTATTCTGTTTCTTTTGTATGCAAAGCATATGAAAAGATTTTTTTATTAGATCCATTTTTTATTAGTTGTTTTTTATAAATATATTTAGCTGACAACATTTTTTCTCTTTCAGACTACGATTCTTAGACATGAGTCAAGCTCAATGAAGCTTTTTCTTAAAACGCATGCGCAAAGTGATGACCCAAAAAAAAAAAGTGTAGCAACTAGTGGATAGTCGAGCTTAACACTTTGTGGTATGTTGGTTTTCAATATCTTTTTTTCTTAAGTTAGTATTTCCTTGAATTTAATGAATTTATTTTTTCTTTCTAATATACAATAATAACTATCGGTTTAGGGAGTAGACACACATGGATGATCCTTTGACCTATCTGGATCTCGATCCGAATTTGTAATTGAAGGTAAGATCATCTGGTGGACTCGATAGAAGTCATGCATATGAACTCTCTAATACTACAACTGAGAACTTGTGGATGACCTGTAATGCTTCAACCGTTTGGATGCTTGCAATCGATTCCAAGCACTCAAACTCCAGAGCTCGCGACAATGTTTGATCAACGAGTATTGACTCGGACGACCCATCTTAATGATAAATGTGAATGGCTTACTATTGATCATAAATAACCCCATCAATTAGTAATGGAGATGAGATCATAGATGGGTGGTTCATGTGCACCTTTTAATTGGCCCCATGGTCCTGGCGACAACCAACCTCCTCCTCCTCCTCTAGCGCCACCTTTATTTTAAATTTATTGTATTTTTTGAACATGCATGCAATATTTAAATTTGTAATAAATAATTTATTTTTAATATTATTTTAAAAAAATTATTTACAGGTTTACCACAAAACAACTCTATCATTATTATTCTAGACAGTTGAAAAACAATTACTACAAATGTCACTATTACTGATGAAGTTACTGACGAAACTAGATCGTCGGTATATTACAGAAAGTCGGAAAAAAATTACTGCAAATACCACTGCTACTATTAACTCACATACAAAATTATAGATGGTATTTTATCGGTGATATGTTATATTTACCAATAGATATACTAATAGACAAATAAAAACACCGATGACATTACATACAATTTTCCTGTTAGTGATATGTTAAATTTACCGATGGAGTTACTGACAGAATTAAAAACTAGTAAATTTTTTTTGCACGCTTTATATCTATCTGTAAATCCATCAATATATTTATTATCGATAGACTCATCGATAATCTATAAATTATTGATGAGAGTTTTTAATAGATTGTTTTTGTTTGTGAGCCTGCTAGTATTATATATACTGATAGATTACTAGTGTAAATACTAATAGAAATTTCTGATAATAAATCTGTTAAATATGATAGTTGCTTAAGGTGTATGGGATCTAACCTTTTGAGTTTGATTTGATCTAACTGGATCTGATTGGATCCCTTGTATATTATCTGGCATCAATTCAAGTCGGTTGTCATATAATTAGTTTTTTTTTTGTTAGAACTACCGGTTTTTTTAGGCTAATTTTTAGGCCATTATTAAAGTTTTCTCAAGTCATTGCCATTGACACCATTTTTCTCCTTTTGGACGGTGCATAATTTCTATTGGTTTCATTATCAATTGTGCTTGCGTTTTCTTCTTTGAGTATTTTGCTATATCTACCTTTTAGTCCCTTTGCTCTATATATGGAAGCAGCATTGGAGGCCATTTTTCAGAGAATTAGCTCTCTAAAACGAAAGGGAAACTACTTCATTGTATACTTCGAAGATGGTGCCGCATGGGTTCAGGTTCAATCCCACAGATGAAGAGCTCGTCCAATTCCTAGACAGAAAAGCTTCTGGCCAAGAAATGCCACTTCATTTCATTCTCGAAACAAATGTTTACGAGCGTGAACCACAGGATCTTGAATGTGCGTCATATATGCACTATGTATTTCTTTGTTCTACTGCATGTAGGGCTCGTGATTTCTCTTCCCTTTTCTCTGTAATAATGGTATAGTGGAAATGAATTTTTCAAGCTTTTTTGCACGTATACTATATATTTTCTAGGGTTCATGTTTAGAGGGATAATATCATATTCCATGATCTTGTCCATCCATTGAAATTTACAGTATCAATGTTGAGTTTATGGTATTTTCTACCTTACTATGATATCTGACAGCTTAAGTCAGATCTCTATAACAAAATTGTTACATGCAGGGAATCAAACCGCGCCTTTAAGCAATGGTGAGAGATACTACTATTGTACGAGGGAGACAAACTATTCGAGGGAAGTACTCGGTCGAGGATGGTGGAAAGCTACGAGCCATGTCAAGAAAATACATGCTAATAATGATGATCAACTTCTTGTTGGGAACAAGAGGCCTTTAACATTCCATAGGTTCAAGGACAATGAAAGAAATCGCAATAATGCCGTCAAGACTAACTGGATTATGCATGAATACAGCCTTGAATCAAGAACCACGGTACTGGTTTTAATATTTTTGCGTGCTCAGTTCTAAGTTAATTAGTCTTAATTAATTATATGAATCTTCTTATGTTTGTTTCATTTGTACTACTTCCATTTTGTTAGGACTGGAGGCTTTGCAAGATTAAGCACAAGGGTAAACCAAGCGTGCAAGAAGAGATGGAGAGTATGAGGAAACAATATTCATCGAGGAATGATTTCGAAGCCGGAAGTTCGACCATTTTGTCGATGGGCAACAGCAGCAGGAAACAGACCTCATCACGGCCAACAATTATGAAGGATATGATCATGAATCCTATTATCAATGGAACAATATGCAGCAGTCACCACCATATCCATATGATCCTTATCTACCGGCGCCACCGAGTACTAGTAGTGGTCACTATTATGTGGAGCAGCAAGAGAAGTTAGAGTCCAGTGATGAGCACCCATTTCCTAGTCTTTGGTCTTGGACAAACTAGGATTTTGTTGCATCTAAATCCAGGTTGCTATGAATGTAAGAAAAAATTGCTTGTGCATGTGTTGGTACAGGGAAGGTGTCTCGTTGCCTTTCTGTTACTGTAGTCATTATTGCTATGTTAGAAATAAATACGATTGTTCAGTACTTGTTTATCCCCTCATTTACGACGTTGTTCTTCTTTCTTGGTGCTAAAAACTGTAGCTATACCGATTAGCTACCCTGGATCCATACTAAAATACATTGATGCTACTATTTTTGGTAAAATTGGGGAATATCCTTTGTAGCCAAGTTCGGATATATATTAACAGAAACTAAATACACATTTGTTCAAACAAGAATCAACATCTATTCATTTTTTTATTTGATATTCTTTTTGAAACCTGCAACAATAATGATGGATATTATACAAGAAAAATACGCAAATTCAATGTTGTTATGCAATATTGCATCTATATTCACAAGAATCATGAATTTTATTTCATTACATGTCAATTAGAGTTAAATAATGTGTATTTATAATAAATCCCGGTCATTCTAGGATATCAGTAATTTTAATAATATCTATTTATCATACCACGGGGGTGTTGGCCCTCATCACCTATCAATCATTTCGCTGCCCCTTGTTTTAAATGTAACATTATTTATAAAACTACAAACTACAATGATATATCATTTATAGGTATTCTTGAATCTACATCAATTGAATTTAAGTTCTCTAATCAAACAACCTTAAAGAGAAACATGTGATCTAGCGTAATATATTTTAAGGATAATGAAAAAATAATGTAATTTTCATAAAAGTTATTGACAAACAAATTTTTTTTTAATAGTGAATTATAGGTCACACTGTACTAGCTAGGTTGTTATGTTTGTAATACTTGTAAACGTACATCAAGAAATATACTTTTCTTGATAAACCTAATTGCATTAGTTCCGACCCTTTTTAATTTTACAAAAAAAAATATACTTTTCTTTTAAGTTTTTGACGTACAGTACATTCGTACTGTGAATTATCATACATCAACACTTTAAGTATAAATATGTACAGATAGATCAATTGAATCCATTGAGTGAAGGAGGATTTGAATGTTCATATTAGCAGATTTAAACATCGTAACTCTCATTCTCTTCAAGAAGTAAAATTCAGATTCAGCTCTAATTCGCATTATTGAATTTTGTAGGGTCCAAACACACGCAAATGAGTAATATTCCTACACATAACTATCAATCCAACATCGTCCACTTACTTGCTGGTAGCTACATGTGGAATGAATGCCAACAGTGTTGTATACATGTACAGTGGAAAATGTGAATGCATCCTTCCGTTCATACTAATTTAGCTCTAGGAGTCAAAGGTACGTAGATTCTTGTGAGATTTCAATGTGTGAAAAGGAAACAAGAGCAAGAACACATGCATGGAATATGGAAATGAATGTGAGGTATAAATATCCACAAATCATCTGCAAAGGTACGGCTAGTATTGTCAAATACTAGCAATATTAGCAAATAATTCGTCTTCCTATCCAACTGGCAGCCAACAAGCAACCTTTCCTATCCAACTGGCCCTCTCACACATGAGGAAAAAGAGGGTGGTTTTGCTTTTCCTTAGTTCCAGATCATTGAAAAGACCCCATTGATGTTGATTGGAACAAGGAATAGGAACAGTCGGTCATCATGGAATAAGAACAGTGCTACTGTAGGGAAAAAATATTAATTATATTTTAAGATATATATAAATATAATTTAAATTTATTAAATTAAAATGATTTTAAAATTTTACTATTAAACGATCATAAATTTAAATTTTATCATCCTACAGTCAATGCAGTACCAAAAGGGGACATCCTTCATGAAAGACAAGACCATGCTATCCAACGGGCACGTGTAGGGCCACGGCTCATGCAAATGCATACGTTTTCCAAGCCTGTTGGATGAGTGAGGTTCCTGTCATTTGCAAGTGATCATGAAATCCTCGTTTGGACACGCATCTGCTACTTCCATTGAAGAACAGCTTGCCTTAAAGTCCTTTGTATCTATCGGGGCCAAGTAAACGACGTAACAAAAAATTCAGACTAGAAAACAAGTAACAAGCTGAAAAAGGCCCACATGAGAATTTAGACAGAAACTAGGAAGCTGGCGTGATTGTGATTATTTTTTAAATAATTTTTATATAAAAATATATATTAATTATATTTTTTATTTTTAAAATATTATTTTTAATATCAGTATATTAAAATAATTTAAAAATATTTAAAATAAATTAATTTGAAGTCATGTATATGAAATTTCTAATACTATTATTGAGAACTCATGGATAACATGTAGTATAGTATTTGGTTGAACTTCGGGAGCTCATTGTCAAGGCTAGCCATGGCTGGTAGGGGTTAGAAGAAGAAGAGAAGGAGTAAATTTTTCATGCACAATAAACTTATCATTTTAACCCTTCACAATTTAAATCTTATAACTTGTTTTTAAGGGTAATATGGTTTTTTCATCAAGATATTTTTACTATTACAAGATTGAATATAAGTGGAGAATTCTTTTAACCTTTTATTTGCTTAGCATAATGTCTAAAATATCTTTAAAAGTTGAATTTTCTTAACTGCATGAATATATTTTGGCTTTTTTCTTCTTCTTTTTAGCATAGTATATTTACTAAATATTTTTTGAATAAAAAAATCTATAGCAATGATTGAAGGGCTTTTTGGTTAGGAACGTTTGTGTATTTATATAAATTAAATTAATTTAAAAAATAAAAAAAAACTATTGGTATATACAACCCACGTGACTGGATGTGAAAGGCGTCTGTATCTTTTAAACGACAAGTACGACTTTTCCCAGATGCCAAAATATGCTTACTGTTGTCTCTTTCAAAGAATAACGTGGAGGTTTGGTAGTGGTTGAATTCTCCCTTTCTTTCAATATCTTCCCCTTGCAACGCACGCTAGTCTAGCCAAAATTAAGAGAAGTCCTGGTTTCATGAAATTAATGGTGCATCCTTGTTTTGAAAAACAAACAGAATCTCGAAACTTCTCGATAAGGTTGGCAATTTTTAGGCATCAAAAGGCTTTCAATGCAAGCTTGTATAATAATACCCTTTAGGTCTTTTTTTTCATGGATGCATGGCATTCATTTGTTGCCTCCAAAGACCATATAATTTCCTTGTTAAATCCAGTATTTTGCTTATATATTAAATTTCTGTTGTCAGCTATCAAGTGGGGAAACCATCAACTGAACTTCCCAAGGCACAAAAAGAGGCGAGGGGCCCACAGGCCTCGGAGTTGACATCACACTTGTGGTTTTACCCCAAACCACATTAATTTTACCTCAAAACGATGTCATTTTACTGCCCTAATGCAACAAGAAATTTTTATATTAATACTGTAGTTGTAGTTTAAATCACATTGAAATGGTCTAAACAAAACACAGATATGGTAGAGCGTGCATGGTACTTCAAAGCAATGCAACATGGAATTTGCTTCTCTTTGTTACATACAAGCTGGTTGTCTTTGTCCAGTATTTGTGCTTCCTTTCACTGTTTACACTTAACATTCTATCTTCTTTGCTGCAGGATGTTGTATGACAAACGATTTAGTGCCTTCCATTATCCTGTCACCGACGAGGATGCTCCAAACTATCGCTCTATAATCCAGAACCCTATGGACATGGCTACCATGCTGCAGCGTGTTGACTCTGGTCAATATATCACATGCTCAGGATTCCTGCAAGACATTGATCTCATTGTGACCAATGCAAAGGTGTGTTTTGTTCCTAGCTTCATTTAATTATATTTCTAGGTTCTCCTTTCTTTGTTCCTAGTTTCCAAGCCTTTTGGTTTTCCATGATTTTTCCTCTCATTTTGTCCCATCACCTGAAGCATCATTTGATGAATCCCTTTTCATAATATTTTACAGATGCATGGAATGTTGTCACAGATGGATCCTGCGCTTGTCACATACTGTGACAAGTTGCTCCTCAAGGGGGTCCTGTACAAATATCAGATGATTTAGGGGGATCTATTTTCCCTTCAACGCCAGTTGTGCAGCTTGGAACAGTTACTAGAACAAGTGCCAGGCTACGCAATGTCCAGCCTGATGTTAATCTGGATCAAAGCTACGAGGCCTTGAAATGGCAGAAGAAAAATGCTGATGCTACTCAAGCTGGTGTGTTCATTGGTAATGCTATACGCTTTGTCCTTCTGATATTGCTGTTTGTTTTTCCCACCTATCTGAATGATGTCTTGAAACATGTCAAGTTGCAATACACATTTTACATGTTCAATTTTGGTGCGGATACTGATGTAATAGATCAGTAGCAAGTAAAACTAATCTCAGCCACCCACTTCTTGTATAATAGACATGACCTGTTTGTAGTTCATGTTTTCAAATTTCCTTTCCTTGTTAGAAAAACCTCTCGTAAATATTGATAACTAAATCCTGAAGCCAGAAATCTCAATTTTTTTCTATTCAATATATGAATTTGATCTCACAGCCGTATTCCAAACTAGCATTCTCTTCTGCTTGTGCCCTTTATCTCACGTTTTTAACTCCTAATTTTCCTAGATTTGTTATATTTAATGTTTATTTCTTTGTCTGAACTCTTTAATTTGCCATATGATCGCTCTTCGGACAAGTCTCTGATCATTTTATACTTTCCATGAAAAACAGCTTCAACACCAGAAGATAAATCACGGCATCAGGATTCAGTACAGGAAAAGCCGCCGGAGGAAGCCGGGGCAGATGATATGAATCCAGACAGACCCGAGTCCTCTTCAGCCGATGACAGTCGACATGAAACTTCAGGAGGAGAAGCTTCTGGTCATACCGAAGGGAGTGGATCCCCTAAGATGTTACAATGTCAGAAGCCGAAGTCTCAAGCCACGTGGATCACATCAAGCGGCTTTTCGTGGAGCGCACTGAAAATTATGCATTCCACTGCTTGAAAGGCTCTACACTCGTATAATGAAGGGAATCTTCGAAACCAAGGACAAAGGAGTCGAAGATGATGTCCCCAGATACTCAATTTTGAGGTTTTTGGTGAAATTTGCAGAGAACACTGCAAACTTCTGAACTCGATACCTTTTTCCCTTAAAAACAGAGGATAAAAAAAATGAAATTTGAATACCTTTTTTCCCTTAAATATATTTATATGCAAACTAACTTATTTATAAAAAAAATATTTTTGCTCATAATCTTTTTAAGATTCGAAATTTGAATAATATTGTGAAGAATATATTTACATGGTAATTGAGTTAATTTTTTAAAGGTTACTTCACCACAACATCAAGATTAGGTTCCAATAGCTTTGCCCACACTATGTAATTATGTGAGGATCTTGATTTCATTTCTTTCCCATAAATTTTAGAATATTCCAGGAGTAACTACTAATATTTATTTAATAAAAAGATAAACATAAAAAAAAAAAAAGAGAAACACAAGAGAAATAAAAATAAAAATAAAATATTTTTGAGTTTGGATATAAATATTTTTATAATTTTTTATAAGTTTGGATATGATTTTCTCTTTTATTATCTAGTTTTATTTTTAAAGTGGATCCATAAAATAAGTATTGGTGATGATTGTTAAATTTCTTTAAAATTTTCCCTTGATGTTTATGTTCTCACTTCATCTCTTATATATGTAAGTGGGTTGCCTTTTGTAATTCTCTTTAAGACATCGTTTATTTTTATGGTAAAAAAAAATTTTAAAAAAATTTTAAATTGTTTTTTCTTTAAATTAGTTTTTTTAAATGTCTCTAGATCATTTGATATATTGATATTAAAAATAAATTTTAAAAATAAAAAATATATATATTTTTGAAGCATTTCTAAATGAAAAACACTTTGAAAAGAAACTGCTATTACAATAACAACACTATTTAAAAGTACTAAATAAAAAAAAACTTCATTTTTGAAAGGAAACTTCATTTTTTGTGCTTTTCCCTTAGGATAATTATTAATGATTAAAATATAAAATGACAAGGTACTAAAGTGAAATATTTCTTTCAAAATTAGGACTGTTGTAAGTTATCAAGATTACAAATGAAAATATATGTACAAAATAAAAAAAAAATTGTAACTTGCAAAAGCCATGATTGGATTGAAATTTGAATTAAGGTCTACTTTCTTTGACTCTATTTGACCTTTAACTTAAAATAATATTGGTTACTTTAAAGTTTTTATGCATATATTAATCAAATCCAAACCCTAATAATGTCTTTAAGTTCAGTTGTTATGATTTTTATTTTTTGAAACTTCTAAATACAAAATGGCTTAAATCTTGTCAAAGATTCAATATCTTTCACAAGAATTAATGTTGATCGAAATTTTCACCAGAACTCCTACCAAATATTTTATACAATCCAGATGCGTATGCAAATATGTCTATAAAAGAAGAGGTCGTAGAACAAAAGGGAAAGGAAAAACATAAGAGAAAATAGAGAGAAACAAATAGGAAAAAAAGAAAGAAGAGAGAAGAAGAAAAAAACTTAAACTAAAGGGCAAGGGTCTTATTCAAAAAGCTTTTGAAGCTTTAACACTTGTCTAGGGAGATCTGGAAATAAAAAGAAAGACAGACAACACCAAGAATTAATCCAGATTTAGATTTTTAAGCTAAAAAGGTGTATACATTCAAACTTTAAAGGTGGAGTCCATGAGGCTTGTTGGATCATTCTTTTGTGTTTAATACTAAGTCTTGAATGCCTTAATATGCTCTTGATTTATTTTTTCCTACCATTTCATTGCATAAAACCTTGGCTTAAGGGATGCTAAAGGTGGCAGCAAAGAGGCAGGAACACTTTCTGTTAATGAAAAGATAGCCCCTTATTTTAGGTAGTTGGTCTGACCATTTAAAATGAAAGTGGCTAGATTTTGAAGCACATTCTACTACAAATTGATTGTTGTTTTGAGTTGGTAGCTTTTAGGATTGTAAATCAATGCACTTTTTCTAAGTTTTTATATTATTTTGTTGTTTTTTCTTTACCATAATCATGTTCCTTACCAATAGTAGGGTTTATAGGGATAAAAAGGACACATATTAGAGGCCAAGATAGGCTTTTCTAGGTACATTTCACATCTATGGTTTTTGGGCAACCTGTTTCTAGGCTTAAAGTAGATTCATCCATTGAATCTTGTCTTTGGTGCTAGTTTCAAGGCTTGATTGGTTTAGTTTCTGGTTCAAGTTGGTCTGTCCATCATCTTTGATAAGTAATCTAGGTGTTTCTCACATCAATAATAAGTTTTAATTGATTTAAATTTTAGAGTTTTGGTTTTAAACTGAAACCCCTTTGTAGCAAAATCATGCAATTTTATTGATCATTAAAAAAATGAACCTTTGATTCTTGATCTATAGAGGATTACGAACAGAAACATCCCCTCCTTTACTCGTAGTCTACTCTAGATTGAGAACCATATTTTGTGAGGAGAAGAAGAACATTCATCTGTTTTGTTTAATCTTTTATATTTTATCCATTTTTTATTGAAAAATTTTTGAGTGTTTTGTGTTTTTTCCACTTTTGATCTTTTGGTTTTTGTTTTCTTTTCTTCGATTTGTTTCTAAGTTGATTCGGTTGGGTCAACCCTAATCAAGTTAGCCCGATTGTTTCAACCCGGTTGAGTCTACCTGAAGACCGAAATAATAAAAAAACAAAAACATATAATAATAATATAAAAAAATCAACTTTTGCTTTGGTTTTGTTTAGTTTTTTTTTTTTTTTTGGTTTTTAGGATGTGTTTTTCTTTTAATTTCCTTTTAAACCTCTCTTTTTATTATTATTTTCAAGAAAACTACAAATAAAAAATGTTTTTTATGTGTTGCATACTGTCAAATCTCTAAAAAAATATAACAAAAAAATCATATTGTTTAGTATTTCCATACGAAAACAACAAAAAAAAAATGTTTTGGCATGCATTTTAGGATTTAATAATCAATTTATTAAATCCATGAGAATTTAACCAATATTTCAATAAATTACCCTTTTTTAAATTCATGATAATTAATAGTTAAAAATCCTGGCATAGAAGGTTGGACCTACAAGTGAGGTTGATATTTAAAATGTTAGGAGCTGACCAAAAAATTATTGGAGTTGTCCTAAATATTCACCAATTTTAATTGAGAGTATTTTTTACTGTAATATATATACAAATTACAAAGAACCTTTTTTTTTTTTCTAAGAATTTATTTGAGCACACAAGTCCATAATAAATTCTTAAAACACTGGATTTATTCATATAAGTAAATCTCAAATCCTAAACCATAGATAGATCACCGATCAGAAAACCATCAAAATATTTAAACCACATCAAACCATAAAGCAGCTTGCCTTAAGTAACTAGGGTGTACTAGAGGTGCTAATATTTTTCTTAGTCACAACTAATTTCTTACCTTTGAATTTTTTATAAAACCAGTATACCCGGATTTTATAGAGATCCTAAACCAAACAACTAGATAATGATTTCAACAACCTTTAACACCACGTGACAATGTACAACAAAATAATAATTATTGCATGTGTGCAAAAGATCGATGAGCTGCTTTGTGAAAGAAAAGACAAGATAAATCTTCCACCACAAACATGGAAAATGAGAGAAGCATGTTTTCTGGATAGAGAAAAATGAATGGAAAATATTCTTTTAGATGTTCTTATGATAAATTTTTGTGATGGATCATTTTTTTTCCTTTTTTTTTTCAATTATAAAAAATGGTCTTTAAACACATTTTCTTTTTCTTTTTTTCTTATAAAATCAGAGTAATTTCTTATTACTGAATACACCTTGAGTTTTGTTTTTTTTTATATCAAATCATACTTTTTGATTTTTGTTTTATTATTTCTATATGAGCATAATATCAAAGAAAAAATTAACAATTATGTCTTCCCATCCTTTCCGATTCATGTAATGGATAAAAAATAGGATGATTTTTCTAATGCCGGGAAAAAAAAGATTTTTATTATTTTATATGTACCAGGTATTTTACTAGACCAAGAAGGTGCCACGCGGGACATTGAAGATCAGATTGCTAAGCGTTGTCGCACGTGTGCGGCGTCGCGGCGAAAAAACATCCACCTTCAAATTTGGTATTATCTAAAAATGTGGCATGTGAAGAGATAAGAGATTCTTGTCTTTTATTAGTGGAAAAATAGAATGAGAGTCGCCACCTAATATTTTGGTCACTAGGAACCCTAACTGGCCTTAGAGATCGGGTACGGGGATTAGTTGCGTAAAGGGAAGATATTAGCACCCCAAATACGTCTTATCTAAGGTAAGCTGCATTGTTTAATTGTTTGATAAAATCTAAGGTCTTGTCATGTTTTCTACTTGTTAATCCATCTATGGTTTAAGAAAAAAAAATCATCTTCAGTAAAGAGATCCTTATCTTATCGGGTATGACCTAACTGTTCTAACATCAACAAAAGAATTTTAATATCTGGAATACGTCTTACGTATAAGGTCATAACCCTAGATATTAAAGGAAAACAAAATAAGTTTTTTTGATATTTTTGAAATATTGGCCTAGTGCTCCTGAGTTTAATAAACTGGTTATTAAAACCAAAATGCATGTTAATACAAATTTTTGAATCTTTGTTGTATAAAAATATGCTATGATTTTTTTTTAATTATTTTTTGAAAAACTAGGTCGTATGCATGAAAACAAAAAAAATATATTTTTTATGATTTTGTCGAAAACCAGGTATTTTAATATCAAATTTATATCTTTATAGTATAAAAATACAAGCAGGTAGTAATTAAAATGCAGTAAAAAATTGCAGAACATCACAGAATTTTTGAAATAATTTTTTGATTTGTTTTGACCGGGCCCAGCCCGGCCTATGTGGCTGGGCTGGACCCAGCCAATGACCCCGCCGGTTTTAGGATGCACGCGTGAGTGCTGACTGTTCAAGTGAATTATAATTCACTTGAACAGTAAAAATGCAAAAGGAAATCGCATGCACAGAGATGAAATACGCATACCTGGAAGTGGAAACGAAAGGGGCGAAGGTGATGGCGAAGGCGTGCTGGCTGGTCTCTTCTGTACTTTCGCCTGTTTAAGTTCTTCTCCTCTGTTCCTTGTTTTCTTTTCTCTGTTTCTCTTGTTTTTTTTTTTTTTTCGATGTTCTGCCCCTGTTCTTCTCTTCTTCAATTCGTTTTTCTCTGCTCTCTCAGTGCATTTTCTCTTCTCTCGCTGTCTTTTTTTTTTTTCTTTTCCCCTGCAGTTCCTCTCTGGTTTCCCCGTCCCTCTGTTTTTCCTTTCCTCTCTCGTTACTTTTCCTTCTCTGTTCTGCTCTTTCCTCCTTGCTGTCTCCTCTTTTTTCACCACGGTCCTTCTCTCTGTTTTCCTCTTGCTGTCTCTGTTTTCCCCACTTGTTTCTCCTCTCTCTTTGTCTCGTCTTTCTCCTTTCCCCCCTCCGGTTCAGTCTTCTTCTGCTGCTTTTATAGGTCAGAGAAGGCTTTGTGCTGGTAACGGCTGGCTTGATAACGGTTTGCAGAGGGATGATAGCCGTGAAACACGCCCCTTGATGGCTCCATTGCTAACGTCTCCTTCCATTATCGTCACCGATTCACAGCTGTTTGAAGACCATTAATGGTGGAAACGGCGCCGTTTGGGTTCTTCTAATTTGGCCCTTGAAGGTTTCGCAGTTTTATAATCAAACCCCCGAACAAATTGTAATTGTGTCCCTTACTTTTAGCGCCTTTTCTGTTTTGGTCCTTATTTTCGGATTGATTCAATTAAATCCCTAATTAGCACTCAAACTTCAATAATAATGCACTTAAGCACCTGATTTGACCAGATCAACTCTTCAAAATTGTAATTGGACCTCATAACTTTAATTACTTTCAATAAAAGCCTAAATTAACTTAAAAAATCAATTTTATTGCAATTAAACCCTTCATAAATTCAATTAAACGTTAAATAAAATTTAATTGAGTCTATAAACATCTTATTTTGGACTTTTCTTTCTTAACTTGAATTTTCTTTGTCAATAGGACTCTCATCAGTAGAAAATATAACGTTTAATTTCAATTCTTGTATTTTCTCATCAGTAGAAAATATAACGTTAAATTTCAATTCTTGTATTTCAGAACCTCCTCAACTAATTCCTAGTCGTTTTATGGGCGTTCCAACATCCTTTTTCACTCCTGTTATTTGCTTTTAATTTTTTTTTAATTTCTTTTGAATATTTTTTTATATTTTCTTATTTTTTGTATGAGAACCCAAAAATAGGTAACAACAAGCGTGACAAAGATATTGGGACAATTTTGAAGAGTATTTTTCTTGTTTTTTTTGAGTCGCCGCATTTTCTATTTTTAAATTTGTCTCCTATTTTAGCAGCATGTTTATTTTTAATATATATATATATATATATATATATATATAGTTTTAATTGTTGACAATAAAATAAATAATTTTAAGACTTAATATCATAATTTTGAATTTACGAAAAAATACTTGGTTTTTAATTAAATAAAATAATAGCTTGAATACCCTTTCTTCTTCTGCCTCTCTGAGTAGTTTGAAGTTGAAGATATTAAACAAACATCTTGGAAACTATGAAAAAATATTCAAGAATATTGTCAATCAGAAGGAGACTAATTTATACCAGCGATGCTTTTGCTGAAATTCAAACCCAATTCTTGGTGTGTCTGCTTCAGAAAAGATCCCACTTAGTCCTCCCTGTAAAAGAATGCCACATTGGATTTGCCACCAGCCATAATAATACCATGGAGCTTGACAGCTTGTGAGGTCATATAAGCTTATGGAAACTGTACTCTGGGAGAGAGAGAGAGAGAGAAACTGCTTTCACTCTAATTTTTTTGCATTGACAAGAAAATCCCGACTTTACATCTGCTACCAGCAAGATTTCTTTTTTTGGGTTCATTTTTCATTTTTCTTTTATCCTCTGTTTTAAGGGAAAAAGGTATCGAGTTCAGAAGTTTGCAGTGTTCGCTGCAAATTTCACCAAAAACCTCAAAATTGAGTATCTGGGGACATCATCTTCGACTCCTTTGTCCTTGGTTTCGAAGATTCCCTTCATTATATGAGTGTAGAGCCTTTCAAGCAGTGGAATGCCATAATTTTCAGTGCGCTCCACGAAAAGCCGCTTGATGTGATCCACGTGGCTTGAGACTTCGGCTTCTGACATTGTAACATCTTGGGATCCACTCCCTTCGGTATGACCAGAAGCTTCTCCTCCTGAAGTTTCATGTCGACTGTCATCGGCTGAAGAGGGCTCGGGTCTGTCTGGATTCATATCATCTGCCCCGGCTTCCTCTGGCGGCTTTGCCTGTACTGAATCCTGATGCCGTGATTTATCTTCTGGTGTTGAAGCTGTTTTTCATGAAAGTATAAAATGATCAGAGAGTTGTGTCCGAAGAGCGATCATATGGAAAATTAAAGAGTTCAGTCAAAGAATAACATTAAATATAACAAATCTAGGACAATTAGGAGCTATAAACTTCAGCTAAAGGGCACAAGCTGAAGAGAATGCTAGTTTGGAATACGGGCTGGGAGATAAAATTCATATATTGAATAGAAAAATTCAGATTTCTGGCTTCAGGATTTAGTTGTTAATATTTACGAGAGGTTTTTCTAACAAGGAAAGGAAATTTGAAAACATGAACTACAAACAGGTCATGTCTATTATACAAGAAGTGGGTGGCTGAGATTAGTTTTACTTGCTACTGATCTATTACATCAGTGTCCGCACCAAAATTCAACATGTAAAATGTGTCTTGCAACTTGACATGTTTCAAGACATAAAAAACAAACAGCAATATCAGAAGGACAAAGTATATAGCATTACCAATGAACATACCAGCATGGGTAGCATCAGCATTTTTCTTCTGCCTTTTCAAGGCCTCGTAGCTTTGATCCAGATTAACATCAGGCTGGACATTGCGTAGCCTGGCACTTGTTCTAGTAACTGTTCCAAGCTGCACAACTGGGGTTGAAGGGAAAATAGATCCCCCTAAATCATCTGGTATTTGTACAGGACCCCCTTGAGCAGCAATCTTGTCACAGTATGTGACAAGCGCAGGATCCATCTGTGACAACATTCCATGCACCTGTAAAATATCATATGATTGAGGAAGGCTATGAGAAAGAAAAAAAAAAACAGAGAGAAAAAAAAAGAGAAGAAGATTGAAAAAAAAAGGAAAAAAAAGAAAAAGAAGTTGAAATTGCCTTCACTTAAAGACAAGTCAAAGAGAAAGGAAGGAGAACATCTATCAAGTCTATGAAGAGCAAAAGAAATATCAATCAGAGAAAGGCACAACAAAAATCAATACCAGAAAAAAAAAAAAAAAGACTAAGATATAAACGTAACTTTTGGTATCCATTATAAAGCCTATGATGTTATAAGATGATTGAGGTTGGTTAGTCCTCAAGGAAAGGTGGATTTGCATTATGACTTATGTTAAGAAAAGTCTGATTTTTGAGGTTGACAAGGTTATATGTTGTTTCCTCTACAAAGACAACAATAGAAAACGAGTTGATGAATAATTGATGTTGATCCTGGGTCTTTGAAACCCTCAAACACCTTTTGAGTCTGTGAAATTCCTTTCTTTCATAGCCATGAACTATAGCCTGCATTACGTGCTTTTAAAAGCCCTTTTTAATCAAGCAAGCAATTTGAACCGATAAATGGCGCTCTCAAAACTTGAAGAGCTTTTCCATAAGGGTCATGACTTCATGAATTAAGCTATTGGTTATTATGCATGCTGATAAAATAAGTGATAAGAAGAGAAACAACTTTCCTTGATAAAGCCTGAGTTTTGACTTGAGCATCTTGTTTTTTTGAAATTCACAAAAAAAAGGGGTCACCTCATCATAGACCATCAAATGATATACCCAATATCAAGGATTCAAATTGATACAAAGTACCATGGAAAAAGCCATTTTAATCCTACATTAGGTCAATTTCTGTTTTCAAAATACATGACAATCAAAGGACTGTGTATTTCAAATAACGTGTGTTGGGTCTTTGATAAAAAATAAAAAAAAGCTTGATTTTCAAAAGGTCTTTTCAAAAAAGGACATCTCTAATTTCATTTCAACAAACTAGACTTTGAATAGACATGATCTTTCAAATATAAGAGTTGATTTCAAAACAAGGAAGATTATCAAACATAGAAGAACATCGATTGAGTCTCCGAAATCCTTGATAGAAATGACATTGAATTCCTCGACACTCCTTGAAAAGTTGAGGGCAATACAGTGGACCCTAAAAAAGGAAAAACAAGCAATATTCAGATCAGCTATGGGGCAATGAAAGATGATTAAATGATGAATCAGTGAATTGAAGACAATGGTGTCCAAAGAAAGATAATCAATGAACGAGCACATTCAGATCATACTGGGGGCAATGTCATTCCAAAATAGTCCATGCTTTAGTGAACCCTATCGACAATGGAGAAACAAGGATGTAACTGAAATACACTTTCATGTCATCATCTTTTGAAACATGGCTAGCGATCGATGAGGATACATGAATGAATGTAATTGAATGGCGAAAAGATGCACACCACCAAGACTGATTGTGGAACAATGTCGCACTTGAAGGACAATCTCATATTGTCATCCTTTGAAACATGGTTATCGACAGATGTTATCACACAACTGCATTGAATGAATGTTGGAAAGGCACCCACCTTGAAGATTGATTGTGGGAAAATTTGTTTTGAAGCCAAATGAGCACTTTATCGCATGAGTATAGGTGATAAAAGCAGTATCATTGATGAGGCCGAGACATTTCTTTTCACAATCTGATTAGAACAGTTGAAGGGAATCTATTAAGAAGAACACTGAGAATACAACCATGAGCCTTTGTACTACAAGCTACGAGATGCATGTCTGGATGACTGCATGATTTCCAAGAAGGCTGATGATAACATGTTCTTGAAGGGTACTGTTTCAACTGGAGGCAAGTTCATGACTAATTGACAATTTTAATGGGCATTGGCACACATATTCAATCAAAGAACAATTCTCAGAAGAATCCAGAAGATAAGCTCATTCATGGAATCAAGCTACATCACACATGGGAGCATGGTCAAGCTTTAGAAGCAACGAGAGCAATAATCGTTGTGGACAACCCAAGATGGGCACTACACTTACATTTGAGTGGGAGGCGAGCACACGAACAAGCCAGTGCATTGAAAGAATAAAGAAAGCTTTGAATAACAAACAAAGGCACTCGGTGAGGATGGAACATTGAAGAGGGGGGACCTATATTTCAAATCAGGTAAGGATGCATGCATGTCATCTAATGTCGAAGCATTGCATATATTTTTGGTTTGTCGCAGGAAAAATCCTCAATGTAGTCCAGCAAGATTGGGGACGAAGAAAGAATTATTGATTTGAAGAACAATGAAGAATCATGGTTTTGACCTTGGAACGAGAGGAAGATGAGATAAACCCTAACATTAAGGAAATCTCAAAGAAATAAGAAGATTGACGAAGAAGAGACTTCAATTCGAACCCTATGATCTTGAAGAAGGAACATATTTTTTGGTTAAAGGAGATTACCGGAAGGAATCTCAGGTTAACCACAACCTGAAGATTTTAGTTTTGGTTGAAGGGAGTCGCCAAATGGGATTCTAGGTTGACCTAGCTACACAAAGATTTTGGCTCTGGTTAAAGGGGATGGGCGAAGGGATCTCAGTTTAGCCTAGCCATGAAGAGATTTTGTTCCAGTTGAAGGGGATTAGCGAAGGGATCTCAGTTCAGCCTAACCACAAAGATTTTGGCTCTGATAAAAGGGGATTGACAAAGGGATCTCAGTTTAGCCTAGCCACGAAAAGACTTTGGTTATGGTTAAAAGGGATTTTAGTTTAGCCTAATTGCAAAGGATTTTGGTTCTGGTTAAAGGGGATCGGCGAAGGGATCTTAGTTGAGCCCAACCACATAAATTTTGGTTCCGGTTGAAGGAGATCGGCGAAGGGATCTCAGTTCAGCCCAACCACAAAGATTTTGGCTTTGGTTAAAGAAGATCGGCGAAGGGATCTCAGTTTAGCTTAGCCATGAAGAGATTTTGGTTATGGTTAAAGGGGATCGGCGAAAGGATCTCAATTTAGCCTAACTGTAAAGGATTTTGGCTCTGGTTAAAGGGGATCGGCGAAGGGATCTCAGTTTAGCCTAGCCACGAAGAGACTTTGGTTATGGTTAAAGGGGATCGACAAAGGGATCTCAATTTAGCCTAACTGCAAAGGATTATGGTTCTGGTTAAAGGGGATCGGCGAAGGGATCTCAGTTTAGCCTAACTGCAAAGGATTATGGTTTTGGTTTAAGGGGATCAGTGAAGGGATTTCAATTTATCTGAACCACACAGACTTTGGTTTTGGTTAAAGGGGATTGACGAAGGGATCTCAGTTCACTACAAGATTTAATAGTTTTACCAACGAACTTTTTCCGTCGGCGTAAGACACATATTCCATCGGTAATTAATTTACTGACTAAATCACCGACGAAGAATTTTTACCGGTCATCCAAGTTGTATTTGGACCTATTAAATTGAATGATTTACTTTGAATCAGCTCCCGCATGGTTTAATTTGAAACTCGAGCTAGGTAAAGAGTCAAGTTAATAGATTTTATGATCGAGATCAAACTGCTTGATTGGATTTAATGATACTACCAATTTTTTTTTAAAATAAAATTACAAACATACCAAAGATACTATTATTTTCGTATTTTAATTTTAAAACCATTTTTGCCCATATTATTTTCGTATCTTTATATATGTGTGTGTGTGTGTTGTTATTTTATTTTATTTTTTCTTTTTTGAACTTAAGAACAAATCTAATAAAAAAAACTTAAGGTTAATAAATTATGAATCGTTTAACATGTATAGAACATATATGTTAAAATATTGTAATTAGTTTATATCTTGTTGTCATCAATAATCATTTTATATCTTAAAAATACATTAACAGTATTTAGTTGTTTCAAACATCTGTAAACATAACACAATTATTATTATTTTTTTTGTAGAACAAGATAATTTTTTATTTTATTTTATTTTATAAAATGAAGAATATATAAATAAAAGGAAACATGAACAAAGAAACAGGGCTTTAGCTACTTAGATTGTAGCCAAAGCCAAAGATTAAGAACATGAAAATAAAAGAAAAACTCAATCCTACTACTAGAACATCAACCACAAAATCCAAGTAGAATCAAAACTTAACAAACTAAGACGAGATGCATTCATGGTTTCTATATAGGTCAGTATTTATTTAACAAAATAAAACATTTAGATTTCAAATCTATCTTACAACAAAATAGAACAAATGCCATATGGCATCCTCCTCAATAGGTTGCTTTTCCTCGAACACCAAATTGTTACTAGTACTCTAAAGAGTCCAAACAATGCTAAACAGAAAACCACCCCAAATAGATCTTTCAAACTTGTAGTGATTATCTTGCAGAAGGCCTTGCCATTAACATTGAAGGTCATCTAGGGTGTAAAGCATTACCCAGTTCAAGCCTCTCTAAGCTGCAATTTTATTTCAAAATTTCCAAACCACAGGGCAATGTATGATAATATGGGAGATAGTTTTAGAATGTTGTCCACAAAAAAGGAAATAGTCATATTGATGACTCAAAAAATGTCTCCTGATGAGGAAAACTCCAATGCAGAGGCCTTCATTTAGAGCCAACCATAATGTCATTTTTGTTTTTAGAGGACAAATTGATTTCCAAGTGTCTGTAGCACATGGTTTAGTTCTAGCAAACCTTGTCCTGTCAAAGAAAAGCATATAGGAGTTTACAATATACTCACCTTCCTTCCCCTATTCCCAAATTAGTTTTATTATGGAATATCTAAATATGGGATGAGCTGATTGTAATATTATCCTATTATGGAATGTGAATATTCTTAGGCATGTATTTAGGCATTAATTGTGGACATTTAGGTATTATAAAACCCTAATACAATACACGCAGACCTTAAGTTTTTGGCTGCAACATACATTCTCTACTGTTGCATTGTTCCATTGTTTTATCATGGTATCAGAGCAATAAAACAATCGAAACACAATCAAACAGAATACATGGCAGAATCCATGTCCGGCAGCAGGAGTGTATCTGGTGAGAATCGAAAAACGATTTCACCATACGATATTACATCTCTTGATAATCCTGGGTTTATGATTACTCAAGTCCAACTGAAGGGGAACAACTATGAAGAGTGGGCACGTTCGTTCCGAATGGCCCTGAGAGCCCGAAAGAAATTCGGGTTCATCGACGGGTCTATTGAACGACCCAGTGAAGAATCAGAAGATTGGGAAGACTGGTGGACCATCAACTCATTGTTGGTGTCCTGGATTCGAAACACTATCGAGTCCACACTCCGATCAACCATATCTCATGTAGAGATTGCACGGGATTTGTGGTTGGACATCAAAGACCGATTCAGCATCACCAATGGACCTCGGATTCAACAATTAAGGTCCCAATTGGCCGATTGCAAACAGAAAGGAATGACTATCATGGATTACTATGGGAAATTGAAACAATTATGGGATGAGCTGGGCAATTTTGAGCAATTACCGGCGTGCAAGTGTGGAAAGTGCACATGCAATCTGGGTTCAGAATTGGAAAAGAGACGAGAGGAAGAGAAGGTGCACCTGTTTCTTATGGGTCTCGATGAGCAGCGGTTCGGGACAACCCGATCTAACATCTTGGCACAAGACCCATTACCGGGGTTGCACAAGGTATATTCCATCCTCACTCAAGAAGAACAGGTGAAGGGGATGACTCGAGGCAGAGAAGAACAAGGAGAATTTGTGGCTTTTGTTGCTCGCACCCGAACCGACGGATGACAGCAGGGCTCCATGACTCGAACCGACGGGCAAGAGAAGGGGATTTGCTCGCACTGCCATAAATCAGGGCATGGAGAAGACAATTGTTTTGCCCTAACGGGATACCCTGAATGGTGGGGTGACAGACCCAGGGGAGACGAGAGAAGAGAGGTTGGCCGTGGCAGAGGGCACTCCAATGGTAGAGGAAGAGGCCGGGGTCACAGAGGAACCCACCGTGCTAACGCTGCTCTCACCAACATCGGGTCCAGTTCTGCCACTGTTGCAGAGGAAGCTCGTCGTTCCCAGGTTTGAGTGACGAGCAGTGGGAAAAATTAAAGGCTATCTTGGGAGAGCCGAAGGAAATAACTGATAAAATGACCGGTAAGCTTAAAAATTTGTATGGGACAGTGACTGGTTCGGTGTGGATATTGGACACCGGGGCTTCTAACCACATGACAGGGTCCATTAAGGAACTTAATGATTTAAGAATAATCGATCAGTGTCCCGTTGGATTACCAGATGGAAGTAGTGCTTTGGCGGTCAAAGAGGGAACAACCGTTCTTGATGGAGATTTGTGCCTTGCAAATGTCCTTTATGTGCTAGGACTTACTTGCAATTTAACTTCTGTGTCGTAATTAATTGATCAGTATGATTGTTTTGTACTATTCACTAAAAAATTATGTGTTATACAGGGCCACACCTCGAGGATGCTGATTGGTGCGGGTGAGAGACGAGATGGACTCTATTATTTCAAAGGGATACCGCGGATTAATACAATGAAGATCAGTAATCAAGCGTCTCTTGATCTCTGGCATCAGCGACTGGGGCATCCTTCTCTACGAATAACAAAGTTAGTTCCCGAAGTTCATCCTAGTAACCAGGAAAACAGTTTGAATAAAAATTGTGATGTTTGTCAAAGAGCAAAACAACAGAGAGATAAATTTTGTGTTAGCGAAAATAAGACCTTGGGTATTTTTGAACTGATTCATTGTGATTTATGGGGACCATATAGAACAGTTTCTTCATGTGGTGCTTCGTATTTTTTAACTATTGTTGATAATTTCTCTCGTGCTGTATGGATTTATTTGCTTGTTGAAAAGAAAGAGGTATCTAGTATGCTTAAACAATTTTTTGCCAGGGTTGAGAGACAATTTGCTCAAAAAGTCAAAATTGTCCGAAGCGATAACGGGACAGAATTTACATGTCTGAAATCATATTTCTTTGATCAAGGAATTATTTTTCAGACTTCTTGTACAGGCACTCCACAACAAAATGGGCGTGTGGAGAGAAAACATCAACATATTTTGAATGTCGCCCGCGCTCTGCGATTTCAAGGTTCTCTTCCAATTAAATTTCGGGGCAAGTGAGTATTGACTGCTGGGTACTTAATCAATCGGACTCCTTCCTTGATTTTGGATGGGAAAACACCATATCACGTTTTACATGGGGTGGAACCGTCTTATAATCACTTACGCGTTTTGGGGTCTTTGTGTTATGCACATGAGAAGACGGGGGATAAAATGGCAAGTAGAAGTCGTCGATGTATTTTTGTTGGTTATCCCTATGGGAAGAAGGGATGGCGCCTGTATGATTTGGAAAGACAAGATTTTTTTGTCTCTCGGGATGTTGTGTTCTCCGAAGATGTTTTTCCTCTTGCTCAAACTACTGATGGGCCTTCCACTACCGATATGGCTCTCACCACTTCTGAGGAGGCCCACGATCTTATACCCAAGGATATGCTGGAGTTCGCTCATTCATCTTCTGAGTCACTTCCAACTATTGCCCCATCGACTTCTCCTCATCTAGAAGAAGAGGTTAATCTATTGGGAAGAGGACATCACCAGCGGTATCCCTCCGTCCGACTCCATGATTATGTCACCAACACCATTCAACTGAGTCCATCTCGCTCGCCACTCGACCCACTGCATCCTTCAGGTACACCCTATCCTTTAGCACATTATGTGAATTGTGACAAATTTTCTATGCGACATAGACACTTTCTTGCAGTCATCACAGCTGAGCGGGAACTCGTGTCCTATTCGGAGGCAGTTTGAAACAAAGGTTGGAGAGATGCCATGTAGCGTGAAATTTCCGCACTCGAAAATAATGAGACCTGGGTTGTTCAAAGTCTACCGGCTGGGAAGAAAGCTTTGGGATGCAAGTGGGTGTACAAGATCAAATATAATTCTGATGGTACTATTGAGCGATTGAAGGCTCGCCTAGTCATTTTGGGCAATCATCAGACTGCAGGCCTTGATTACACGGACACCTTTGCGCTTGTCGCAAAAATGGTTACCGTACAGGTATTTCTTGCTGTGGCCGCCGCGAAGAATTGGGCAGTACATCAGATGGATGTTCATAATGCATTTTTGCATGGTGATCTTTAGGAGGAAGTTTACATGAAATTTCCGCCTGGTTTTCGCGTCGGGACAACTGGGGCAGTTTGCAAACTTCGAAAGTCGCTTTATGGGTTGAAACAGGCTCCTCGGTGCTGGTTTGTTAAACTCTCAACCGCCTTGACGAGCTATGGTTTCCAGCAATCTTATTCCAACTAGTCCTTATTCACATATCTACAGGGGGAAGTACAACTTAGTGTCCTTGTGTATGTTGATGATCTTATCATCGCTGGCAATCGTCCGGGTGATATACAGACATTCAAAGATTATCTCAGTGCTTGCTTTCACATGAAAGATCTTGGCTGCCTAAAATATTTTTTGGGAATTGAAGTGGCGCGCAATCCTGCTGGTTTGGTTCTTTGTCAACACAAATATGCACTTGACATTATTTCGGAGGCCGGGTTACTAGGGGCTCGACCAGCAGCTGCTCCTTTAGAACAAAATCATCAACTTGCTTTGTCCACTAGTACAACATTAGTCGATCCGGAAAAATATCGTCGCTTGGTAGGACGATTGATTTATCTTTGCTTCACTCGACCCGAACTCTCTTATAGTGTGCATATTCTATCCCAATTCATGCAATGCCCACGGGAGGAACACTGGGAAGCTGCTTTGCGGGTGGTCCGGTATCTTAAGGGTAATCCGGGTCAAGGTGTATTTCTTCGTAGTGACAGTGATCTGCGGCTACACGGGTGGTGTGATGCCGATTGGGCCGGTTGCCCCCTTACTCGACGATCACTTACTGGCTGGATAGTTTTTCTTGGTAATTCACCGGTATCTTGGAAAACCAAGAAACAACACATTGTCTCCCGCTCCTCCGCCGAAGCAGAATACCGATCTATGGCTATGACGACATGTGAGTTGACTTGGCTTAAAGCTTTACTGGAAAGTCTTGGCGTGTCTCATCCGAATCCTATGTCCCTTCATTGTGATAGTCAATCAGCCCTTCATATGTCGCAGAATCCTGTGTTTCACGAACGCACTAAGCATATTGAGGTTGACTGTCACTTTATACGTGATGCCATTGTGGCTGGGAGTATTACGACTAAATTCGTTACGTCTTCATTACAACTTGCCGACATATTCACAAAAGCCTTGGGAAAGCAACAATATGAATTTTTATTGCGCAAGTTGGGCATCCGAGACCTTCATGCTCCAACTTGAGGGGGGGTATTATGGAATATCTAAATATGGGATGAGCTGATTGTAATATTATCCTATTATGGAATGTGAATATTCTTAGGCATGTATTTAGGCATTAATTGTGGACATTTAGGTATTATAAAACCCTAATACAATACACGCAGACCTTAAGTTTTTGGCTGCAACATACATTCTCTATTGTTGCATTGTTCCATTGTTTTATCAAGTTTATCTGTTTTCGTTAGATGAATTCCTACTATATTGAGATCAAACATTAGCCCATGAAGATTCAGATTCTCTCTAGCTCTAAGGGGTCTTATCCAATTCAAAAAGAGAGCCGAAACAGTGAGGGATAAGAGTCAGCTAAACGAAACCAGTCAGCCAAGTGTCTTTCCAAAAATTTACATGGTTACCCTTTCTCATTTGAAGTTTGCAGCTATCTCTCATCAGGGTGTTATCCTGATCCTGAGAGTTTATGGAGTAAGGTAGCCCATTGTTGAAGCTTGGTCTGCATTTTCCCCTAATAAAATCAGTCCAGCTAGTCGTGTCATTACAACCCAGTTTCCAAATCCAAGCTTTAGTTTTTGCCGAGACAGACCCGATACCGAGCTCTCCCCTGTCTTTTTCTTTCGCCACTATTTTCCAAGCGAACTTATAGATTTTTCTTTTTTCAATGCCCCCATCCTATATGAATCGAGACTACATTGCTGTAATATTTTGAGCTACTGTCTTAAAACATGGACATGTAGTAAAGTGGGATGACAATGAGCACACTTTTGATTAAAACAGCTCTCCAAACCATAGACAACAGCCTGCCCTTCCAAGATCTAAGTCTCCCATGAATTTTGAAGAGCATAGGTTTGCATGTGAAAATCCTATTAGGACTAGAGCCAAGAGAAAGACCCAAGTAATTAATAGGAAGTGTGTCGGATTTGCATCTGAAGACACTCGAGATCTTTGCTGTGAAGATCTCCTCCACATTTACACCCACCAGACTACTCTTCACGTTAAACTGGCATTAAAAATGGTAGAACAAGATAGTTGAGGTTATATTTTATTTTAAAGACTTAAACTTTATATGATGGAAGGTCGATTCTCAGTTTTTATATTGATTTGTGTTTTTATACTAGATATTTTCATTAACATCAAGCAACAACATAATGCAAAACATCATGTACAACATAGCACATTTTTCAATGCCTATAATCTGAAATGAATTTTCAAAAAAATATATAATAAAAATCTCTTTCTTGTCAATTTAGGCAATTAAACACCTGTTTTGGAACTTTGCAGTCATCCCCACCCCATATAAAGATGAAGATATGCTTTGTGCCTCCCAGCTCCTCACCTGCTCAAAAGCAACAGGAGAAAATATTCGAGGACTCAATATTCTTCATTGCATTCTAGAAGTTCAAGATTCAAGATCTATGTGTTCACACGTTGTTTCTTTTTTTGAACTAATATAATAAATAAGGTTACAATGACACAATCACAAGATACACCAAATCCAAGAGATTGTCCATTGAGCGATGCAATGGAAGATTTAGTATAACCTAACAAAAAAAAAAAAAAAATTCCACGAGGAGGAGATCTTGATTCTTGACTAGTGAAAGATATCCTCCATGTACAAGTCGTTTTTATGATTTATATCAATTTGGTTATTTGAACAAAAGAGAGAACACATAAGCACTTGCGACATTACTTTTGTTTACACCAATTTGATTTAATTAATTAAAGGTTATATTTATTTCTTCTTCCAATACTCATAGATGTTCCACATCATATAAGTAATTTAGGTTTGAGATTTTTATTAAATTGTATATAATTTAAACGTCTAACTATGTAACCCAAGACCCATCTAGCTACCTCATATATATTACATATTAAAAAGGACAAAAAAAAAAAATCTTATTTGCATGGAAACTAAAGACTCTGCCTTTGTTTCCATAAAATGAAATAAATTGAATAATAAATCATATAGACTTGAAAGATGTTGCTACCCAATTTTTGACCCATGTTTTTATAAATTTTCAGAAAAATCTAAAAATAGAAAAATACAACGAAAATTAAAAAAATGTGTTTTTTAATATATTTTCGTTATTTTTAGCATTTTTAGCGTCGTCTAAAAAGAATTTAAATTTTCAAAGGTCTTTCGAACGCGTTCAACTTTTCACGCGTTATTTTTTAAATTTTTTATTTTTCTTATTAAGTCGACGTGGATATTACTCGTTTTCAAAAAATACAAAAAAATTAAGAAAAATCAAATTTACAAAAAGAATGAAGTTGAGGGGCCAAGTTTGGAAACCTAGCAACATTTTTGCCTATAAATATTGGTCCCCTCAACACACTCAAAGGGGAGGACAATTTTGAAACATCAGAAAAATACAAAAAAGGAAAACCCTAACCCTAAACCCATCTTATTTTCAAGGAGCGGCGTGCCCCCCTTCCCATTGAGCAAAAAAAAAAACCAGAGAGATCCCGGCCGGCCCTCCCCTTTGATTTTCTTCTTCCCCTCAGCAGCCGACAACAAACCCACAACCCCCTCTCTTTCAAAACCAAACCGGAGCAGCCACTATGTTCCCCCAAGCCACAGATCTTCCCTCTATCACTTGAACACCCACCAGAACCACAACAACCTGCCCTCGCCCACTTCCCCTCTCAACCGAACCGTTTCCCCCGTCTCCATCGACCAGCCTTCCAGAGGCAGCCGACTGACAGGCATCCATCACAGGCCGCTACGACCAACAGGAGTGAAGACCACTCAATAGCACGCCCACTGAGCCACCAGTGTTGTCCACTCTATCAGCCGGCAGCGCCGTCCACACCTGGCCATAGATTCACCGCCGCCCAACTGCCCGTCACCTGAAGTAGAGGAGAAGAAGAAGAAACACATAACAGACCAATCTGTAGAAAGAAGTGGATCCGAAATCGAGAAGAAGAAGAAACACATAACAAATCGATCTGTAGAAAGAAGAGGATCCGATACCAAGAAGAAGAGAAGGAGAAGCCAGATCTGACAAGAAGAAGAAAAAACTGAAGCAGATTTCAAAAACAAGGAAATAAAAACTAAAATCAACTGGTTGTTGCATTTTTAGTGTTGCTGCAGGTCATCGCCAACACAGGGAGACAGAGAAGAGGAAGAGGAAGAGGAAGAGGTTCCCGGTCCACCGGTTTATGCCACCTTCATCGGCGGCGGTGCGTGAATCCACGCGCCACCACTGTTCCGACAGCTCCAGAAGTTGGCATGACACTATTCCGGGTTGTTTTAGGTCATTTTTGTAATTTTTAAATTGTTTAATGTAATATTTGTTTAGTTTCAAGTTTTTGTAATTTGTATTTTGTAAATATGGAAGCAAAAAAAGGAAAAAAGAAAAGAAAAGAAAAGAAAAGAAACAATAATATAGTGAAAGTGTATGTGTGTGTTTGTATTTGTTTTATTTTATATATATATATATATATATATATTTTTTTTTTTATGATAAAATTGTAAGGATTAAAGAAGAATTTAATATTTTGATTGGCTCACGATCAATAATTATTAACTTATACGTAAGTTATATTTCTAATATCCGATGAAAAGACAATTATTAAAACTTCTTTAACACATCAAATTCACGAAGCAGCTTACCTTAGGTAGGGTGTGTTAGGGGTGCTAATACCTTCCCTAACCACAACTAGTCCCTGACCCACAATCTTTGACAAGACCAGTACATCCGGTTTCCTAGTAACCCACAATTAATTATTAGGTGGCGACTCCAATGAACCAATTAAAGCAACCAACACAAAACGAGGAGAGACGAAAAAATCACCAGTCGATGTCGCGCGGATTTTGACGTGCGACAGAATGGTGACTCCACTGGGGAATTAAGGTACTGTTTTTGACATTATTGGACTAAGCTTTGTGTATTTGATGTGTTTAAGTTTTTGCTTTTTTGTCTATTTTTTGTTATCGTATTTTCCATGCATTTTATAGGAATTGTTTCATGCATCACCTGTTCTTATTTTTGAAAGCACACACAAGCTTCTAGGCTAGGTGGGGAACTAGTGATCTGCCCTAAGACTATTGGTCAGGGTTCAGATGCGTGAAACACCCAACTCATATCTGAGTGCCTGCTTGGTAATGGTGGGTATACGTGCTTTAACTATTCCTTGCAACGCCCCCATACTGTCTTTACGAAGAACATCACTAGGCAGATATGAGACCCTTTTGAGACCAAATAGAAAACCTACCCATGTTCACATAATGAATAGAACTTGTCCTTAGGTTGTATGTGCTATTGTTATTTGCATAAGAGCAAACCCTTCTTGAAGCATCTTGAACTCAAGACTTGTGGGTGACACAATGGGCGTCACTCAGAAAATTTTCATTGTAGAGTTTGGGTAAAAATCACGATTCTTGTTCCATCATACAAGAGTTACGACCATATTGTCACCCTTCTAAGGACGAGCTCATCATATAGATTACATGTTCATACATTTGTCATGCATGCACCGAAATGAAAAGTAGGTCCCTTACGAGTCTACAACACCTGACTTTGAACAAAAAAACACGGAAGATGAAGAGTGTGCTCATCGTAATGTCTATTTTTAAGAAGAGTTGGGGTTTCTAAAGACATGTGTGACTCGCCTCTAGCTTACTCGAGCAAATACTGAAAAATAACTCTAGGGAAGGTTCCTTCCAACTAACCGTTCATCTTTGTTCAAAACCCAACAACGACTCAGCCTGAAGAAAATGGGGGCAAACGTCGGTCAAGAGCCTCAACACAATCATGTATTTCTATAAAAGCTTTGGTGGGAAGGCTGACCGAAGGGGAATTGCAGTACCAGTGCATAATGGAGCCTATTCTTATTTTGCAAAAAAAAAAATGCCTCTGTTTGATCATGCCTGCAGAACTTCCTGATTTTGTTCAACCTGTTCCAGTTTTTGTTGATAACTTGGCTCAAAATTCCATAACACTTTTCTTGTCAAATGAGCCTTTCTTGTTAATAAGATCATGTGTTTATAACATACCTTTATTTTTGTTGTTTTTTAATGCAAATAACATATTGAGCATAACCTTTAAGCATGAAACCATCACACTAAGAATCTCTGGGTGTGTTTCCCTTTCTTCCAAAACTATGCATGATCGCACATGTTCACAAGGATTTTTGGAAATTCAAAGTTTAGTACAAAAACATAAATCATGTTGATGTTTGTCCAAAACAAACGAGTTCTAGAAATTCAGGTGATTCCTTAGAAAGGTAACCATGCACCTAGAAAACCTAGAAAAAAAAAACAAAAACAAAAAGAACCCATGAAGTGACTCTAAAAGCTGAGTTTTATTTGAATGAATAATGAAAAATCACATTGTATACTCGCATGAAATCAAGGCTTACCGATCCTAAATGCATGAGTTTGAAATGAAGAAAGGCCATCTTTGATAATCTTTTCACGAGGCTAAAATATATCATTTGCAGTCCCCTTTTGAGCCTAATGCTTTTCTTGAGATAAATAACCTTGGCTAGGATCACACCCCACACTGGGGGCAAGTGCGATGACATAGAGAAAACCTCAATGATCGAAAATGCCCAAGCAATACTAGGGGGCATAAAAGAAAATTCTCAATCATCAAAGGTGCCCAAACAAAGCTAGGGGGCATGAAGAAAAATCCAAAAGATTCAAAAGTTTTTAGCATAAAAATATATATATATATATATATATATATATATATATATATATATATATGATGATGCTCAAAACCATATGAAGAAAACAAAAGCAAAGAGAAAGAGCCCAAGCCCATCACTAGGGGGCACAATAGATAATTTTCAAAAGACATTCAAATGGCAAAAGGTCAAGAAACAAGCACAAGTGATCCTTAGTCTTAAATCCCTTAAACACTTTTTGAGCTTGTAATATCCTTTTTCTTCATAACCAATAGCCCAAGCCTACATTATATGCCTAATCAAGCCCTTTCTGATCAAAGGCAAGCAATCTGAATCGATAGGCAATGCTTTCTCATGTGAACCAAATCATTATTCATGCAAATAAAACAAATGCTTTGAAAATCGGTTCTTTGTAACCCTCAAATTGAAATTTAAACCTTTTTTGACCAACTAAGCGTCACTTCACATTGTTCGCCAAAAGCAAAGCAAAAAAGTTTTCATCACTTCTGATAACCTCTCCATAGGAATCACTTGAATTTCTTCAGAATGAGTTTGTTTTGAATCGATGTCAAAAGGATTTATGTGTTTGGAATAGCTTTGAAATTCCAAAAATTTTTGCATGAAAACAACTCCTTGTCAAACCTTCCTTCGCATAACCTTATCGCCAAACCTGATTTGAATACTTGGGGGCATGATCAAGCTAGGGGGCAAATAAAAAAAAATACATGATAGGGTTGGCTCCATGATTCCCTTTCTAAGAAAATGTCGGGCAAAATTGGCAACCCTTGATACAAAAGACGGAGGACAAAGAAGTATGATGATATCAAGTCTTTCCTAGAGGTCAAAATCACAAGAGATGACTCGAGTAAGCAAGAGCGAAAAAGCCATCGAAGTTCACTGCCAACACTCCAACTTTTGAGAAAAGAAAGACACCATGAAGAAATGGGGACCTATATTTTCTCAGGTAAGTATACATGTATATTGACCATAATGCATTGCTTTCAACATTGTCAGATTAGTGTTTCATCATCACCTTTTGGGTAGTGCGTTTTCTAACCATACCTTATTTCGAGTGCGCCTTTGAGCCCTCACTTCCTTTTGTGTGCGCCTTTGAGCCACCATTTCTCAAGTAGTGCGTTTTCTAACCCTACCTCATTTCAAGTGCACCTTTGAGCCCTAACTTCTCAGGTAGTGCGTTTTCTAACCCTATCTCATTCCAAGTGTGCCTTTGAGCCACCACCATTCAGGTAGTGTGTTTTTTAACCCTACCTCATTTTAAGTGCGACTTTGAGCCCTCATTTCTGTTTGAGTGCGCCATTTAGCCTTCATATCTCGGGTAGTGTATTTTCTAGCCCTACCTCATTTCGAGTGCGCCTTTGAGCCCTCACTTCTCAGGTAGTGCGTTTTCTAACCCTACCTCCTTTTGAGTGCGTCTTTGAGCCATCACCAACATTTTTCTGGGTAGGTCACCCATTACAACGCAACCAATTCTCCATGTTTTTTATCTGGGTAGGTCACCCATTACAACGAGACCATTCTTTCACCTGGGTAGGTCACCCATTACAATGAGACCGCTCTTTCCTTTTTTTTGAGTAGGTCACCCATTACAATGAGACCAATATTTTTTCTGGGGAGGTCACCCATTACAACGCGACCAATTCTCCATATTTTCTTACCTGGGTAGGTCACCCATTACAAAGAGACCATCCTTCCACCTGGGTAGGTCACCCATCACAATGAGACCACTCTTTCCTTTTTCTTGGGTAGTTCACCCAATACAACGCGACCAATTCTTCATATTTTTTTACTTGGGTAAGTCACCCATTACAATGAAACCATTCTTCCACTTGGGTAGGTCACCCATTACAATGAGACCACTCTTTCCTTTTTCTTTGGGTAGGTCACCCATTACAAAGAGGCCGCACTTCATATTTTTTCCATCTGGGTAGGTCACCCATCACAACGAGACTGCTTTTCATATTCTTTTCACATGGGTAAGTCACCCATTATAATAGACCACTTTTTACACATTTTTTAGTTTTTGTTTAATGAGGTCGCCAGATGGGATCTCATGTAGCTTTGGTTAAAGGGAATCACCAGATGGGATTTCAGGTTAAACGAGTTACATATATTTTTTTGTTTTTGGTTTAATGAGGTCGCCATATGGAATCTCATGTAGCTTTGGTTAAAGGGAATCTGCCAGATGGGATTTCAGGTTGACCGAGCTACACACAGTTTTTAGTCCAAGTTGATGAAGTCGCCAGATGGGATCTCAAGTGGCTTTGGTTAAAGGGAATCGCCAGATGGGATTTCAGGTTGACCAACCTACTCGCAGTTTTTAGTTCCAGTTAATGAGGTCGCCAGATGGGACCTCTGGTGGCTTTGGTTAAAGGGAATCACCAAATGGGATTTCAGGTTGACCGAGCTACACATATTTTTTAGTTTCAGTTGAATGAAGTCGCTAGATGGGATCTCAAGTGGCTTTGGTTAAAAGGAATCGCCAGATGGAATTTCAGGTTGACCGAGCTACACACAGTTTTTAGTTCCAGTTGAATGAGATCGCTAGATGGGATCTTATGTAGCTTTGGTTAAAGGGAATCTCCATATGGGATTTCAGGTTGATCGAGCTACACATATTCTTTGGTTTTGGTAAAAGAGGTCGCCAGATGGGATCTCAAGTTAACAGAAAAAAAAGAAAAAGAAAAAAAGTAAGGTTTTTAGATGAGTGGACACAACAAGTTAGGAAGACGAGTTTTTCTTTACAAAGCTTACAATGCAAAACATTGAGGAGTTTTGCTTCGTAAGCATTGTTAAGAGGGGGCATCTGTTGCTACCTAATTTTTGACCCATGTTTTTATAAATTTTCAGAAAAAATCCAAAAATAGAGAAATACAATGAAAATTCAAAAAATGTGTTTTTTAATATATTTTTGTCATTTTTAGCATTTTCAGCGTCGTCTAAAAAAAATTTAAATTTTCAAAGGTCTTTCGAACGCGTTCAACCTTTCACGCATCATTTTTAAAATTTTTTATTTTCCTTATTGAGTCGACGTGGATATTGCTCATTTTCAAAAAATACAAAAAAATTAAGAAAAAATCAAATTTACAAAAAGAAAGAAGTTGAGGGGCCAAGTTTAGAAACCTAGCAACATTTTTGCCTATAAATATTGGTCTCCTCAACACACTCAAAGGGGAGGACAATTTTAAAACATCAGAAAAATACAAAAAAAGAAAACCCTAACCCTAAACCCATCTTTTTTTCAAGGAGCGGCGCGCCCCCTTCCCATTGAGCAAAAAAAAACCAGAGAGAGCAGGGGCGGCTGCAAGCCTCCCTTTCCCTGTTTACAGAGGCTAGCCGACCCTCGCCTTTGATTTTCTTCTTCCCCTCAGTAGCCGGCAACAAACCCACAACCCCCTCTCTTTCAAAACCAAACCGGAGCAGCCACTCCGTTCCTCCAAGCCACAGATCTTCCCTCTCTCACCTGAACACCCATCAAAACAACAATAGCTTGCCCTCGCCCACTTCCCCTCTCAACCGAACCGTTTCCCTCATCTCCATCGACCAGCCTTCCAAAGGCAGTCGACCGACCGGCAGCCATCACAGGCTGCTACCACCGACAGGAGTGAAGACCACTCAGCAGCACGCCCACTGAGCCACCAGCGTCGTCCACTCTATCAGCCAGCAGCGCCGTCCACACCTGGCCACAGATTCACCGCCGCCCAACTGCTCGCCACCTGAAGCAGAGGAGAAGAAGAAGAAACACATAACAGACTGATCTATCGAAAGAAGCGGATCTGAAACCGAGAAGAAGAAGAAACACATAACGGACCGATCTGTAAAAAGAAGCGGATCCGAAACCAAGAAGAAGAGAAGGAGAAGCCAGATTTGACAAGAAGAAGAAAAAACCGAAGCAGATTTCAAAAACAAGGAAATAAAAACTAAAATCAACTAGTTGTTGCGTTTTTATTGTTGCTGCAGGTCATCGCCGGCGCAGGGAGACAGAGAAGAGGAAGAGGTTCCCGATCCACCAGTTTCTGCCACCTTCATCGGCGGCGGTGCGTGAATCCACAAGCTGCCAGTGGCGGTGGCGCTTGGAACAGCGCGCCACCACTGTTCCGGGTTGTTTTGGGTCATTTTTGTAATTTTTAAATTGTTTAATGTAATATTTGTTTAGTTTCAAGTTTTTGTAATTTGTATTTTGTAAATAAGGAAGCAAAAAAAGGAAAAAAGAAAAGAAAAGAAAAGAAACAAAAATATAGTGAAAGTGTATGTGTGTGTTTGTATTTGTTTTATTTTTTTATATTTTTTTTTATGATAAAATTGTAAGGATTAAAGAAGAATTTAATATTTTGATTGGATCACGGTCAAGAATTATTAACTTATACATAAGTTGTATTTCTAATATTCGATGAAAAGTCAATTATTAAAACTTCTTTAACACATCAAATTCACAAAGCAGCTTATCTCAGGTAGGGTGCGTTAGGGGTGCTAATACCTTTCCTAACCACAACCAGTCTCTTACCCGCGATCTCTGACAAGAATAGTACAATTAATTACTAGGTGTCAACTCCAACGAACCAATCAAAGCAACCAACACAAAACGAGGAGAGACAAAAAAATCGCCAGCCGATGCTGCGCGGATTTTAACGTGCGACAAAAGAGATGATAGAAAACTAGACCACTAAGAAAGCAAAAGCTAAGCACTTGGAAATAGAAGTTATAAGATCAAGCAAAGGGTCAATATACATAATATTTTAGAAAAAGGAGTCATAAAGTGTTAATATTTTATCGATATGTTCATATTTAGTATAACCTAGCAAAAAAAAAATATTAATCCACAAGGAGGAGATCTTGATTCTTGACTAGTGAAAGATATTCTCCATGTACAAGTCGTTTTTATGATTTATATCAAATTGGTTATTTGAGAACACTTGCGACATTACTTTTGTTTACAACAATCTAATTTAATTAAAGGTTATGTTTATTTCTTCTTCTAAAGTTTGAACCATTCGAACATATTTGCTAGATTTTCCACATCATCTAAGTAATTATTAGGTTTGAGATTTTTATTAAAATGTATATAATTCAAACTATGTAACCCAAGATCCGTTTAGTTTCTTCCTTATATTACATATTAAAAGGGAAAAAGAAAATCTTATTTGCACGGAAACTAAAGACTCAATACCCTTTCTTTTTTCTCTCCAGAAAATGAGATGAATTGAATCATAAAGCACATCGACTTCAACGAGATGAAAGAAACGTTGACCACTAAGAACGCAAAAGCTAAGCACTTGGAAATAGAAGTTAACTAGCAGCAACGGAGCTTGTTATAAGATCAAGTAAATGGTCATTATACTAAATATTTTAGATAAAGGAGTCATAAAGCATTAATATTTTATTGATATATTCATATTTTTCATTATCAGTGCAAGGAACTTATATATTAAATTATCCAATAGAGATATGAACTAAGCACCTGTACCACTGCCAAGTTTCTAAATTCTGATGTTTGTCAAACTTATCAACAAAGTAAACTTGTTACAACTGACTTGAACTTTCCATTATCAATAAAGCTCTCTCTTTTTAGCACCATAACCAATTTTCTTTGGAGTCTGGATATCTTTAAAAACATAAAGGATGGGGAAAAAAAATCAAAGCATAATGTTTCTCGTCAATTTAGGCAATTAAACACCTGTTTTGGAACTTTATAGTCATCCCCACCCCATATAAAGATGAAGATATGCGTTGTGCCTCCCAGCTCCTCACCTGCTCAAAAGCAACAGGAGAAAATATTCGAGGACTCAATATTCTTCATTGCATTCTAGAAGTTCAAGATCCAAGATCTATGTGTTCACATGTTGTTTCTTTTTTTGAACTAATATCATATATAAGGTTACAATGGCACAATCACAAGATACACCAAATCTAAGAGATTATCCATTGATCGATGCAATGGAAGATTTAGTATAACCTGACAAAAAAAAAAGAAAAATTCCACGAGGAGATCTTGATTCTTGACTAGTGAAAGATATCCTCCCTGTACAAGTCGTTTTTATGATTTATATCAATTTGGTTATTTGAGAACACTTGCGACATTACTTTTGAATGCTAGAATTTAACCTGACATATTAATGGTCAAGGCATGCTTCTGCCCTGTAGCACTGCTCCAGTCTTGTATTTAATAATTCGGTCCATATATATGTGTGTGTGTGTGTGTGTGTGTGTGTGTACACAGAAGTTTTGCACTCTCCACATAAAACGAAGCCTTGTGTGTGTGCACAGAAGTTTTGCACTCTCTACATAAGACGAAGCCTTACTATTAAGACATCGAGAGGTATCCACAGATTATAATACCTTCTCTTTCTGTCATTTATTGATCGAGTACAATATTACTAGTCTTGATTATCTATGTCGGATGCTAAATAATTACATTCTTATCGTATTGTTAAAGAATATCTTTATATCATTTTTAATTAATTCCCCTGAGTATTAATCTTAAAATAAAATTATAATACCATGCTTTCTAACAAAAAAACATAGCCTACAATCAAGTGTGAAGATTATATCAAATGCCGGCAAGGGACAAAAGAACAAGATGCCCATGGACGAAGGAGCAAAGATGTATGATTGATGATGATTCCACATCACAGACTATTTGCCACCTCTCATATATCCGTGTTATATATATATATATATATCAGTTCTCGATACAAATAATGAATAGTTTCTTATGTTATAATCCAAGATCTGAATTAGAGGATCTTCAATACTTTTTTTTTTTTTTTAAATCCCTGAAATTGTTTGAGGGATAGTTTTTCAAAAACAATACTAAACTAAATTATTTCCGGATTCTTTTAAAAGACCAATTTTTAAAAAAGTAAATTGATCAAAACAACTTATTTTTTTATTAAAAAAAACATGAGTTAAACAACTATTAATTTAGATTCTTGAAAGACTCGGATGCGTGAATCATTAGATGGACCAGGTTTAAAAAGCATGTTGTATATGAATGATGACATTTATTAATATATTTTTTCTAAAATTTTAACTTAAATTAAATGTATTTAGAAAAATATTTATTAAATGGTCTCGTTAGCTTTTTATTTATTTATTTACAATTCATAATCTTGCATATATCAAACCAAACTCATTACAACCATATAAAATTGACTGAATATTAAAAGTGTTCCACTAAATTACATATGGCTTAAGATTCTCATGGATTCTCATCATAGTAGGCTTTTTCTTGCATCAAATAAAAGAACGAGTCAACTAAAATCATTAAATTAATTAAGTTTTGAATCAATTGTAATCTTGGCTACTTAGTTGCTAGCAATCCTTTCCATTTCCTTACCTTTAAGTCTTATTCTTGGGCCCGATAATTTCTAGTGATCTATTATTTATTCAAATGGAGTGATCAGAAATCATTAAAACGAAGAACAAAAGATACTTATTGTCGCACCCGACATCGCGGTGGCCAATTAAAAATTAATTTTTGAATTATGAAAAAAAAAAAACAGATTTCTGGCATCGTGTTCTTTTAAGGGAAAATGTCTTGTTTAAGGGGTCGCCACCTAGTATTATGGTCACTACAAACTCTAACTGGTCAACAGAGATTTTATGGTTCGGGACTGGTTACGTAAAAGAAAAGATATTATCACCCCTTAAACGTCCTGCCTGAGGCAGGCTGCATTGCTAATTTCGTCTTAAATTGCTAAATGTTTATTAGTTTACGCTATGATAATTTGCTTATAATATTCCTGACTCTGGCGGCAGTGAATATTCAACTACAGATAATTCCAACTCTGGCGTTGGTAAATATCACGTAGCTATAAAATAAATTAGATCAATATTTTTTATTTCCGACTCTAGCGCTGGTGAATAAATAAATAAAAATAAATGTATTTTTATGCATGCACATATTTTTTATTTTTCTAGCTAAATAAAATAAAGTACCACGACTAAAAATAATATAAATTTAAACCGGTATTTTTTTATTCCTGACTTTGACGTCAATGAATAAATAAATAAGAATGAATTTATTTTTACGCATGCACATATATATTTTTTTTCTAGTTAAATAAAATAAAATACAATGAAAGAATAATATAAATTTAAACTGGTATTTTTATTCCTGACTCTGGCGTCAAAGAATAAACCAATATATTTATATTGTTTATTTTATTTTATTCATGCATACATATTTTTTTATTTTTTATTTTTTATTTTTTTAACTTTTTTATTTTTCTGTTTTTTAACTTTTTATATTTTGGGCTGGGCTAAGCCCACATGGGCCGGGCTAAGCCCAGCCCGGCCACTGGCCCAAGCCAGTGGCCTGGCCGGGCAAAAACCAACCAGAAGCACGCGTGCTGTGTACTGTGCGAAGGTAATTAAAATTACCTTCGCACAGTAACAACCTTATTTGATCTGCAAAAGCGAGAGAGAATTCAATGAAAACTAAAGAAAGCTTACCTGCTCTGCTGTAGTGCTGCTGTTTTGGGCGAAGATCTGTGAAGGCGTTCCTCACTGGGAAACTGGAATTCCTTCTACCCTTTGCTTTCCTGCCCTCTGCTTCTTCTTCTCTCGGTCGTTCGTCTCCCCTCTACTTCTGGTTGTCCGTTCGTTCTCCCCTGTGTTTTTTTTCCGTTCTCTATGTTCTGCGTGTGTTCTGTTCTTGGTATTTCTGCCTTTTTTGTTCGCTTCTCCTGGACTTCCTCTTCGTTTTTTTTTTTGTCTCTGTTTCGTCCCCAAAAATCTCCTGTTTTGGTCCGTGTCCAGGCTTCCTCTCGTCTTCGGTTCCCAAAATCCTCCTCTGTTCTGGGTCTTTTTTTTTCGTCAGCTCCCCAGTTGTGTTCCTGTTTCCAGTGTTCTTTCCCCTGCTTTTTAGTCTTCCTGTGTTATTTGTCTCCCCCCTTCTTCGGTTTGTTCGGTGCCCTCCTGTCTTCGTCTGTCTCCTGCTCTGGTTTTCGGGTCCCCGTTTTATGCTCGGTTTTTCTTCTCCCCTGGGTTTTTTCCCTCCTGTGATTTGTGTTTTTTGCTTCCCCTTTTTGTTCTTGACTCTGTATCTTTTTTGGGTTGATTTCTGCCTTCGTCCCTCCGGTTTTGCCAGTCCTGTCTTATACAGCTCCTCCTTCCCAGTCCTGTCTTTGCAGGACTCTTAGGTAATCCACGAACGAGATCGTGGGCAAGAGGTGGTGCAGTGGCCTTGAGTTGCTGGATTTTCCTTGTTCAAGCTGCCGGATTTTTCTCTGTTGAATCGGTCTGGTCCGTGCGAAACGGAAGGGACGAAGAACGCAGTCTTCCAAACGGCGCCGTTTGTGTGCTTGAGGCGTTTTTTTCACTTTGGTCGCTGGACGTTTTAAACTTCACAATTGAGATCTTAATCATATATAATTGATTTTTAATTATGCCCTTGGATTAAATTCAATTGAATCCCTGAGTTATAGCACCATTTACATAACAGTCCTGAGTTTCTAGACTATTCAATTGGGTCCTTGGACTTTAATTTTCTAGCAATTTTTTCTTGAATCTGCTCTAAACTTTGATATTTTTTTAATTACACCCCCGATTCCTTTAATTAATTAAATCAAAGTTTAATTAAGTCCTCAAACTCATTAATTCTTTCAATTAAACTCTTCATTTCATTAATTAAAATAATCTAAATTTTAATTAAATCAATTCTCAAATGAAGCCCTTTATTTAATTAATTAAACTATTCAAGAGTTTAATAAAATCTTTAAACTTCCATTCATGTTGTCCTTAACTCATATTTTAATTCATTCTTCATTTATTTTATTTTTTCATCATCATTTTTTTTAAATAATAAAAATAATAAGGTTAAAAATTGATTATGACATTTCATCTTGTCACAAAATTAATAATGCTAGCTACTAGGAAGATACTGATCTTGGCACAAAATAATACTAGCAACTAAGAAGTTTCCTCGCTGATGATGCCACACACACCTTTGGGCCCAAGAATGTATATCTAGTGGAGATCATTTCATGAGCTCAATCAAGCCCTTCACTTTCCAGGAAATGAGTCTTTGCAAATATTTGACTTTCTGTGACTATTTAGACCTTAAAGTGACAAGTAGGAATAGGAAAATGAAAGACCAGGACGATAATTAGGGAAATTCTAGCCCTTTTACTCGGCGTAAGCCATAGGAAAACAGCATCTTGCTCACATTCTCACCACCCCCCCGGTTTCTTTCCTTGAGAAACAGTTTATCACACCTGTGGCGTATGGGATGATGTCAATAAGAAGGTTCTTGTGGTCTAATTCTGCGGCTTAAATTGTTAGTTTATGTTAATTGGAAATTATCTCCAATTCAGCTGTTGTGGATGTATAAGCTCGATCAATAATTACTCATGAATTTATTTCTGAAAATTTATCATATATTCATCACGTCACAAGAACATGATCACTCCTAGTTTCTAGCAGTAATAAGTTGAGAATAATGGAATGTGTTAGGTTGTGCCTTAGCCAACCTTCCAATTTATATATAGGTAGCAGAACATTGCAGTAACTGTAATGATTACAACATCATTTATTAGAATTCTATTCTATAATATGTCCCCTCAAGTTGAGGGTGGGGGATCAACCCGAAGCTTGAATCGAAAAGCAGTAAAGGATGCAACAGGAAGCGGTTTAGTGAAGACATCGACAAGTTGATCCCGAGAGGGAACAAAACAAATCTGAATTTCTTTTTTGGCAACACGGTCACAAACAAAGTGATAATCCACTTCAACATGCTTAGTATGAGCATGAAAGATAGGATTTGCTGAGAGATAGGTAGCACCAAGATTATCACACCAAATGGTAGGAGCAGAGACTGAGGGAACCTGTAAATCTGTTAACAAGTATTGAAGCCAAATGACTTCAGTGGTACCATCAGCAAGGGCTTTATACTCAGCCTCAGTAGAGGAGCGAGCAATAATGCGTTGCTTACTGGATTTCTAAGAAATCAGCGTCTGACCAAAAAAGACAAGATAGCCGCCTGTAGACTTGCGATCATCAATACTACCAGCCCAATCTGCATCTGTAAAGCCATGTATCGTCGTACCTTTAAGATAGTGTAAAATACGTTTGACAACAGCCCAATGAGAATCTGTAGGAGCATGCATAAACTAACAGACTATGTTAACAACAAAGCATATATTTGGACGGGTGAAGGTAAGATATTGAAGAGCACCCACAATTTGACAAAATCGTGTAGGATCAGAGAATGAATGATCCGGTAATAAAATGACTTTCAAAAGGGAGACTAGAGTATCAATTGGTTTGCAGGAAGTCATACCAGCTCGGGTGAGGATGTCAAGATTATATTTATGTTGACGCAGCATTAAACCCATACCGGTAGACTGAACTTCAACACCTAGAAAGTAGTGAACAACACTTAAGTCACGAAGCTTGAACTCAGAGCTGAGTAGTGTATAAGGTGATGGAGCATAGCAGAGTTGCTACCCGTGAACAGAATATCATCAACATACACCAGGAGATAAAAGATATTAGTACCATCAGATAAGATAAACAGGGAGGTGTCAAACTTGGAAGCTCAGAAATCGATGGAGAGCAAAAAATCACTTAGACGAGTGTACCATGCTCTCGATGCCTATTTCGAACCATACAATGATTTGTGCAATCTACACACATGAGATGGAAGAGAAGAGTCAACGAAACCTGGAGGTTGTTTCATGTAAACCTCTTCAGTAAGAATACCATTAAGGAAGGCATTATGAATATCAAGCTGATGAATCTTCCAATTTCACAAAACCGCGATAGAGAAAATCAATCGAACAGTGGCCTGCTTAATAACTAGACTGAAGGTTTCAAAATAATTAATACTTTCCTGCTGGGTAAAACCTCTAGCAACAAGGCGCGCTTTATAGCGCTCAATACTACCATCAACACGACGTTTGATCCGATATACCCATTTACTGCCAATAACATTCATCGAAGGATAAAATGGAACCAAAGACCAAGTGCGATTTTCGCGTAAAGTGGCGATCTCATCACACATAACATTATGCCAAACTGCATACTAGTCAACATTAGATAATGCAAAAGGCTCAGAAGAGGGAGAATATAGTACCCGTGTGGAGGTAGAAGTAGTGGCAACGGAAGCAACTAGATTAGCTATCTTTGGCTGTCGCGGTCTAAGAGTCATAGGATGTCTGCTGTGTGCTGGTGGAGACACAGGGGAAGACGGTTGTAGCAAGGAGACCTGTGGCAGCTGATAAGAAGATAAATCATCCATAAGTTGCAGACCAACGGGAGAGGATGATAAAGAAGCAGCCACAAGCATTGGACTGTCAGTAGAGAAGGGGTTGGAAGTAGAGACTGAGGCTGCAGGAGTGTTAGTTAGGGAGGGCGAAGCAGAGGAGGGACTAGAAAGTGCCCCAAGACCATGAGGAGAGGAGACCAATTGACGATCTGAACCTGCATCATAAGGGTTAGATAAACAAGCATGGGATGATGGCCAAGGGATGGGTGGAGGCTGTGGTCGGGTGGCTGTTTGGAGTGGCAAAGCGGAGTGTTGTGGGCTATTTAGGTGGTTAGTGAAAGTGAGTGGCGGTGGGTGGTTTAGCAAATTTGAGAGGGTGACAGTAGCGAGTGGGGTGGGGGTTGTGGTGGAGACCTTTGCAATCTGTTCAGATTTATCAAATGGAAACACATGTTCATGGAAGCGAACATAACGGGAAATATAAATATGGTGAGATGCAATGTCAAGACATCGATAACCAAGATACGAGGAACTATATCCAAAAAACACACATGGAGAGGAACAAAAATCTAATTTATGATTATTATATGGACGCAAAAAAGGAAAATAGAGACACCTAAAGGTACGTAAAAAATGATAATTAGGAGACCGTTGAAATAAACAATCAAACGGAGAGTGATGGGCAAGAATAGGAGTAGGCATGCGATTTATAAGATAAACAAAGGTTTCAAAAGCATAATTCCAAAATTGAAAATGTGCTTTACATTGCCCTAAAAGAGTAAGACCTGTTTCCACAATATGCCTATGACGACGCTCTACTGTTCCATTTTGTTCATGAGTGTGGGGACAAATCAGACGATGATGAATACCAATGGTCTGAAAAAATATGGATGGTTTTCGGTATTCACCGCCCTAATCAGTTTGTACAGATTTTATTTTTAATAAAAATTGACATTTGACAAGAGTCTGAAATTGATGAAAAACAGAGTAAACATCAGACTTGGCAACGAGAGGATAATAGCATACATATTTAGTATAAGCATCAACAAAGGTAACAAAATAATGATAGCCATCTGAACAAAAAAGAGGAGTTGGGCCCCATACATCACTAAAAATTAATTCAAGTGGAGCAGAAGTTTTGTAACCCGTAGGTCCTAAAGACAAACACGATGATTTTCCTAAAGGACAAATTTGACATTGAAAATTAAGACGTTTGTTGTTACAAATGATCTTATTTTTCAAGATTAACAATTGAAAAATACGTGAAGTAAGATGACCTAGTCGACGATGCCATAAATCGGCAGAGGCAGAAGTGCATGGAGACCAATAGGCTTGAGGAACTGACGTGACAGAAGACTTGGTTAGGGCATAGAGACCATCTTTTCTCTGACCTGAGAGAAAGACTTCATGGGTGTTGAAATCCTTGACATAAAACACACGAGGGTGAAATTCAAAATAAACATTATTATCAAGACAAAATTTTTGAATAGAGAGCAGAGGTTTTGTGATTGCAGGAACATGAAGAACATTAGATAAGGTGAAAGAACGATGTGGTGTATATATTTTTGTATGACCAATATGAGATATAGAAGGCCTTTACCATCACCAACATGCAAATTATCATTACCAAGATATGGTTCTGAAGCGGTCAAGGTGGCAAGATCAGGTGTGACGTGTTGATTGGCACTGGTATCCGGAAACTAATCAACAGAACCAGTTGAGGAGAGATTGCGCTGCACCAGGTTGGTAGTAGGTTGTTGGCCATAACCTCGCTGCTAGAATTGAGGGCAATGGGGAGCTGTATGTCCGAAATTCTGACACAGTTGGCAGCGTGGATTCTGCCCCCTATTGTGTTGCCAAGAGCCCTGCCTATTGTCACCAAAGGAGGAGTTTTGGAAGTTGCGGTGATCAGGTCTGGAGCTAGCAAATCGGTTGCCTCTGTTGTTGGACTGGTTGGGACACCAACCATCGTTGAAGCGGCCCCTGCTGTGGCCAGAATTGCCAAAAGTCTGGCGCTACGCAACAAGAGCAGAAGATGAAATGCTGGGTGTGGGTAGCAGAGGAGCATGTATGGCAGCATAAGATTTATGAAGAAATTCATGTGTAAGGAGATGGCTGTGAAGATCTGCATATGATAAAGGTTTAGCCTTGGTAATAAAACTGGTAACTAAGTCTTTAAACTCTCCCCGAAGACCACAAAACACATATAAATTGAAATCTTCAAGCGAAACTGGTTGATCAGCAACGACCAATTCATCAAATAAGGCCTTTGCTTTTTGCATAAATTGAGTTACTAATTCATCACCCTGTCAAAGATCTTGAAGAGAGTTGTGAAGTTGCATAATACGAGAGTTAGAGGTGGAAGCGAGAGCTCGCTTAAGAGTGCCCTAAGCTGAACAAGAACTTTGACAGTCAACAACAAGATACAGAACTTCCATAGATAGGGAGGAAAGAAGAGCACTTAGAATGAGTTGGTCCTGTTGTTTCCAGGTTTGAAAAAGTGGATTTACCTGAAGAGAGATACCATCATGGGAAAGAACATGTGTTGATGGAGATGTGTTGGAGCCATCAACAAAACCAAAAACTCTTTGGCCTAAGAGATAAGGCAGCATCTGCATATGCCAATATAAATAATTGGTGTTTGTTAATTTGAGGGAGATGACTTGATGAGTGTGAGAAAGGGAGATAATGCTTGCGGCAGTAGAGGCAGCAGACGTGGGCTGCAAGAGGAGGCGTTCACCAGCCATGGCAGAGGAGAATCTAGGCGGTGAAGCAACAGAGGAGGCGCTGCAAGAGAAGAGGGTTGCACTGTCGGAGAAGAAGAAAGTTGTACTGCTGGTGCTGCAGAATTTGAAGATGTATGTAGCGGCTCTTCCATTGAAGAAGGGAGGCTGGGAGAAAAGTAGGTTTAATTTATTTTAGGGTTTTATGGCTCTGATACCAAGTTGAGAATAATGGAATGTGTTAGGTTGTGCCTTAGCCAACCTTCCTATTTATACAGAGGCAACATAACACTACAATAACTGTAATGATTACAACATCCTCTATTAGAATTCTATTATGATAGATATATGAGTAACTATAATGATTACAACATCTTATATTAGAATCATATTCTATAATAAATGCTAATGACTACGAGTCATTAAGTATCGACCAAGAACATACACTCGAGGTACATAGATCGACTTAAGACATGGACTTGTCAAGTGCGATGCCACAACATCGAGGTAGGGTCCCTTCACGACAGGATCCATTTATCTGCAAGTACGAGGTTTAGTTGAAAGATAACCTTTCAATGTAAGTTTGTTTAGCTTTCACAATGACATGTTTAATCATTTTGGAAAAAATAATTTCATTTAACGAATGTAATTTCAGGTTTACAAACATTGAGGTTACGAGAACAATAATATTGGCTTTTAAATCATTGATTAAAATTCCAGTATTTCAATGGAGCCAGGTTTTCAAACATCCTGAACAAAAATCACAAGTCGATGCATAATTTTCAAGGTTCAAGGTTTGTATTAACTTAAATATTCTTTTATGTTAATTCGGACCGTTTATTGAAATTACTAAAATTTTTCTTTTATAAATTGTTACTTAAAAGAAAATTTTGAATGGGAGAGTGTTGATAATAATATTGTGAGGAGGGTTTGAGAGAATTACGTTGCAATTAGGTAATATTGAATTCAGGATAATTTTTTTATTTCAAATATTAAAATTTTATTTTGCATTTACTAACAAATAATTAATTTGTACCATATAGGTTGTGTGATTTTTTATACGAGACATTACAAAAAGCTAAAAAATTTGCAAAAAAAAGAGAGTTTTCAAGTTATAATAATGAGGCGGTTTAGAAGGATTTCAGATTGCTACACATCTTAGAGGTTGTATGGGAAAAATCCATTCAACAAGTGACATCCATATATTTCATGCAATGGTCACAGTCTGGTGTAGAAAATAAAAACCAGCGTGTTCATGGTTTCGTTACCATGCACACTGACGACTCTGTTCCATTCCTTTTGCATGCAAAATAGATGAAATTTTTTTTTTATTAGATCCATTTATTACTAGTTGTTTTTTATAAATATATTTAGCTGACAACATTTTTTCTCTTTTAGGCTATAGTTCCTAGACGTGAGTCAAGCTCGATGAAGCTTTTTCTTAAAACGTATGTGCAAAGTGATGATCGTAAAAAAAAAAATGCAGCAATTTGTGGATAACCAAGCTTAATACTTTGTGGTATATTGGCTTTCAATCTCTTTTTTTCTAAGTTAGTATTTCCTTGAATTTAATGAATTTATTTTTTTCTTTCTAATCTACATATAACTATCAGTTAAAGAAGTAGACACATGGATGATCCTTTGACCTATCTGGATCTCGATTCGGATTTGTGATTGGAGGTAAGATCATCTGGTAGACTCAATAGAAGTCATGCATATGAACTCTCTAATACTACAACCGAGAACTTGTGGATGACCTGTAATGCTTCAATCGTTTGGATGCTCGCAATCGATTCCAAGCACTCAAACTCAAGAGTTCGCGACAATGTTCGACCAACGAGTACAGACTCGGATGACCAATCTTAATGATAAATGTGAATGGCTTACTACTGATCATAAATAACTCCATTAATTGGTAATGAAGATGGGATCATAGATGGATGGTTCATGTACACCCTCTAATTGGCCCCATGGTCCCCGCGATGACCAACCTCCTCCTTCTCCTCTAGCGCCACCTTTATTTTAAATTTATTGTATTTGAACGTACAAATATTTAAATTTGTAATAAATAATTTATTTTTATATTATTTTAATTATTTTTCTGTTTCTATTAAATATATTTTTATTAATTTTTTTTTTAAAAAATTATTGACGGGGTTACCAACGACACAACTCTATCATTATATTCTAGACAGTTGAAAAATAATTACTACAAATACCACTATTACTAATGAGGTTCTTGATGAAACTAGATCGTTGGTATATTGCAGAGAGTTGGAAAAAAAATTACTGCAAATGTCACTGCTACTATTAACTTACCTACAAAATTATAGATGGTATTTTTGTTGGTGATATGTTATATTTACTGATGGATATACTGACAGACAAATAAAAACACTGATGACATTACGTACAATTTTCCCGTTAGTGATATGTTAAATTTACCGATGGAGTTACTAACAGAATAAAGTGAGTAAATTTTTTTTGACATGCTTTGTCCGTCTGGAAATCCATCAATATATTTATTATGGATAGACTTATCCATAATTTATAAATTATTGATGAGAGTTTTTCTCATCGATTGTTTTTATTTGTGAGTCTGTTAATAATATACAGATTACTAGTGTAAATATGAATAGAAATTTCTGTGGATAAATATGTTAAATATGATAGTTGCTTAAGGTGTCTGAGATCTAACCTAAGGAATTTGATTTGATCTGATTGGACCCCTTTGTATTATCTGGCATCAATTCAGGTCGGTTGTCAGATTATCAGGTTTTTTTTTTTTTTTTTTTTTTTTTTTTTTTTTTTTTTTGTGGTTAGAACTACCAGTTTTTCTTAGGCAAATTTTTAGGCCATTATTAAAGTTTTCTCAAGTCATTGCTATTGACACCATTTTTCTCCTTTTGGACAGTGCACAATTTCTAGTGGTGTCATTATCAATTGTGCTTGCGTTTTCGTCTTTGAATATTTTGCTATATCTACCTTTTAGTCCCTTTGCTCTATATAAGGAAGCAGCATTGGAGGCCATTTTTCAGAGAATTAGCTCTCTAAAACGAAAGGGAAACTACTTCATTGTATACTTCGAAGATGGTGCCGCAAGGGTTCAGGTTCAATCCCACTGATGAAGAGCTCATCCAATTCCTAGACAGAAAAGCTTCTGGCCAAGAAATGCCACTTCATTTCATTCTCGAAACAAATGTTTACGAGCGTGAACCACAGGATCTTGAATGTGCGTAATATGCACTATGTATTTCTTTGTTCTACTGCATGTAGGGCTCGTGATTTCTCTTCCCTTTTCTCTGTAATAATGGTATAGTGGAAATGAATTTTTCAAGCTTTTTTGCACGTATGCTATATATTTTCTAGGGTTCAAGTTTAGAGGGATAATATCATATTCCATGATCTTGTCCATCCATTGAAATTTAAGTATCAATGTTGAGTTTATGGTATTTTCTACCTTACTATGATATCTGACAGCTTAAGTCAGATCTCTATAACAAAATTGTTACATGCAGGGAATCAAACCGCTCCTTTAAGCAATGGTGAGAGATACTACTATTGTACGAGGGAGACAAACTATTCGAGGGAAGTACTCGGTCGAGGATGGTGGAAAGCTACGAGCCATGTCAAGAAAATACATGCTAATAATGATGATCAACTTCTTGTTGGGAACAAGAGGCCTTTAACATTCCATAGGTTCAAGGACAATGAAAGAAATCGCAATAATGCCGTCAAGACTAACTGGATTATGCATGAATACAGCCTTGAATCAAGAACCACAGTACTGGTTTTAATATTTTTGCGTGCACTGTTCTAAGTTAATTAGTCTTAATTAATTATATGCATCTTCTTATGTTTGTTTCATTTGTACTACTTCCATTTTGTTAGGACTGGAGGCTTTGCAAGATTAAGCACAAGGGGAAACCAAGCGTGCAAGAAGAGATGGAGAGTATGAGGAAACAATATTCATCGAGGAATGATTTCGAAGCCGGAAGTTCGACCATTTTTGTCGATGGGCAACAGCAGCAGGAACAGACCTCATCACGACCAACAAATTATGAAGGATATGATCATGAATCCTATTATCAATGGAACAATATGCAGCAGTCACCACCGTCTCCATATGATCCTTATCAACCGGCGCCACCGAGTACTAGTAGTGGTCACTATTACGTGGAGCAGCAAGAGAAGTTAGAGTCCAGTGATGAGCACCCATTTCCTAGTCTTTGGTCTTGGACGAACTAGGATTTTGTTGCATCTAAATCCAGGTTGCTATGAATGTAAGAAAAAATTGCTTGTGCATGTTTTGCTATGTTGGAAATAAATACGATTGTTCAGTACTTGTTTATCCCTCATTTACGACGTTGTTCTTCTTTCTTGGTGCTAAAAATTGGAGCTATACCGATTAGCTACCCTTCATACATACTAAAATACATTGATGCTACTAGTTTTGGTAAAATTGGGGAATATCCCTTGTAGCCAAGTTCGGATATATATCAACAGAAACTAAATACACATTTGTTCAAACAAGAATCAACATCTATTCATTTTTTTATTTGATATTTTTTTTGAAACCTGCAACAATAATGATGGATATTATACAAGAAAAATACACAAATTCAATGTTCAGCAATATTGCATCTATATTCACAAGAATCATGAATTTTATTTCATTACATGTCAAATTAGAGTTAAATAATGTGTATTTATAGTAAATCCCGGTCATTCTAGGGATATCAATAATTTTTAATAATATCTATTTATCATACCACGGGGGTGTTGGCCCTCAACCTATCAATCATTTCGCTGCCCTTGTTTTTAATGTAACATTGTTTATAAGCTACAAACTACAATGATATATCATTTATAGATATTCTTTGGATCTACATCAATTGAATTTAAGTTCTCCAATCAAAACAACCTTAAAGAGAAACATGTGATCTAGCGTAATATATTTTAAGGATAATGAAAAAATAATGTAATTTTCATAAAAGTTATTGACAAACAAATTTTTTTTAATAGTGAAGTTATAGGTCACACTGTACTTAGGAACCATTTGGCCAAAAAATTCAATTTTTTTTGCTAAAATTTAAATACGGTTTGTAACTTTTTGGATTATTTTAATGTGCTGATGTCAAAATAATTTTTAAAAAATAAAAAAAATATCATTGGCATACATTTCGATACGAAAAGTTATTTGAAAAGCAATCGCTACCATACTGCTAAACATATTCTTTGCTAGGTTGTGTGTTTGTAAATACTTGTAAACGTACATTCAAAAAATATACTTTTCTTGATACAACCTAGTTGCATTAGTTCCAACCTTTTTTATTTTTACAAAAAGAAATATACTTTTCTTTTAAGTTTTTGACGTACAATACATTCGTATTGTGGAATTATCATACATCAAGACTTTAAGTATAAATATGTACAGATAGATCAATTGAATCCATAGAGTGAAGGAGGATTTGAATGTTCATATTAACAGATTTAAATATAGTAACTCTCATCCTCTTCAAGAAGTAAAATTCAGATTCAGCTCTAAATTCGCATTATTGAATTTTGTAGGGTCAAAACACACGCAAATGAGTAATATTCCTACACATAACTATCAATCCAACATCGTCCACTTACTTGCTGCTTAGCTACATGTGGAATGAATGCCAACAAATGTTGTATATATGTACAGTGGAAAATGGGAAAGAATGCATCCTTCCGTTCATACTAATTTAGCTCTAGGAATCAAAGGTACGTATTTCTTTTTGTGAGATTTCAATGTGTGAAAAGGAAACAAGAGCAAGCACCCATGCATGGAATATGGAAATGAATGTGAGTGACTATCCACAAATCATTGTCAATACTTTTCCTTAGTTCCAATCCAACTGGTAGCCAACAAGCATCCTTTCCTATCCAACTGGCCCTCTCACACTCTCACACATGAGCAAAAGGGGGGTGGTTTTACTTTTTCCTTAGTTCCAGATCATTGAAAAGACCCCAATATTGATGTTGATTGGAACAAGGAATAGGAACAGTCGGTCATCATGGAATAAGAACAGTGCTAGTGTAGGGAAAAATATTAATTATATTTTTGAGGTATATAAATATAATTTAAATTATTGAATTAAAATGATTTCTTAAATATAAGAAAGTCTTGATATTAAATGGTCACAAGTTAAAATTTTACAATTTTTATTTATTTAATAAAAATTAAAATACAAGATAGCGTTAAACGATCTTATCTAACAACTTTAATTATTAAGTTAAAATCATTCTTTAAAAAATTAAGAATTTTAGTTTATGTAGAGTTTGATGCAAAGCTTGAAGGTTTCTTTTATAGAAGATGTAAACAGGGTTGGTGTAAGTAAAATGAACCCTCAATGCTCCTCCATTCACCCTGGTGGCTTTAGATAAAAGCCATTGTGGTGCTTTTTAAATGGCCTCGTGAGTAGAGGTCATGTCGAGTTTTTATCTAGGTTGTGACAATTCTGTTTTGTTTTCGCTTGGAATGACTGAAAGATTCCATATCAATTCAAAAAACAAAGCAAAACGAAATAAATTTCAATTTCATTTTAAATCTCGGTTTGTGTTCTGGATTTTTCCTCTAAATTCTGCCCAGAACGTTTCGGTTTCAATTTCACATGTTTGCATTCCACTCTTGAAAAGCCATTGAATCAAATTGAACCTTGTTACAATTTAATTGATTAAACCACGCCGATTATAAAAAGCTCTTTTTCATTACTATTTTCAATAACAATGATATTAATAATTAATATTAAAAATTATTATTACTATTTTCATTAACGATGAATATTAATTTTTTAAAAATTAGATTTATCCACTAATATATATGGTTTATATTCATGTTTTTTTTTTTCATGTTTATACTTTGTAGGAATTTGAGCAAACAAGGAATGCTTTAGATTCCCATTAGTCTTGATATACATTGACCTAACTTTATATTTAAAATATTTTTGTTAAAACATTTTACTTTCATAATATTTTGATATTTTGTTTAAGTTGAATTATTTTAAGTTAAAGATCTATTTTAATCTTGACTATTTAAGAAATATTTTAAATTTTTAAAATTATATTTGTTTGGCATTGTATTTTGTTATTGCATAATTTATAATTAATTTATCTTGAATTTGAATTATGTTTGTTGAATATATATATATATATATATATATATATATATATGAATAGTATAACCTCAAAACGGACACGCCAAAAACCCTCTAAAATTAAAATATTTCATTTTAATTAAAAAAATAAAATACCTATCAAAATAAAATTGACAACCTTAGTTTTAATAGCATAGGCGAGGTAGGAATTGAGTTACATCTTAGCTGATTAGCTTCTCGTGGAGGAGAACTATTTTTTGGGATTCGTTTAATTGCCAATATTCTTCCTGTCTTTTCAGCCACAGTACACAGAATTTTTTTAGTTCAAGGAAGGACACCATAGATTCACATGGATTTCAACCACTGTTTACAGCAACGAATAAAATACACAGAGGGACTGCCCAAACAGCGTTGCAGTTTCTTTGGGGAGTATGGTTTGATAGTTATCGTAATGATTGTTTTTTTAATAATTTTTTCATGTTGAAGTGCATGTTAATAATTTTTTTTTATTTAAAAAAAAATTATTTTTGATATCAGCACATCAAAACAATCTAAAACATACAAATTATATTATATTTTCAATAAAAAAAATTAAATTTTTTAGAAACTGCGTTCGCAAAACAGTTTCTTATGAATCAAGAGGCGCTATTATGGAAAGAGATTAGAATAGACTCCTTATATATGTAAATACCTTATATAGGATAATTATCATGTGTAGATACCTCACTCTAGTATTGTACACAACCCTAGAGATATAAATACAAAGGAATGGCTGCAGCTATTAGCATCCCATTGTATAATTCAACATACATATCTTTCACTAAACTTAACTTGGTATCAGAGCAAGCAAAGAAAATAAAATCGCAGCTCTTATTCTGCTGGTCCAGTTCTCTACTCTGTCAATGATGAACAACTTTGTTGCTGCACCGATCACTCACCCTTCTTCTCTCTTGTGCCACCATCGATGACAGCTGCTACAATCTGGGCTCTCCTCTTGCTTTGCATACTGCTAAATCGAATTGCCTCAGACTCCTGCTATCATCCCTCTCCCCAACACTCAGCAGGTAATATCTTTTAAAGCTCTCCAACTACCAATTTCTATATATTGGGAGGATGCAAGATGAAGCCTTTTCTCTTGGCCAAGTGCGTTTTTTCCCTTTGTGGCATGGTTCATTCCCATGTCCTCCCTCTATGTGATTTCTGTTGACATGTCTTACCTGCTGTTGAATGCCTCCCCCTATCTGGCATGGAAGCAACAAGACCACCTACTCATGAGTGCTGCGTTTTATCCTCCCTCTCTATGGGGAAGTTCTGAGACCTAGTGGTTGATTGTAACACCTCCCACGAAATCTGGACAACGCTGGAAACAGCCCTTGCTTCTCCTTCAAACTCACCGAATTATGCAGCTCCATGGTTCATTCCAAGAGCTTCCGACAGAATGATGAATCGGTTACACACCTATCTGCAAAAGCAAATCATTGTTTGATCAAACTTGCTGCAGCTGGAGACCGATATTTATGGAAGACTTTAATCTGTATGTCTTTCGGGGATTACGCAGTGAAGTTTAAGGACCTTGTAACCAAGCTTATCTACTAAGAGGCTGAGCCTATCTCATACAACTGACCTCCACAGCACCTCCTCACGCATGAATTTATCAATAAAATCAATATTCATCCAGTTGTAACAGCTCCTCTGTTACCAGCACTCCATTCCCAGCAGCCATCTGTGTTTTTTTGGGGCGGCAGCGGCAGTCAGGTTCTAATGCTGGCAGAAGAGGCCGTTTTCTCGCGGGGGATGGCGACCAAGACAACCGTAGTAGTTATCGTGGAAATCATGTTATGGTTCAGCTGCAGAATTTCAGTTCCTACAAATTCTCCTTCAGGTTCACATTTTGACAGCAGGAAATCGGGGTCTCCTATGGCTCAAGTCAGTACTTTGGGCAGCAAAGCAACCGGTTTGGGGGTTCTACACCTGCACCATCAAATGTCAGCTATGCTATGATTATGGGCATACTGCTCAGCAGTGTTCTCAATTATCTACTCCTCATGTACAAGCTAATGCTAATTTAGCATTTAATACTGTCCCTACTACTCTCTCTGTTACTTGTTTTCCTGATACAGGTGCGAATCATCATGTGAACGCCGGAAACCTTGTGAAGTATGACAAGTCAGACCTTACCTTGGTAATTGATCACGTTGCATGTTGGCGATGGTAAGGTCTTGTTATCTCTAAATATTGCTCACTCTCACATTCAGTCACCCAAACGCACATTTACATTATCCATACATTTAAAGCATTTTCTACCAATTAAAAAACTCTTACTATCTGTTTCATAAGTTTTTTTGTCTTGAGAATAACGTGTTTTTGAATTTCATTCATTTGTATTTATGTTAAGGATCTCATGACAAAGGAATTTCTTCTCTTCACGGTCGAGTAGAGATGGTCTATAGTTCTGTCCGGAGTCCTTGCACACTCATTACCTTTAGCCCTCCTATCCACCCGAATCTCTACTGTCAGCTGATGGTCTGCATCCGTTCGTCTTGGACATCCAGGTCCACTGTATTTTGCAATTTTTAGTGGTCCAAATAAAAAGGTGTCCTGTACTCAAAAAATTTGATTCTTAATTGTTCAGAGCGGCCTCTGGTAAGTCGTCTCGTTTCCTTTGAAAAAGCTACAGGTCTGCAAACTCAACGCTCCACTGTGATCTTGATTTTTAAGTGATGGTTTGGGACTCTTCCCTATTGTTATGCATCTGATTGGATTTCGTTATTTGTGTTATTTTTGGTGGATGCCATATCAAGGTTTATTTGGTTTTACATCCCTTGGCTGTCAAAATCTGATGTTTTTACTGTCTTCATCAATTCAACACAAGTTGGAACTGTCAGTTTTCCTTAAAAATTAAATCGTGTTCAGACCAGATTGGGGTGCGAATTCGTAAACTTCAATAACCCTATTTTAAAACAATTGGGTATTATTCATCGTAATTTATCTGCCCCATACTCCATGAACTAAAATGGCATGTCGACTCGTCAATATGACAATTGTGTGAAACTGGCTACTCTCCACGGTCATGTAAAGCTGCCCTTAAAGAATATCTGGAGTTCTGCTTTTGAAGAGTTGTCTGGTTTAGTTTGATTAATTCGGCATTGCCAACTCCGAGTTCATGAATCATCGAAAACTCCTTTTGAATTCTTTTAAAATCACGTCCTGACTATTGGATTTCTTGCGCTACTTCGGGTGGTCTTTGGATTTCCGCTAGCTTCGTTCATAAAATGCTCAAGAATTAGATTTCCGCTCTTCTCCTTGTGTTTTTCTAGTTATAGCAACGTCTCATTTAGGTTAGTTCGATGTCTTTGATTTTGTCGTGCACATCGAGTCTGTTACATTTGCGCGTCATGTTCAATTATTCATGAAAACTTTTTTTTCCTACGTGACAAATCTGAACAGCATATTGCCTCAACCTATACAACCCCTTATCAACTGCTGTCCACTTTCGCCAGCCCCTCACACTGTTTCTGCACCATATTTAGCCAAATCCATGCTTCCAACAAAAGCCCCTGCACCTACATCACCTCTCTCCTCGCCCTTATTTTGCCTGCATATCACGATCAATAATTCATTCCATAGGTACAGGTCCGGACTTGCCATCTCACATGTGTCTCCTATGGCCCCCGGTCCTCCTGATGTGGCACTTCTCGTCTGCTGGTCTCCTACTTCGGTGCAGTATGTGTGTGCCCTATATGCTAGTCTGATTTGCCAAACTCCCCTGTTCCATCCCCTGCTGGCTCTCCCTCTCGGTTTGCTTCGCCATGACTGCTCAGCCTAGTCTCTGTTGCACCGTTCCACACCCAGGTTCCTCACTCTTTCCCCCCCTGGACTTGGATTATTGTATGTTGATTGTCTCATTTCTCTCTCAGCAAGACCACGACAGTGTGTCTTCCAATTCACTCAACCAACAGGTTGCACGCACTCACTCCATGTGCTTCGCCCACGTTCTTCCAAAACTGCAAACTTAAGTGTCTTATCTGCCTCCCGGTCTACATCCTTACCTCAGCAGGAACCGGTTTCATTTAAGGCTGCTGACAAATACTTGATTGGCATAAAGCCATGCAGAAGAACTTCAGGCCCTTCACAGTAATGACACCTGGTCATTAGTTCCTTTTGCTCATCTATGAATGTGTCGGCAGTCGGTGGGTATATAAGATTAAGAGGCGCGCTGATGGTTGTGTGGATCGATATAAAGCACGGCTGTTTGCACGAGGTTTCACTCAGCAAGAGGGGTTGATATATGAAACATTTTAGTCCGGTGATCAAGCCAACAACGATTCGTCTAGTACTTACTATTGCTGTCACTTGTGATGTTGGCAGATTCATCAATTGGATCCATAATGCCTTTTTGAATGCATTCTTCAGAGGAGGTGTACATGGCACAACCACCTGGTTTTGTTGACTCTACATTCCCCACGCATGTGTGTCGTCTACATAAATCTTTGTATGGTTTGAAAACAAGCACCTCGGGCATGGTACAACCGATTAAGTGAGTTTCTGATCTCCATTGGTTTCAGGCATCGAAGGTTGATACTTCTCTCTTTATTCTCTCCTTCACGCGGTGCTATCTTTTATTTACTTGTGTATGTTGAATGATATTTTGTTGACTGGGAGTAACCCGACTTTGCTTCAACGCTTAAAGGTTGTTTGCTGAGTTCAGAGTTTAAACTTCGAGATTTAGGCTCTATTCATTTCTTCTTGGGCATTGAAGTTAAATCCACTTCTTATGGGTTTGTTACTCAGCCAACACAAGTATACTCTTGATATTATCCAACGAGCAGGTATGACTTCTTGTAACCAGTTGCTACTCCTCTGTCTACCTCCTCAAAATTGAGCATCACATCTGGTACTCCTTACTCTGATCCGACACGATATAGACAAATTGTTGGGGCTCTCCAGTATCTTACTTTTTACCAGACCTGATATTTGTTATGCAGTCAACAAGGTATGTCAGTTTATGCATGCCCCTTACTGAGGATCATTGGTCGGCCGTTAAACGTAGTACTACGTTATCTTCAGGATACAGCTTCTTATGGTCTACACATTACTCGGGATTCCTCATTGTCTCTTCATGGTTTTCACTGATGCTGATTGGGCTGCCAGTATTGATGATCGGAAATCAACAGGTGGTTATCTTGTATATCTTGGTGGCTACTCCTATTTCATGGAAATCAGGGAAGCAACGCACTGTAGCTCGATCTTCTACAGAGGCAGAATACAAGGCCTTAGCTGATGGTACTGCTGAAATCTTATGGATTCGCTCTTTATTATCAGAACTTCATTTTCCATCGTCATCCATGACTACGTTGTGGTGTGATAATTTAGGAGCCACCTTCCTATCTCTCAATCCAGTTTTTCATGCTCGCACTAAACATGTTGAAGTTGACTATCACTTGTTCGCGATCGCGTTGCTAAGCAAGAAATTCAGGTACGCTTTCTCTCTTCAAAGGACCAACTAGCTGATGTTCTTACCAAGCCGCTTCCCCCAGTCTCGTTTGCTATTTTTCGATCCAAGCTTCGAGTGGAATCTCCACCTTCAGCTTGACGGGTGTATTATGGAAAGAGATTAAATAGACTCCTTTATATATGTAAATACCTTATATAGGATTAATTATCATGTGTAGTATACCTCACTCTAGTATTGTACACAACCCTAGAGATATAAATACAAAGGATGGCTGCAGCTATTAGCATCCATTGGAATTCACATACATATCTTTCACTAAAGCTTAACTGCGCGGAGGGAACAGCAGTTCATAGGAAAAACAAAATCGGCAACAAACTAAGTGTTTTATTCCAGCAGCAAGCAAGATTGATACAGTCAATGCAATTACCAAAAGGGACATCCTTCATGAAAGACAAGACCATGCTATCCAACGGGCACGTGTTAGGGCCACGGGCTCATGCAAATGCATGCATTTTCCAAGCCTGTTGGATGAGTGAGGTTCCTGTCATTCGCAAGTGATCATTGAAATTAATCCTTGTATCTAAGAAATTAATCATTCGCAAGGTTGGACACGCATCTGCTACGTCCATGGCTACTGAATTCATTGAAGAACAGCTTGCCTTAAAGTCCTTTGTATCTATGGGGCCAAGTAAACGACGTAACAAAAAATTAAGACTAAAAACAATTAACAAGCTGAAAAAGGCCCACATGAGAAGCAGAAAACTTTGAAAAAGAAAAACTGGGTTTTGCTGTGTGAGTTAAAACAAAAGGGCACTTAATGACTAAGAAATTACGTGGTGAAAATTATTAAACAAAAATTCTAAAGGAGACAAATTTTCCATACACAATGAAATTATCTTTTTACCCTTCACAATTTAAATCTTTTCAAGGTAATATGGTTTTTTCATGAGATATTTTTTTGCTATTACAAGATTGAATATTGAATGGAGAAATTCTTTTAATCTTATTTGCTTAGCATAATGTCTAAAATACCTTTAAAAGTTGAATTTTCTTAACTGCATGAACTTATTGGCTTTTTTCTTTTAGCGTAGTATATTTTACTAAATATCTTTTGAATAAAAAAAATCTATAGCAATGATTGAAGGGATTTTTGGTTTTTTTTGTTAATATTGTGTGGGGTTAGAAAACGCTTATGTTATTTGTATAAATTAAAATTAATTTAAAAATAAAAAAATTATTGATACATGTAACCCACGTGACTGGATGTGGGAAAGGTTTGTCCGAATTTTTTTGAACGACGAGTATGACTTTTCCCAGATGCAAAAATATATGCTAACTGTTGAATCTCTTGAGGTTTGGTGGTGGTTGAATTCTCCCTTTCAATATCTTCCCCTTGCAACGCGCGCTAGTCTAGCCAAAATTAAGAGAAGTCCTGGTTTCATGAAATTAATGGTGCATCCTTGGTATTTCCCCATCGTTCTGCGTACGTTTTATTTTTGAAAGCAACTGTCTGTTGCAATCCCTGTACTGCTGCTTATAATCATTATGATATAATTTTTCTAGGTCCTAATGTTGCTCTTAAATATAAATTCCATTACTTTAAACATCCATTTTAATTATCATACTTTATACATCCATTCTTGTTTTTTTCAAAGTAAGGTTATATGTTTGCCCAAACAGAAAAAAGATGCTTATCAACACATCAAAAGATTTGAATATAAAAAAAATATTACATTAAAGTAAAGAAAAAGATAAAAAAAAATTAATTTTTTTTAAAAAAATTTAAAACACAAAAACAAACAGATTTTAAGACTTCTTATAATCATTGTAATCTTGTAGGGTGGGCAACTTGTAGGCATCAAAAGGCTTTCAATGCAAGATTGTATAATAATACCCCTTTTTTTTCTTGCTTTTAAATGGATGCATGGCATCCATTTGGTGCCTGGAAAGACCCTGTTTCCTGGTGAGCCATTTTTACATAATCATGATGACAAATAATTTCCTTGTTAAATCCAGTATTTTGTTTATATATTAAGTTTCTGTTGTCAGCTATTAAGTGGGGAAACCATCAACTGAAGACAGATCTTTGTTCTTCGACCGTTTAATTGAGGCTGCCTTATCAGTTGTGGTGGAGGACGTGGCCAAGAAATCACAAGGATCTGCACCCCTTCCTGAACTTCCCGAGGCACAAAAAGTGGCGAGTGGCCCAAAGGCCTCAGAGTTAAAAGCCAAGATAGAAGCTGAGCAGCATGCTCTACGCCGAATGCGCATGTGCCTCAGAGATATTTGCAACCGGTAAGACCATAGTCCCAGTCTTATGAGAAGATTGGTATATAATGTTGACATACACTTGTGGTTTTACCCCAAACCACATTTTACCTCAAAACGATGTGATTTTACTCCCTTAATGCAACAAGAAAAGTTTTATATTAATACTGTTAGTTGTTAGTTTAAATCACATTGAAATGGTCTAAACAAAACACAGGATATGGTAGAGTGTTGGTACTTCAAAGCAATGCAACATGGAATTTGCTTCTTCATGCAACCAAAAATTTTAAATTTGGATTTTTGTTTCACTTTGTAGCATTATTGAAATGGTTCTCAATTTAAGTCCAGCATGTGGGTTCTAATAAAAATGCAGATGTCATGGAGCATATTTCAATTTGTCTAGTTAATTAAAGCCAAATGCAGATTGTTAAAAAAAAGTTGGTGAGCTTGGAATTTGGTTCTCCTATGCCTTTCCCGTAGGCAATACCCATGACACTCTTGAATCTCTTATATTTTTGAACAAATCACGTCTAATTTTTATTGAATAGAATCAAATTTCAAAATATATGAAGAGGATGGGAGAGTCAAGTATGTGGTTACAAACCAAAGAGAGATGGGAGGAGCTAGATGAGAGATATAGTGAACGTTTTAGATACAGAAGAGAATGAAATCAGTGAAAAGTGGCCCGGGTGAGGGATAAGGTCAAGAAAGAGCGAGTAGACTGTATGTCTCTGTGCACTCACATGTGAGAGAGAGGGGGTGGGGGGTTTCCTAGCAAGGTCTGGTATGTTGTCTGCATTTGAAATTACATCACCCTATGATCATCCCACTCAATTGGTTGTTCCGGCACATATTTCTTGTTACATACAAGCTGGTTGTCTTTGTCCAGTATTTGTGCTTCCTTTTACTGTTTCACTTAACATTCTATCTTGGGAGTGCTGGATGGGATAGACATGACCTGTTTGTAGTTCATGTTTTCAAATTTCCTTTCCTTGTTAGAAAAACCTCTGACAATTAAATCCTGAAGCCAGAAATCTGAATTTTTCTATTCAATCTATAAATTTGATCTCACAGCCCATATTCCAAACTAGCATTGTCTTCAGCTTGTGCCCTTTATCTGATGTTTTGAGCTCCTAATTTTCTTAGATTTGTTATATTTAATGATTTTCTGACTGAACTCTTTAATTTTCCATGATCGCTCTACGGACACAAGTCTCTCATCATTTTATACTTTTCATGAAAAACAGCTTCAACAGCAGAAGATAAATCACGGCATCAGGATTCAGTACAGGCAAAGCCGCCAGAGGAAGCCGGGGCAGATGATATGAATCCAGACAGACCCGAGTCCTCTTCAGCTGATGACAGTCGACATGAAACTTCAGGAGGAGAAGCTTCTGGTCATACCGAAGGGAGTGGATCCCAAGATGTTACAATGTCAGAAGCCGAAGTATCAAGCCACGTGGATCACGTCAAGCGGCTTTTCTTGGAGCGCACTGAAAATTATGGCATTCCACTGCTTGAAAGGCTCTACACTCGTATAATGAAGGGAATCTTCGAAACCAAGGACAAAGGAGTCGAAGATGATGTCCCCAGATACTCAATTTTGAGGTTTTTGTTATGTATGAACGTAAATTGGTTGTTAGCTGCCATGTCAAACATGGCTGCATAATGAAGGTCAAGGTGGTTGCTGCCTATTAAATAATGGCTGCTATAATTGACTAAAATAAAGGATTGTCTTCCATACCAGCTATAAATAGAAGGATTCTATTGAGAGCTATGTGAAACACGAAATAGAGAGAGACACAAAGAGAGAGAGAGCTAGTGAGACTTGAGTGGAGTAGAGAAGAATTTTATCCTCGTTTTCTTGTTTGTCATAATCCAATTTTTGAATAAATAATACAAAATCAATGATTAAAAATATATTTAAGAATGAGGTTAAAATAACACAAATTCAAAGTTCAGGGATGAAATTATCAGATTTGAAAATAAATTGATCAGAAATTGAAGAATTAATAAGTTTGTAAATTTACTTAAAATTTGGATTATTTTAATTAATGAAATTAGAAGAATTAATAAGTTTGTGGACTTAATTAAACTTTGATTTAATTAATTAAATAAATTCAGGAACTTAATTGAAATTTATCCAAAAGGGGAAAAATTGAAAGAATTAATTAAGGACCAAATTGAATAAACCCGGAATTAAGGACTGTTTTGTAAACAGTACAGCAATTTAGGGATTTAATTGAAATTTATCCAAAAAGGGGCAAAATTAAAAAAAAAAATTTATTTGCTTAGGGGTCCAATTGTCGAATTTCCAAAGTTCAAGGGTCAAATTGAAAACTCCCGTTTTCCAGCCAAAACGGCACCGTTGCTAAAGAACAGCCGTGCATCTTCTCCATCCTGATTCAACAGGAGAGCTTCCGATTCATCAGGGGAGCTGATAATCTGCAACAAATCTGATCTTGGACCAAGTCTTTTGCAGATAATCTCGTTCGTGGATTCCATAATACAGTCCTGCAAAGACAGAACTGGTTAGAGGGTTAGCTTGGCTATAAAAGGAAGAAGAAAACCCAGAGATGAGAGGCAGAAACCCAGGAAAAAACGGATAAATAAACCCAGAAACAAAGGTAGATCAGAGCATAAACAGAGGAAACAGGAATGAGCCTAGAAACAAGAAAAAAGAAAAACAGAACCAGGGGGACGAAGAAGGAGAGTCAGAAAAAAAGGACTCAGCCATTGGGAAGAAAATCCAAAGCATAAAACAGGGAACCAAGAACCACAACAAAAAAACATAGGGGGACTGAAACAAAGAAAAATATAGAGAAAGAGAGATAGACGCAAAAACAAAGAAAAACAAAGACAGAAAGAAAGGCAAGGGAAGACAAAGAGGAAAACAAGAAGAAGTAGAGGAGAGAGTGCCCGTTCGACCATCAACGTCACGTCTTCATCGCCTTCATCTTCGTCTCCAACAGTTACAGAGTCAGGAATGTTGGAATATTGCCAATTATGTGGCTGCCATTATCAAAGAAGGAGGCTACAATGGTGGGTTGTTGGTGGCAGCCAACAACCATTGACTAATGTCAAAGTTTGGCAACCACCATTGTTGACAAAAGAGCATGAGAAGCTACCATGGATGCCTATAAATAGAGGCATACATTAGAGAGCAAAATGAGAGAGTTGAGTGAGAGATATTAGAGCCAAAGATGTGAGAAATATAGGAGAGAGTGGGCTGCCATTGCAGCCCCAAGAAAAGAGAAATAAAGTGAGGTTGAGAGTTGCTAAAGAGGGAATAATTCCTCCTCCTCTATTGTTGTAAATCTTGTTCTCTCCCTATATAATCAAATGGCTTCTCCCGTGAATGTAGGCAATTTGCCGAACCACGTTAAATATTGTGTCAGTGTGCTTAGCCTCCAATGGGCAAATATCAGTACATCATCGGTCGGAATTCCCTTCAATTGGTATCAGAGCTGATGGTTTGAAGTGGTGTTTGATTTTCGCTCAAAAATGAAAGTTGTCAAAATGGTGTTTTGACCATACCACCATATAGAGGAGGAAGAGACGATGCCACTAGTGAAAACGGCATTGAAATCGGACGTCGGACATGGTTGCACTCACCGGCGAGGTCGCTGCCCGTGCGCGCAGACACGGGCCACGCTTTACATATGTCTTCTTCGCCCGAATGGGTTGACCCGACCCGAATACCAGATGACTCGACCCACGTGTCTGACCTAGATAGTGATGACATCATAATGGCGTCAACAAGCACAGTTGGCATGCCATGTTAGTGCCCAGCCAGCGGACACGTCAGCACAGTGGGGCCCACATGCCACATCATCAGCTGTGAGCCGAGCCGAGTTGAGCCGAGCTGAGCCGCAAGCTGAGGGACAGGATCCAGTGTAGCTGATCCCATATGCAACTGGATCTGAGATTGAATCTGAGCCGTTGATCAGGCCATAATTGTTTTGATCAAATCTTAGGCATCTGAAATGCGATTTAGACGATTTCAGACTTGTTTCCAGCTAATTTGATCGTTCTGGATGCAATGGTATGGTTCGATCATTGAAATTCAAGACCAAAAATAGCAGTGGTGAATTATTAAAGAGAGATTGCCCGATCAGGAGGCATCTGAGGTCATCATGGTGGTCGATGGAGGTGAAGAAGAAGAAGGTGCACATGTTTACCCAATTACATGTGCTAAATTATTAAATGGGGAAATGTAATGCCTTGATGGAAGCCAAAATTGGGACACTTTGGACACCCGGTTATGTGGACAATTACAGGTGTATAGTGAAAATTGATGAAGACCAATCTTGACGAATCTAAGCACTAGTAGTCTCGTTAGATGTTGAGAAATCAGGTATAAAACCAGGATACCCCAAATCACTTGTAAAGGAAAGCTACAACAAAGCTAGCAAATGGTTGTATATACAAAAAGGCAGTACGGTGGATAGATACGTTCTAAGAAGTTCTGTCTAGGAGATTGGGTTTTAAGCGAGACCAGTGCGACCCCTCCAAATCTTTCCTGGGAACTTGCTTAGTTGAAGGATCATCCACACAGTACTATTTTTGTATATGTAACAGTTTGTAATGAAACTGTTGAAGACTAGCAAGATGACGGCATAAAGGAACAGTTGGGTTCCATATGTTCAAGGATCTGATGGAGTGGTGATTTCTCCAAAGAAGTTAGATTCGGTGACTGTAATTTCTCGAAGGAAGAATTAATGAAGACCCTGACAATGGAAGAGAAATACACAAAGGGATAAAGATTGGCACCCTATTTTGACTTGGATAAATGTTGTGACAGGATGAGCTGCTGTCAAACATAAAAGCAAAGAATAGGGAGAAATCTAGAGAACTGGAATTGCACAAGAGCACACGAAGATTGTGCAGGAGTACCCGGAGGATCCAACGAGGTACTGTAATGAGACAATAGGTGCAAGGAGAAGAAGAGTTCTCAGATGAAGCTCAGAGCAGAGACTGTGTGAAAAAGTTGCACAACAGGAAGTCTCTTGTGCTCTTGATAAAGGCAACAAGCGAGGACCTTTCCAATGCATGCAAAGATGGAAAGATGAGCTGTTGTAGAGGCACCTAATTGAGGGGGGTGAAAATGCCTGTGATAAAAGGCTACCACCTATGATGAAAGGCGAAGACACCAAAGAGAGTTGGTGTGGGTGGAGTTGTCAAGCAGAAAGGTATAAAAGCTCCAAACATAGAAATCGAGGTGGAGGATTGCGAGGAGTATACCGCAACTTTCTCTTTCTATGTAGTCAGTGGCAGTGATCTCTCCCAAGTCCACATGGTAGTAGAGAATCTTGGAGTCACTAGAGTCATCCCAAATGAAGGAGGATGAGACCGCTCCATAATGAGCGGAGAAACCTCAGACAAAAGGTGTGAGGACCATGATATGTGTCCATGATCAGACCGTCTCATGACAATAGGCGAAGACACCTCAGGAGAAGGTGTGAGGGCCATTATATGAGGCCAAGTTCAAACCACCCCATTTCAGATGGAAGGTGTGAGGGTCGTGATAGGAGCCCCATTTCAGACCGCCGCTTGACGATGAGTGGAGACACCTGAGGAGAAGGTGTGTGGGCCGTAAATAAGCCCAGTTCAGAATGCCCCAGAGCCAATATGATGGCTAGATATGAGTAGACAAGTGTATAGCCAAATAAAATGGCTATGATGAGTATGAAGACAAAAGCAAGATTGACTTTCATGAATATTGCCCCCATGCTAAAGATCAATGAGCTAGAAGACATTTGCCTTGGACAATAAGTGGATGACTTGTGGAGCATTAAGACACGACTGCTATGAAGGAGCAGAGGGCATGCGTAGGCTCCCGGAACAAGTCAACTCTTGTCAAGGAGGTGAGCTCAGTGAAGGCATTGTGATACTCAGAGTATCAAGACATATATGGATCAACCTTTAATGGGTTGCCCCCATGGTTAAAGGTGGATAGCTACCTAAACTCTTGAGACTAAGAGCGGGAGACTCACGAAGAAGTAAGGCGAGGTTCCTAGAGTGGAACAGAGAGCAGACGCAACTCCTGGATGAGAGACTCTTGGAAGAGTGGTGATCTTGTGATCATATTGAGATACTCAGATAATGACTGTCGCACTTGGAAATATCTGTTTGAGGGGGTGTTATAAGCCTTGGTGTAAGGCTTGATAAATCATTCCGGGCCAAGCATGGTTGATATGCTTGAAGGGGAATGTTGTTCCAGACACAAGCGTTAAACACTCTTCAGATGAGATGTGACAAACCATCTGGTTGAAGTGATCCTTTGGAGTGAGCAAAGGGGTGCTTGGGTGACTCTGGTGATTGAAAGGTTTGGCGAGTACCTGTAAACTTGGCCACAGACGCTCTCAGAATGGTAAGCTTAGAAGAGCTGCAAGATGCAAGCATGTGCTGAAGAAGCAAGAGGACAGTTGCCCCATATAAATGGAAAAAGGGTGATTGTTGGAATATTGCCAATTATGTGGCTGCCATTATCAAAGAAGATGGCTACCATTGTCAAAGAAAGAGGCTACAATGGTGGGTTGTTGGTGGCAGCCAACAACCATTGACTAATGTCAAAGTTTAGCAAGTTTGGCAACCACCATTATTGACAAAAGAGCATGAGAAGCTACCATGGATGCCTATAAATAGAGGCATACATTAGAGAGCAAAATGAGAGAGTTGAGTGAGAGATATTAGAGCCAAAGATGTGAGAAATATAGGAGAGAGTGGGTTGCCATTGCAGCACCAAGAAAAGAGAAATAGAGTGAGGTTGAGAGTTGCTAAAGAGGGAATAATTCCTCCTCCTCTATTGTTGTAAATCTTGTTCTCTCCCTATATAATCAAATGGCTTCTCCCGTGGATGTAGGGAGTTTGCCGAACCACGTTAAATATTATGTCAGTGTGCTTAGCCTCCAATGGACAAATATCAGTACATCATCAGTCGGAATTCCCTTCAAGGAAGAACAACACACCCTCAGCTCCATCCTGCTCCCAGTGCCAGCCTCCAAAACCAGGGGAAGAAGCTTGGAAAACGAAAGGAGGAACAACACGACCTCGCCTCCATCCTGCTCACTGATAAGTATCTCTAGTTTTTTGCAAAATAATTCCTCCAGTACTGTGCAATTGAGATTTAATTAACGGTGGCTGTAGTCAGCGTGCGTGAACAATTCACGCACGCTGGCAGACAAAATCCGCCTGGCCAGTGACCAGGCTGGGCTGCGCTGGGCCTAGCCCCAAAAAAATATAAAAATAAAAAAATAAAAAGCAAAAAAATAAAAAGGGTAAAAAATAAAAAAATATGTATGTGTAAATAAAAATAATATAAATTTATTGGTTTATTCACTGACGCCAGAGTCAGGAATAAAAATACCGGTTTAAATTTATATTATTTTTATTCATTGTATTTTATTTTATTTAGCTAGAAAAATAAAAAATTTGTGCATGCGTAAAAATATATTTATTTTTATTTATTTATTCACTAGTGCTAGAGTCGGGAATAAAAAAATATTAATGTAATTTATTTTATAGCTACATAATATTTACCAACACCAGAGTTGGAAATATTCGTGGTTGAATATTCACTGGCGCTAGAGTCAGGAATATTATGAGCAAATTTTCATAGCATAAACTAATAAACATTTAGCAATTTAAGACAAAACTAGCAATGCAGCCTGTCTCAGGCAGGACGTTTAAGGACGTTTAATGTCGATGAAGAAGATGATATCCATATTGAAGATTGCGATGAAGGTGATGACTATTCAATTGATGACGAAGAAGAAGATAATTCTGACTAACTATCAAAACGAAGCCCTGTGTAAAACCTTTTTCTTCATGTAATTTACATTATGGATGATATATTTTGTAACATGAAATATATATTTATTGTTTAAGCACTGTTTCTATTATTTTGTGCGATGGACAGTTTATTATTGAATTTTTTGCAGGAAGGTAAATAGAAAATACAAACACAACACCTTTGTACATTGCACAATCACCAACGTCAATATCGACGGACCACCATCCGTTGGCATCTCACAGAGAGTTCAAAAATAATTACATCGAAATGCCACAATTACCGACGACCATACCGACGGACCGACATCCGTCGGCATCTCACAGAGAATTCGAAAATAATTACACCGAAATGCCACTATCACCGACGACCATACCAACAGACCTAAGTCCGTCGGAATCTCACAGAGAGTTCGAAAATAATTACACCGAAATGCCACAATCACCAACAAACCTAAGTCCGTCGGCATCTCACAGAGAGTTTGAAAATAATTACACCGAAATGCCACAGTCACCGATGTCCATACCGACGAATTTATCGATGTTTATACCGACGGAATTTATCCGTTGGTAAGTTGTCGGTGGCAAATTTTACCGACAAAAATACCGACGGAATGGACGAATTCCAAAGGGTGTGAATTCAATGCACCTCTGACCGTGTCAGATTACCGACAGAATCACCGACGAACCGCGAAAAAATTTGAAGTGAAATTAAAAAATTATCGATAGATTTACCGACGGATTTAAAAAATTAATAATATTTTTTAATATCCGTCGGTAAATCTGCCAAATGACCTATAAGTTCTAGCGCTCGCCGTTTCCCCTCATTTTTTCTTCTCCTCCATTTTTCTTCTCCTCCACTGCGCTATGATTTCCAGTTTTTTACTCTCAATCTTTCAAGGCTTGCACCTTGAATCTCTTGCAAGATTCGAAAATAAAGGTATGTGGTTGTTTTATTTTATTTTCTTTTATTTTAGTTGTAGTTGTTTTTATTTTTGTTATTGTGTTGTTTTGTTGTATTTTTTTGTAATGTAGATAAAGTTTTGAATTGGACATATTATTAAGGTATGTATATTTCGTTCCTTTTCTTGATGTAGGTTTTTTTTTTGAATTTTTTTGAATATTTTTTATTGTTGTGTTGTTATAATTGGTATTAGTTAATTTGTTGGATGTTTGTTGTTAATGTTGAATCTAACTTAGAATTAATAATTGACTATGTTAGAATAATTAGTAATTTTACTCTATTATTGCATGATTTTTATTTAATTATTTCCATTGATTTTAATTGTTATTCTATATATATTTTTTAATTTATTGTTGTATTGCCGTATATAATTGTTGATTAATTTGTTGAATTAATATTGTAAATGTTGAATTTATCTTAGAATAATTTATTGTTGTATTGACATAATTATTGAATAATTTGTTGAATTATAATTGTTAATGTAGAATTTACTTTAGGATTAGTAATTCAATATGTTGGAATAATTAGTATAGATTGGTTCAAATGGTTGTGGATATTGTTAATATTTGCAGGTTTGTGGATTTAGATAGTATCCAAGTATAGGGGAGGTGCTGCCGAATTTTTTTTAACATTTCAATTGAATTATATAATTATTTATATAAAATTGGTTAGATGTACAGAATGAAAACCAGAGCTTCACGTACGGTCGCATCTACTTCATCTAGCAGCGACGAAGACATTTCCTTAGGTGCCTCTCAAGAAGAGGCACCTACACCACTTGCTCTGTCAGCTGATGCTGCCTCTTCCAGCGATGCTTCACGTCGTAGAAGCGGCATGCCTTCGCAGTGGAATTGATGCAACCGCAAGTACGAGACACAATGGAAGGATGACCTTTCAATGTAAGTTTGTTAAGGTTTTAATTTAAAAAAAAAACAAATTTGAGGTTCACAAACAAATTTAAAACAAATTTATGAAGTCAATAGTTAATTAATTTCAATTCTTTTCAGGTTCACAAACATTGAGGCTGCCTAAGTAATATCATCGGCGTTTAAAGCGTCGATGGAGATTCCATTGTTTCAATAGAGTCAGATATCCAGACATCCTGAATGGATGCCTCAAATCAATGCATGGTTTTACAGATTTGAGGTTCGTGTTAATATATAATTTTCAGCTTATTTCTAATAAATTCTTAATATAATTGTCAGGTGGACCCGATAAGAATCGGGTTTACGGCCTCTCCAACACTAGGGCCAACACCTTGCGGACGACCTGTACTGCCTCAATCGTCGGGAGCTCCCAATCTAAGGAGTTTGTGGCCTTGCAGCAAAGGTGTGACCAGATATCAGAGGCGTACACACAACTTAAGGAACAATACACAGTAGAATCTGCACAACAAAGAGCGGCCTATGAAGAGCTTCGTCAAATGGTCATAAACATGTCACAAGGTAGAACATGTGCACCAAATCCAAGTTGGCCGCATAACAATCAGCCTCCTCCTCCTCCTGATCCTCCTCAACCTCCTTTATATTAATTTTTGATAAATATTATTTACATTTAATGTTTTTTTTGAACAATTTCATTTTGTAATGAATATTATGTTTTATCATTTTTTGTTTTTGATGCTTAATATAACTTTTATTTGCATAATTGGTTTTTATTACCATTAATTTATATCATTTTATATTATGTATACTAAATAATTATAAAAAAAAATAAAAATAAAAAAAATTACAAAGGGATTTACCGACGGAATATATCTGTCGGCATTAGATAGTATCCGCACCGACAAATTTCCAGACAGATTAATTCGGTTGGTGCTTTCATGACTCACCAACAGATTTATCAGCGGATTTATTCCGTCGGTATTATAATTTACCTACAAATTTACAGACGGTATATTCAGTCGGTATTTCAACAATTCACCGACTAATTTACCGACGGAAATTAACCGTTGGTGAATTTTGATATCACCGACGAAATAAAAACCCGTCAGTATTATTGAAGCGGGAATTGTTTTTTTTATTGGCGCGCAAATTCTGTCTGTAAAGTCGTCGGTAAATGGTTTTTTTTTTTTGCCGACCGATATAGCGACGGAATGGGAAATCACCGACGAAAGGTAAGCCGACGGATGTATTCCATCAGTAAGTTAGTCGGTAAATAATTTACCGACGGTTTTACAGTCAAACTCCGATGGAATAATTCCGTCGGTAAAACTGTGAATTCTTGTGGTGGGGTTTGTAGAGGAGAGAATTTGTGCTTATTCTCTGCTGGCTGCTGCCTCCTTCTGCTCTCCCTCTTTTCTGCTGGCTGCTACCTCCTTCTCTCTTTCTTTTTATATGCTAAGAAACCTTAGTCTCTATTTTACAAAATAGTCCTCCCTTAAGTTGACATTTTACATTTAAGTACTTCAATAACTACTTTCCCTAAAAAGGAGAAATAGCCTTGCATGAAATCTTCAAGCTCTGACTTAGAGGAGCTAAATTACTGATATAAAAACTTGGATGTCGGTTTAGATGCTTCGAAACGTAATTTGGACTTGTTTCTTCACAAAACCTGTTTGCTGGCAGAATTCAGTTTCCATCTTTGAAAATTCATATCTCCCTCATATGACATCATTTTTGGCTGAAAATTTGAGCGTTTATAGATATTTGAGTAAGGAATCCAAAACAATTGAGTTTGCATCAATTGGACTTCTGAAGCTCCAGATATTGAATTTTTAATGGGCAAAGGTCAGCATTGGCAGACTGCGAGATTTGACTTTGAAAGATGATATTGCCATGATCTTTCTCTTTTTATTTTTCTTGCATTACATTTCTAGAAAGGTATGGATGTTATCTTTTTAATACCACTGGAATCACTTCATTTTGATCTCTGGAACTCACTCTCTGCACAAAATATCGACTGAACGTCAAATTTACCAATTACCTCCAATTTACTCCTTTTTGCATCTTTCATCCAAAAATGCCTTCAAAACATAAAACAAAGAATATCAAGGCATTTTACATATAAAACATGGACAAAACATTAGGTAGATGTGGGTGAAACTATCAAATAATATGGTTACATCAAATACCCCCATACTTAACTTTTGCTCGTCCTCGAGAAAGGATAAATAAAATTAAATTGAAAATAACTATGATCAATCTCTTAATCTCCCATCAATGTCCAAGAGTACAAGAATTATAAATAAGAATATAATAAAAAAGGATAAAAAAATAATAAATTTTCATGAATTTGTTTACATGCAAACTTCAAAACTCAATCAATCGTTGGGATTTAAATGAAATTTATATCATGCCAAAGTGATAGGTCCTCTCATTGATATACACTCCAACACTCATGTGTTTAGGGTTTAATGTGTTTAAATCTCTCAAATTCAATCAAAGAGTATGTTTTACCATAAGCTTGCTTTTCAATCTCATCTCCATTAGCAACTTATTACAAGTACTACATGAATCAAAAGGTCTTATTTTCCAGTTGTAATAGGGCTGAGGTTAAGGTGAGGTAAAGAAATTAAAAGAAAAGGTTCAAACCAAAAAAAGTAGAGCATTTTGAAAAATGATACTTCAAATAAGATATTCCATCAAAGCTCATAAATTTTTCATCTTTAATCTCCAATGCTTAACTCCTTTTGATTTCAAGCTTTTTCAACATAAAACCTTAAGAACATAAAGGAATACTTTTTTTTATTTATTATTTTTTTCTTCTTTTTTTTCTTTTTTTTTTCACCTTTGGCAACTTTGCCCATCTTTTTCATCAAGCATCACTTCTTTCTTTTTCACATAATTTCCAACCATAATTCCATGAGATATCACACGTATATGCTTCTACTAATCCTTGGCCAGGGGAAAAAAGGCTTATATATGGATAAAGCAAAGAAAAGATAAACAAGCTCAAAAGGGGCTCACTAAGGATAATATGCTTTAGGTTGGCTTTTTGGCTCGAGGGGTTAAAATTCCTAATGCCTTTATTATCTTCATGTATATTTATAATGGAATATAATCTCAATAAGATATGAAGCAAGTTCTAGAGATACATATCATTGAAAGAATGCACACTCACTCAAAGAATATAATGTTGAAGGCTCAAAAGCTTGCATTGGTATAACATTATAAAGTCATATGACATATTCTCAAAGTCAATCCCTAAACCAATTAAACCTTAAAATTTGCATGCATTCTCCTTCATTTGATTTATATCTTCATCTATCTCAATTAATTCTCATACATAATACTGATATTCTTAAGAACCAATGGGAGTTAAAAAGATCAAACACAATTTTTTTTTTTAAAGAACAACAAAGAAAACTAAAATAAGAAAACTAAAATTCTCCCAATACCCCCACACTTAAAACACAACATTGTCCTCAATGTCGAAATAAAAGCAAAGGAACATAAGAGAGTGACAAAAAATAAATTAAAATGCAAAAAAAAATAAAAAGATAAGGAAAAAGAAAGCAAATTTGATTTTTTTTCTTTTTGTGCTGGGTTGCCTCACAGTAAGCGCTTTTATTTTATGTCATTGGCTCGACATGTGGCATGCTCATTCTTCATAGATTGGTTCAGCTAATTCTACAGAAGCGGTGAGTTCTGCCATCCAACCTTCATAGAAAGGTTTCAAACAATGCCCATTAACCTTGAGTACTTTATTGGTTTCTAAACTTGTAATTTCAACTGCACCATAAGGAAAAATATTAGAAACAACAAAGGGTCCAATCCAACGAGAGCGCAATTTTCCAGGAAAAAGTTTCAAACGCGAATGATAAAGGACTTTGTCTCCAGCATGAAACTCCTTTCTTTTAAGCATTCGGTCATGAAGATTCTTAGTCTTTTCTTTGTAAATCCTTGCATTCTCGTAAGCATCATTTCAAATTTCTTCCAACTCTTACAGGTGCAGTTTTCTTGCAATCCCAAAAAGCTTTGTGTTCAAGCTCCACCGGTAGATGACATGCTTTCCCATAAATCATTCTATAAGGTGACATTCCTATAGGTGATTTATAAGCAGTCCGATAAGCTCAAAGTGCATCTTCAAGATGTAGACTCCAATCTCGCTGGTTAGGTTGCTCTGTTTTCTCCAAAATGGACTTGATTTCTTGATTTGAAATTTCAGCTTGGCCATTTGTTTGAGGATGATATGTTGTCGAAGTTCGATGAGTCACATGATATTTGCATAGCAATGCTTCGATGGAACGATTGCAGAAATGAGTGTCATGATCACTAATGATAGCTTTAGGGATGCCAAACCTGTCAAATATGTGAGTCCTAACAAAATCTAAAACAACCTTAGCATCGTTAGTTCGTGTGGCTTTTGCTTCAATCCATTTGGACACATAATCAACAGCAAGAAGAATATAAAGATTTTCAAAAGAAGAAGGAAATGGACCCATAAAGTCAATACCCCAAATATCAAAAATTTCACTTACAAGAATATTTGTTAAAGGCATTTGATTCTTATGAGTGATATTACCTGTTCTTTGGCATTTTTCACATAATTTGCAAAAGTGATATACATCTTTAAAAATAAAAGGCCAATAGAAACCACTTTCAAGTACCTTATGGGCTGTTCTTTTTGCTCCAAAATGCCCACCACAAGAATGAGAATGACAAAAAGTGAGAATGAAATGAAATTCTTCTTGTGGTACACACCTTTTAACTATTTGATCCGCATAAAATTTCCAAAGGTAAGGAACATCCTAAAAATAATATTTAGCATCAGCTCGTAACTTATCTTTTTGGGGTTTAGACAAACCTGGAGGGAATTCATTGGTGACTAAATAGTTTACCAAATCAGCATACCATGGTCTTGTAGAGGAATGCAACATATACAACTACTCATCGGGGAATTTCTCTCTTATTGTTTCGATCTGTATATCCTCGGTCCTCAGTCGGCTCAAGTGATCAGCCACATGGTTTTTGGCACCTTTTTTATCTTTGATCTCAAGATTGAATTCTTGTAAAAGCAAGATCCACCTAATCAGTCTTGGTTTGGACTCCTTCTTCAAAAGATAGCTGAGAGCTGCATGGTTAGTAAAAACAATGACTTTTGTACTAAGTAGATATGACTTGAATTTTTCAAGAGCAAACACCACTGCAAAAGGTTCCTTTTCAGTTGTATGGTAATTGCATTGTGCTCCATCCAACATGCAAGAAGCATAGGCGATAACATGTAAATTCTTCCCAATTCTTTGCCCAAGCACAGCTCCTACCGCATAGTCACTCGCATCACACATTATCTCAAAAGGTTCATCCCAATTTGGTGGTTGGATGATAGGGGCAGATGTGACACGTCTTTTAAGGTCATCATGGGCATCTTTACATGCTTGATCAAAACAAAATCCACTTCTTTGGCTAATAGTTTGCACAAGGGTGCTATAATCTTTGAGAAATCTTTGATAAAGCGTCGATAGAAACCTGCATGGGCTAGAAAAGAACGAACTTCCCTCACGCATGAGGGGTAAGGCAATGATGAAATAACATCTATCTTAGCTTTATCAACCTCTAATCCACGTGAAGACACAACATGCCCAAGAACTATTCCTTGTTCTACCATAAAATAACACTTTTCATAGTTCAAGACAAGGTTAGTTTCGATGCACCTTTTCAGGATCAAAGATAAATTTTCTAGACATTTATCAAAAGAATCACCATACACCGTGAAATCATCCATAAAAATCTCAATTATTCTTTCCACATAGTCAGAAAAAATACTCATCATGCATCTTTGAAAAGTTGCAGGAGCATTACAAAGACCAAAAGGCATTCTCCTATATGCATATGTACCAAATGGACATGTAAATGTAGTCTTTTCTTGATCCTCAAGATTAATAACAATTTGATTGTATCCATTATATCCATCAAGAAAGCAATAAAAAGACTTACCTGCTAGGCGTTCAAGCATTTGATCCATGAATGGTAATGAGAAATGATCTTTGCGTGTATAAATATTGAGCTTTCTGTAATCAACACACATTCTCCATCCACTCGAGATGCGAGTAGGAATGAGCTCATCATTTTTTGTTTTTCATCAACATGATTCCGATCGTTTTGGGCACCACATGGATTGGCACAACCCATTTACTGTCAGTGATGGGTAAATGACTACTACATCTAACAGTTTCAAAATTTCAAACTTTCACTACCTCCATCATAGGCGGTTCAACCTCCTTTGCATTTCCCCTTGTTGGTTTTGCGTTGTCCTCCAATAGTATGTGATGCATACACATTGAGGGACTAATGCCCTTGATGTTGGCTAAGTCCATCCAATGGTCATCTTGTGATCACACAACAACTTCACAAGTTTTTCCTCTTGCATACTTGTCAAACCTACATTTACAAGATTCTTAGGCTAATTAGGAGCCTTTAAAATGCTAAATTTGTTCCTTTTCTATCTGGTCTCTAAGGTTAGATAAATCCCTCGGAAGCTATACTAAAAAAACAGGCTCTGCCGTTGTCGTAATTTTTTCGTTCCAACTTAGGTTTTGATTCTGATCTGGTTCCATGCAATATTCAACCATCCTGGCCATATTTTGTCACTCATGACGTTGAAAATTGACCTACACTTTTATTGGGTCCTAGGGCTCACTATTTGTATGGCAGACTCTCAATCAAAGTAGGATGCTTGGCATTGTCAGTTTCCTGATTTAAATCAGGGGATCCTTTTTTACCAACTAGGTTGCAGCCAATTTCTGTACTTCAAAAATGAATTTTTCTCATTTTTAATCCTTAATGGAAGTTGTAGTCCTGAACACATAGATGAATTTTGGACTTTCGAATCGCTTGATTTGATATCAGGAGCTCAAGATATTCTTGTTTGAATATCTGACGTGAAAGTAGAGAATTCTACCGTGAGTAGGAATCTGACCCGAGTTGCACTAAAACTTCTGCTTCCATCACAATTTTTTGCTAGCTGTTATTCTAAGGTTATACTCCCAGTCATATCAGGATGCTCAGCATTCGTCAGTTTTTGAATCCAGATTAGGAGACCATTTTTTTTACCAACCAAATTGCAACCTGATTTTGTTCTATAAAAGGATTTTAATCTCACCTTGAATCTTTTGTGAAAGTTTAGTCCTACACGTATAGATGAATTTTGGCTTTTGAATCATGTGATTTCGATATCAGGAGCTCAAGATATTCATGTTTGAATATCTAATGAGGAAGTGAATTCTGCTGCAAAAAAATTCTGCCGCAAATTTCTGCTGCAAACATTTCTGCCGCAACAAGTTTGCAGGACTGAATTTGTTTTTTTTTAAAAAAAAAAAAATGAAATAAGGGAGTTAATTGCTGATAAAGATTGGAAAAAACTTGGCTGGGTTTAAAAAAAAAATAGAAAAAAGGATAGGATCAGCAAAGACAGAAAAATCTGCCACCATGAATTACGTGGCTGCTGTATTCTTTTTCAGCAATACAAACGACGGCGTCATACATTACTTCGCATTTATTATTTTGAGAAAAAGCAGCGGCACCGTTTTGAAACAGCCCCTATGGCACTGTTTATGTGCATTGTTCAGAACGGTACCGTCCCTCTGCAACCGTTGCCTGCTAATTTTTGAAAACTCTCCATCCTTGCACCCTCTGCAACCTGGCATATACAGCACAACCCCCCTTTTCACGCAAAAATGTACAGCTGCAACTCAGAGCTCCAGTCCAAGGAAACCGTTTTGCACCTCACTGTGCCAGCAGTGAAACAAGACGCAAAGAGGAGCCTCATCATCATCTAAGGCTGGGATTGTGTCCTAACAGAGACGGTGGAGATGAGAGAATGTGAGGGGGGTCTCCAGTTCAGGCATATATTATGAGACTGCTTGGTAAAACGAAAGGGGGAGAAAAAAGAGAAAAAGAGGAAAGAAAAGGAGAGTTAAAGAGAGGGAACAAGCTTAAAACAGAGAGGAAAAGAAGAGAAAAAGAAAGATAGAACTACACTAGCTAAGGTTAGAGAAGCCCGAAAATCATTAAGAGCGAGAGGGGATTACCTTGAGTCTATCCTACTCTGTCGAACCGGGGCTGACAAAGACTCTAAGAGGTCTTCAAAAAAGCTCCCAACGGCAGAAAAAGAGGAAGGCTTGCTTCGGGACATTAGAGGCAAAAAGGTGGAAGCTTTGCCAATCAGCTACGTAGTCATCTTCTGCAGGATCTGCTGGTATGAGTTTGAACTTGCCTTTGCTTTAACATATGTAAAGATTTTGGTTTGTTTTTTTGTTTTTTTCCTTAAAAATCTGTTTCTACTTCTGTTTCGGGACGTCATTTTTCCATTAGCAGCAAAGTTACATGCTTTCTCATTGTTACATCCAGAACTTTGAGTCTAGATTTCTATTACTGTTAAGAGCTGCGTTTTTGTTGCTCTTTTGTTGTGAGGGACTGCATGCCCACCGTTTTGTTTTCCATGTTTGCAAGCAAAATCTGCAGGTATAGTTTTCGGCCTCTGTTTTTTTTCTGCTATGCTACAACCTTGCATGTGTGTTTCTTCATGTTCCAGAATCTTTTCTTTCCTTTTGCTCTGGATGGTTGTGTTCTGTTGAAAAGAAAGGTGGCATGCTTACCCCCGATCCATCCATGGTTACTAGTTGTTTTCCTTTTGCTTATATTAAAAGCTAGATATGCTTTTATGTTATGGTTTTTACAAGGGATCGTGATTTTTAAAAGGGCTCCATCATCCATCGCCTACTCTGATTAGTATCTCTTGAGTGGATTTGTATAGGAGGTTTTTCACACAGATTGAGTTTTCATCTATAAAGAAAAACGTGAGAGGGGTTCCTCTGCATTTGAGGTTTTCTCTTGGCAGGTGTTTGGTTCACATTGTCATTCTTGTTTTAATGTGGAAAAGGATGTTGGGTAGTAGACCATGGGTTTGTAGTTATGGTATTTAACATATGTAATGCAAAGGCATGATGTTTGGATTGTTTCCTTTAGCGTGATACAAACATGGCAGAGCCTGAGTTTAAGAAAAGGGGAGAGGCAGGTTCACGGGTTCTGTATAGGATGGGGTCTCAAAGTTTTGATTTCTATGCGTACACAAAATTACTCTTTTCTGTTGAAAATAGTGGGTCACGCTATTTATGTACCGAAGTTTTTTGAATGAATTTGGCAAAGTTCTTTCCCCTACGGTTCCTCCTGCTTTGTTTTACACGCGCTGTTTAAGTCTTGCATTGTTAGAAATATTTGTGATGATTTGTTGTTTTAATTCTGTTTACTGTAATGATTGTGTTTAATATAATAAAAAATTGTTTTTTAGTGTGTTGCATATGGCCAATACTCTAATATATTTTAAATTTTCTTTTTTTCTTTTTTTTGAAAATCTCGAATATTTGTTTAGCATGGATTTCTTAAACACCAAAAATTATTTTCTTGCACCTTGGATTTACAACATGTTTGTAAGTTCTAAAGGGTGTTGGCCAATATTCCAAAAATATAAAAATCTTATTTATGAGAATTCATTTTTATTCATTATTAATGTTGGATAAAGAAAGCCCAAAAGATAAATATCTAAAATTATTAGGAATAATTTATATTCATTAGTAATGTTTGGATAAAGAAACCCCAAAGGATTTAATATCCAAAATATTATTAGGAATAATTTGTTATTATTCACTACAAATGTTTGGATAAAGAAACCTCAAAAGGGGTTAAATATTCAAAATATTATTGGAAATAATTGCATCATTATTTTAACTGTTAATATTTAGATAAAGAAACCTCAGGTGGTAAATATCAAAAATATTTTCTAGGAACGACAAAGTCATTATCCCTTAATAATATAAGGGTAAATAAACCTATAAAAGGTAAATGTCCAAAATATTGTTAATAGGAATACAAACTTGTTTATTTTTAACAGAAGGGTTATTTATGCCTAAAATTTTATTTAGAACAATTTAATTGCGTACCCTTGAAAGAAGCCTCAATTTAATTGGGGCCATTTCAAATTTTGATTTCACAATTTAAGAGTCATGAAAATTTGAAATACTAAGGCAAAAATGGGCTTTCAAAGCACCTTGAATTTCCTTAGATTTCTAAATTTTTTTTCTTTCTTTCTTTCTCTGCGATTTACAAGTTGCGAACACTTGAAATACTAATGGAAAAATGAGCTCTTAAGCACATTGAATCTCCTTAGATTTCTATCTTAGTGTCTCTAAATTCATAAATTCCGAATTTATTTTCAAATTAAACATAGACTTCAAGAGATCTGCACCGTTTCTCTTCGGCCACTCTACAGACATATCTAAAGGTATGATCTGTATTGGCCAAGGGTTCTTTCCCTTAGACTTTGAACCCAAGTTCGTTCATCAGAGCAACTTATCCTAGGAAACTGATGGGATTAGAGAACATCAACACCATAGCAATTATAAGGCAAACCAAACACCAAGTAGCTTACCTTAGGTAGGGCGTACTAGGGTGCTAAAACCTTCCCTTTACGCAACCAGTCCCTTGCCTTAGAATCTCTAAAAGACCAGTTAGGTTCCTAGTGACCATAATACTAGGTGCGACTCCCTTTTTCACAAAAACAAAGACCTCAATATCAATCCCTGCTACCAGGAAGGGTCGCCTCAATGTCAAGCTCTCTTGAGGGTACAACACTAAACTTGATTAATACAAACCAGTAGCTCCGTGGAGTAGGCAAGTTGCCGAACCATGTAAATTGTGTGTGTTTGATTTCTGGAGTTTTCTATAGTTTTTGGTGAAATTTGCAGAGAACACTGCAAACTTCTGAACTCGATACCTTTCTCCCTTAAAACAGAGAATAAAAAAGAAAAATAAAAAATGAACCCAAAAAAGAAATCTTGCAGGTAGCAGATGTAAAGTCGAGAATTGTTGTCAATGCAAAAAAATTTGAGTAAAAGCAGTCTCTCTCTCTCCCATAGTACAGTTTCCATAAAGCTTATTTGACCTCACAAGCTTCCAAGCTCCATGGTATTATTATGGCTAGTGGCAAATCCAGTGTGGCATTCTTTTACAATGGAGGACTAAGTGGGATCTTTTCTGAAGCAGACACATCAAGAATTGGGTTTGAATTTCAGCAAACGCATCGCTGGTATACATTAGTCTCTTTCTGATTGACAATATCTAGAATATTTTTTCATAGTTTCCAAGATGTTTGTTTAATATCTTCAACTTCAAACTACTCAGAGAGGCAGAAGAAGAAAGGGTATTCAAGCTATTATTTTATTTAATTAAAAACCAAGTATTTTTTCGGAGATTCAAAATTATGATATTACACTACAAGATTTAACAGTTTTACCGACGGAATTTTTCCGTCGGCGTAAGACACATATTCCATCGGTAATTAATTTACGACAAATCACCGACGGAAAATTTCTCGGTGAATCTTTCGTCAGTAATTTTTTGTCCGTCGGTAATCCGTCAGTAATAATATTACCGACGGATTTACTGGCGGAACAGATGCCGTCGGTAAAAAAATTTTTTTTATTACCGACGGATTTTTACCAATGGATTTTACTGACGGAAATTTCCGTCGGTAATTATTCCGTCGGTAAATCCGTCGTAATTATTTAAAAACATTTTAAAAAAATTCATTTTATAAAATTATAAAATAATTAAATTAACATAAATCAACATTGTATAATATATACTCAAAATACTTGGAAAAAAGAATAAGAAAATCAACTCAAAAAATTTGCAACAAATAAATAAAACAAAAAAATTAATTCAACTAAAAATTCATATGAAAAAAATGAGTTGCAATTGCTAAAAATTTAAAAATCCTATAAATAAATCAACTAAAAATTGATCTCATATGAAAAAAAATAAAAAAATCTCACAACAACATTTATACAATTATTAAGAACAAAATCAATTAAAATTAAATGAAAAAACAATATAGTGAAAAATCATGAAAAAAAAAGAAAAAGAAAGATCTTACCTTAATATACTTGCAAGTGAAGCTAAGGAAAAAAAAAATCGTGAAGCATATTAATTAAAAAACTAAGAGGATAAAAGAAGAAAGAAAGAAGAAGACATTAACCGAGCATGGAGGAAAAGAGAAGGAGATGAGGAGAGAAAATAAAAGAAAAAAATAGATATGATGTTTTTTTACCATATAGTGAAGAAGAAGAAGAAGTAGAAGCGTAGAAGTAGAAAGTAGAAGAAGAAGAAGAAGAAGAAGAAGAAAGAAGAAGTAGCAGAAGAAGAAAAAGAAATAATGAGTCTGCTTCTTGTGAAATAAGCAGGTTCAGGTTTTTATTGGCGCGCGTTACCGACGACTTTACCGACGGATAATTGAATATTAAATATTTTTTTAATTATTCCGTCTGTAATTTCGTCGATAATATTTAATTTAAATTTTCAATTTCATAAAAAGTTTTCAAAACCGCCAAAAATTAACCAATGATTTTTTCAATCCATCGGTGATTCCGTCTGTAATATTTAAATGAAAATTTTAAATCAATTGAATTTTTTCAGAAAACCGCCAAAACACGCGATGTATTTTCAATCCGTCTTGGTGATTTTTGTCCGTAAAGTAAAACAATTAACAGTGCATATTGGAAGATGAATAGTTCTGGAGCTCTCTGTAAAATACCGACGGAATTTTTTCCGTCGGTAATGCCCTTTGTAATTGACATGATGAATAGTGTTCACAGTTTACCAACGGATTTACCAAAACGGAATTTTTCCATCGGTAATTCTGTTGAAAAAAATGACACATCATCTTTTTTTTTTTGCTTTCTTTAAAAAAAATTTCCACGGTAATCCTCGGTATATACCGAGGGAATCTTTCTTTCGAAATATTTCCGTAAAATCCCTCGGAAATTTACCGACGGAAATTTCCCTCGGTATTTCCGTTTGTATTTATTGATTTTCTAGTAGTGTTAAGTCTTAAAATTATTTATTTTATTGTCAACATTTAAAAACTAAATATAGTATAAAAAAATTAAAATAAACATGTTGCCTAAAATAGGAGACAAGTTAAAAAATAGAAATAGAAAATGCAGCGATCAAAAAAACAAGAAAAAATACGCCATCAAAATTGTCTCAGTATCTTTGTCACACTAGCAATCTGATCTTCAATGTCCCGCGTGGGCACCTTCTTGTCTAGTAAAAATACCTGGTGCATATAAAATAATAAAAATCTTTTTTTTTTCCCGGCATTTGAAAAGTCATCCTGTTTTTATCCATTACATGAATCGGAAAGGATAGGAAGACATAATTGTTATTTTTTTTCTTTGATATTATGCTCATATAGAAATAAAAAAAAATCGACAAAGTATGATTTTTGATATAAAAAAACAAAACTCAAGGTGTATTCAGTAATAAGAAAATTACTCTGATTTTATAAGAAAAAAAGAAAGAAAATGTGTTTAAAGACGTCATTTTTTATAATTGAAAAAGATGAAAGAAAATGATCTATCACAAAAATTTATCTTGAGAAACATCTAAAAGAATATTTTCCATTCATTTTTCTCTATCTAGAAAACATGTGTTTCTTCTCTCATTTTCCATGTTTGGGGTGGAAGTTCTTTCACAAAGCAGCTCATCTTCGGCATCACATGCGACAATTGTTATTTTTGTTGTACGTCGATGCGTGGTGTTAAAGTTCGTTGAAATCATTATCTAGTTGTTTGGTTTAAGATCCCTAGAAATTTGGGTATATGATCTTATTAAAGATTCAAAGGTAAGAAAATTAGTTGTGACTAGGAAAAATATTAGCACCCCTAGCACACCCTAGTTACTTGAGGTAAGTTGTTTTGTGATTTGATGTGGTTTAGAATTTTGATGATTTTTTGGTCGGTGATCTATTTACCAGTTTAGGATTTGAGTTTTACTCATATGAATAATCCAATATTTTAAGAATTTCTTATGGACTCGTGTGCTCAAATAAATCTTAGAAAAAAAAGTTCTTTTAATTTGTGTATTACAATGAAAATACTCTCAATTAAAATTGGTGAATATTTAGGACAACTCCAAGAATTTTTTGGTCAGCTCCAGACATTTTAAATATCAGCCTCACTTATAAGTCCAACCTTCTATACTAGGATTTTTAACAATAATTCTCATGAATTTAAAAAAGGAATTTATTGAAATATAGTTTTAAATTCTCATGGATTTAATAAATTGATTATTAAATCCTAAAATGCATGCCAAAGCATACACATTTTTTTTTGTTTTCGTATGGAAATACTAAACAATATGATTTTTTGTTATATTTTTTAGAGAGTTAACCATATGCAACACATAAAAAACATTTTTTTATTTGTAGTTTTCTTGAAAATAATAATAAAAAAAAAAGAGGTTTAAAAGGAAATTATAAGAAAAACACATCCTAAAAAAAAAAACCAAAACAAAACCAAAGCAAAAGTTGATATTTTTATATATATATATATATTATTTTTTTTTTTTTTTCGGTCTTCGGGCATACTCAATCGAGTTGAAACAATCGGGCTAACTTAATTAGGGTTGACTTGATTGAGTCAACTTAGAAACAAACCAAGGAAAGAAAACAGAAACAAAAAAATCAAAAGTGGAAAAACACAAAAACTTGAAATGTTTTCAAATAAAAAAATGGATAAAATAGAAAACAAAAACAAAACAAATGGACCATGTTCTTCGTCTCCTCACAAAACATGTTCTCAATCCAGAGCAGGCTTCGAGTAAAGGAGGAGATGTTTTTGTTCGTAATCCTCTATAGATCAAGAATCAGAGGTTTATTTTTTAATGATCAACAAAATTGCATGATTTTACCATAAAGGGGTTTTTGAGTTTAAAACCATAACTCTAAAATTTAAATCCATTAAAACTTGTTATTGATGTGAGAAACACCTAGATTACTTATCAAAGATGATGGACACACCTACCTGAACCAAAAACTAAACTAATCAAGCCTTGAAACTAGCACGCTAAGACAAGATTCAATGGATGAATCTATCTTAAGCTAGAAACAGGCTGCCCCAAAAACCATTAGATGTGAAATGCATCTAGAAAAGCCTATCTTGGCCTCTAAAAATGTCTTTTTTTTATCCCTAGACCCTACTATATTGATAAGTAACATGATTATGGTAAAAAAAAAAAAAAACCAACAACAACAAAACAACAGAAAAACTAAAAAAAGTGCTTTGATTTTCAATCCTAAAAGCTACCAACTCAAAAGAACAATCAATCTTTAGCAGAAAGTGCTTCAAAATCTAACCATTTTCATTTTAAATGGTCAGACCAACTACCTAAAATCAGGGGCTATCTTTTCATTAACAGAAAGTGTCCCTAACCCTTTGTTGCTACCTTTGGCATCCCTTAAGCTGAGGTTTCATGCAATAAAATGGCAGGAAAAAAGAAATCAAGAACATATTAAGGCATTCAAGACTTAGTATTGAACACAAAAGAATGATCCAACAAGCCTCATAGATTCCACCTTTAAAGTTTGAATGTATACACACTTCTTAGCTTTAAAAATCTAAATCTAGATTGGTTCTTGGTGTTCCTTGCCTTTCTTCTTATTCCAGACCTCCCTAGACAAGTGTTAAAGATTCAAAGCTTTCTGAAAAAGACCTTGCCCCTTAGCCTAAGTTTTTTTTTCTTCTTCTTTCCTTCCTATTTGTTTCTCTCTATTTTCTCCTTTGTTTTTCCTCTCCCTTTTGTTCTTTGGCCTATTCTTTTACAGGCATATTTGCATACACACTTAGATTGTATAAAATATTTTGGTAGGAGTTCTAGTGAGAATTTCAACCAACATTAATTCTTGTGAATGATGTTGAATCTTTGACAAGATTTAAGCCCTTTTGTATTTAGAAGTTTTAGAAAATAAAAATCAATAACAACTAACTTAAATACATTATTAGGGGTTGGATTTGATTAAATATATAAACGCATAAAAACTTAAAAGTAATCATATTATTTTAAGTTCAAGGTCAAATCGAGTCAAAGAAAAGTAGACTTAATTCAAATTTCAATCCAATTATGGCTTTTGCAGGTTACAATTTTTTTTTCCTGATTTTGAGTAGATATTTTCATTTGTAATCTTGATAACTTTACAACAATCCTAATTTTGGAAAGAAATATTTCACTTTTGTACCTTGTCATTTTATATTTGAACATTGATAATTATACCTAAGGGAAACGCACAAAAATTAAAAGACACTCTTAAGTAGTGTTTAGTATTGTAGTAGCAATTTTCTTTTCAAAAGTGTTTTTCATTTAAAAATGCTTCAAAATAATATTTTTTTTTATTTTTTAAATTTATTTTTTGATATCAGTATATCAAAATGATCCAGAAACATTAAAAAAAAAAACTAATTTGAAGAAAAAACAATTTAAATTTTTTCAAAAAACATTTTTTGACCGTAAAAATCAATGATGTCTTAAAGAGAATGCCCAAAAGGCAACCCACTTACATATATAAGAGATGAAGTGAGAACATAAACATCAAGGGAAAATTTTAAAATACTTTAACAATCATCACCCAATACTTATTTTATGGATCCACTTTAAAAATAAAAACTAGATAATAAAAGAGAAAATCATATCCAAACCTATAAAAAATTATAAAAAATATTTATATCTAAACTCAAAATATATTTATTTTTTTTTTCTGTTGTGTTTCTCTCTTCTTTCATGTTTCTCTCTTTTCTTTTTATGTTTTGTCTTTTTTATTAAATAAATATTAGTAGTTACTCCTGGAATATTCTAAATTTATGGGAAAGAAATGAAATCAAGATCCTCACATAATTACATAGTGCGGGCAAAGCTATTGGAACCTAATCTTGATGTTGTTGTGAAGTAACCTTTAAAAATTTAACTCAATTACCATGTAAATATATTCTTCACAATATTATTCAAATTTCGAATCTTAAAAAGATTATGAGAGAAAATATTTTTTTTATAAATAAGTTAGTTTGCATATAAATATATTTAATTAAAAAACAATTTAGTCTTGATATGAAAAACTAGCCAATTTAAAAAATTATTCTTTTTTTTTTATCCTCTGTTTTAAGGGAAAAAGGTATTGAGTTCAGAAGTTTATGTTGAGAAACCTTTGATCATTAACAAAATCAGTAGTAATAGAACTTGGCTCTGTAACTCTATATATTTGCTGTGCTTATTGAATGAACTTGGCTATATATATAGTATTACAGTAGTAATAGAAAATCAGAATGAAATATCACGTGCATGTTCTGTTAGCATTACAGTTGCTAATAGAAATGGTTTCCTAACAGAAACAGTTAAGGAACATTTATTGAACTCCTACAATTATGCACTCTACTTGCATTCCACCTGTCAATCCTTCCCCTAAACTAACTGTGATACATAGTTAGTTTAGCTTAGTAGCTCTACACATTCCTATCTAACTTCTGAACTTCTAGAAAGATTTCAACTTCAATGATTTTGTCATTACATTTGCAGTTTGTTCTTCTGATCCACAATGCAGTAGTTCAATAATTCCATAGTTAGTAAATTCTCTCAAGAAATGAAAACAGACATCGATATGCTTGCTTCTCCCATGCATGACAGGATTCTTTGACAGTTTAATAGTAGAGCTATTGTCACACATAACTATGGTGCTCTTCTTTTGATTATGTCCTAGTTGATCCAAAACACTTCTCATCCACACCACTTGACTTGCACACCCTGCAACTGCCATAAACTTTGCCTCTGTGGTTGACAATGTAACAATTAGCTATTTCTTTGATAACCAAGACACTAACTTAACAAGAAGACGTAACCTGAAGTGCTTTTTCGATCATTTAAGTCACCAGCATAGTCATTATCGGTATAAGCAATCAAGTCATTTGAGCTCCTCTTCTTGTACATAATTCCATAATAAAAAATACCCTTTAAGTACCTCAATATCCTCTTAGCAGCTTGTACATGCAGTTCTATAGGTCTAGCCATATATCTGCTAATCAAACTTATAGTGTAAACTAAGTCTGGACGAGTTCAAGTGAGATACATGAGGCTCCCTATGATTTGTCTGTAAAATGATTCATTAACTGCAACTCCATTTACATCTTTGCTTAGCTTGGAACCTGGAACAATCAGGCTATTAACTTCATGACCTTCTATCATTCCATCAAAATCAGGCTATTAACTTCACGACATTGATCTCATTGTGACCAATGCAAAGGTGTGTTCTGTTCCTAGCTTCATTTAATTATATTTCTAGGTTCTCCTTTCTTTGAATAATTTAGCACCACTATAACTTTACTTTGGTCAGCGCATCTATTTCATGCTTAAATTTGGCGTGCATGTTTCTACTATAGGTGTACAATGGAGATGATTACAATGGAGCTAGGATTGTCAGTAGAGGATATGAGCTTCGGGATGCAGTAAGTTTCCAAGCCTTCTGGTTTTCCATGATTTTTCCTCTCATTTTGTCCCATCACCTGAAGCATCATTTGATGAATCCCTTTTCATAATATTTTACAGGTGCATGGAATGTTGTCACAGATGGATCCTGCGCTTGTCACATACTGTGACAAGATTGCTGCTCATGGGGGTCCTGTACAAATACCAGATGATTTAGGGGGATCTATTTTCCCTTCAACCCCAGTTGTGCAGCTTGGAACAGTTACTAGAACAAGTGCCAGGCTACGCAATGTCCAGCCTGATGTTAATCTGGATCAAAGCTACGAGGCCTTGAAAAGGCAGAAGAAAAATGCTGAGGCTACCCATGCTGGTATGTTCATTGGTAATGCTATATACTTTGTCCTTCTGATATTGCTGTTTGTTTTTCCCACCTATCTGAATGATGTCTTGAAACATGTCAAGTTGCAAGACACATTTTACATGTTGAATTTTGGTGCGGACACTGATGTAATAGATCAGTAGCAAGTAAAACTAATCTCAGCCACCCACTTCTTGTATAATAGACATGACCTGTTTGTAGTTCATGTTTTCAAATTTCCTTTCCTTGTTAGAAAATCCTCTCGTAAATATTGACAACTAAATCCTGAAGCCAGAAATCTCAATTTTTCTATTCAATATATGAATTTGATCTCACAGCCCGTATTCCAAACTAGCATTCTCTTCTGCTTGTGCCCTTTATCTCACGTTTTTAACTCCTAATTTTCCTAGATTTGTTATATTTAATGTTATTCTTTGTCTGAACTGTATAATTTGCCATATGATCGCTCTTCGGACACAACTCTCTGATCATTTTATACTTTCCATGAAAAACAGCTTCAACACCTGAAGATAAATCACGGCATCAGGATTCAGTACAGGAAAAGCCGCCGGAGGAAGCCGGGGCAGATGATATGAATCCAGACAGACCCGAGTCCTCTTCAGCCGATGAAAGTCGACATGAAACTTCAGGAGGAGAAGCTTCTGGTCATACCGAAGGGAGTGGATCCCAAGATGTTACAATGTCAGAAGCCGAAGTATCAAGCCACGTGGATCACATCAAGCGGCTTTTCGTGTGGAGCGCACTGGAAATTATGGCATTCCACTGCTTGAAAGGCTCTACACTCGTATAATGAAGGGAATCTTCGAAACCAAGGACAAAGGAGTCGAAGATGATGTCCCCATATACTCAATTTTGAGGTTTTTGGTGAAATTTGCAGAGAACACTGCAAACTTCTGAACTCGATACCTTTTTCCCTTAAAACAGAGGATAAAAAAAATGAAATTTGAATACCTTTTTTCCCTTAAATATATTTATATGCAAACTAACTTATTTATAAAAAAAATATTTTTGCTCATAATCTTTTTAAGATTCGAAATTTGAATAATATTGTGAAGAATATATTTACATGGTAATTGAGTTAAACTTTTAAAGGTTACTTCACCACAACATCAAGATTAGGTTCCAATAGCTTTGCCCACACTATGTAATTATGTGAGGATCTTGATTTCATTTCTTTCCCATAAATTTTAGAATATTCCAGGAGTAACTACTAATATTTATTTAATAAAAAGATAAACATAAAAAAAAAAAAAGAGAAACATGAAAAGAAGAGAGAAACACAAGAGAAATAAAAATAAAAATAAAATATTTTTGAGTTTAGATATAAATATTTTTATAATTTTTTATAAGTTTGGATATGATTTTCTCTTTTATTATCTAGTTTTATTTTTAAAGTGGATCCATAAAATAAGTATTGGTGATGATTGTTAACTTTCTTTAAAATTTTCCCTTGATGTTTATGTTCTCACTTCATCTCTTATATATGTAAGTGGGTTGCCTTTTGTAATTCTCTTTAAGACATCGTTTATTTTTATGGTAAAAAAAATTTTTTTAAAAAATTTTAATTTGTTTTTCTTTAAATTAGTTTTTTTAAATGTCTCTAGATCATTTTGATTTATTGATATTAAAAATAAATTTTAAAAATAAAAAATGTATATTTTTTAAAGCATTTCTAAATGAAAAACACTTTGAAAAGAAACTGCTATTACAATACCAAATACTATTTAAGAGTGACTTCATTTTTTGTGCTTTTCCCTTAGGATAATTATTAATGATCAAAATATAAAATGACAAGGTACTAAAGTGAAATATTTCTTTCAAAATTAGGACTGTTGTAAGTTATCAAGATTACAAATGAAAATATCTGTACAAAATAAAAATAAAAATTGTAACTTGCAAAAGCCATGATTGGATTGAAATTTGAATTAAGGTCTACTTTCTTTGACTCTATTTGACCTTTAACTTAAAATAATATTGGTTACTTTAAAGTTTTTATGCATATATTAATCAAATCCAAACCCTAATAATGTCTTTAAGTTCAGTTGTTATGATTTTTATTTTTTGAAACTTCTAAATATAAAATGGCTTAAATCTTGTCAAAGATTCAATATCTTTCACAAGAATTAATGTTGATCGAAATTTTCACCAGAACTCCTACCAAATATTTTATACAATCCAAGTGCGTATGCAAATATGCCTATAAAAGAAGAGGTCGTAGAACAAAAGGGAAAGGAAAAACATAAGAGAAAATAGAGAGAAACAAATAGGAAGAAAAGAAGAAGAGAGAAGAAGAAAAAAACTTAGGCTAAGGGGCAAAGGTCTTATTTAGAAAGCTTTTGAAGCTTTAACACTTGTCTAGGGAGATCTGGAAATAAGAAGAAAGGCAGACAACACCAAGAACTAATCCAGATTTAGATTTTTAAGCTAAAAAGGTGTATACATTCAAACTTTAAAGGTGGAGTCCATGAGGCTTGTTGGATCATTCTTTTGTGTTTAATACTAAGTCTTGAATGCCTTAATATGCTCTTGATTTCTTTTTTCCTGCCATTTCATTGCATGAAACCTTGGCTTAAGGGATGCTAAAGGTGCTAGCAAAGAGGCAGGAACACTTTCTGTTAATGAAAAGATAGCCCTTTATTTTAGGTAGTTAGTTTGACCATTTAAAATGAAAGTGGCTAGATTTTGAAGCACATTCTACTAAAAATTGATTGTTGTTTTGAGTTGGTAGCTTTTAGGATTGTAAATCAATGCACTTTTTCTGAGTTTTTATATTGTTTTGTTGTTTTTTCTATACCATAATCATGTTCATTACCAATAGTAGGGTTTATAGGGATAAAAAGGACACATATTAGAGGCCAAGATAGGCTTTTCTAGGTACATTTCACATCTATGGTTTTTGGGCAACCTGTTTCTAGGATTAAAGTAGATTCATCCATTGAATCTTGTCTTTGGTGCTAGTTTCAAGGCTTGATTGGCTTAGTTTCTGGTTCAGGTAGGTATGTCCATCATCTTTGATAAGTAATCTAGGTGTTTCTCACATCAATAACAAGTTTTAATTGATTTAAATTTTAGAGTTTTGGTTTTAAACTGAAACTCCTTTGTAGCAAAATCATGTAATTTTATTGATCATTAAAAAAATGAACCTTTGATTCTTGATCTATAGAGGATTACGAACATAAACACCCCCTCCTTTACTCGAAGCCTGCTTCTACCTAAAGACCGAAATAATAAAAAAACAAAAGCATATAATAATAATAATATAAAAAAAATCAACTTTTGCTTTGGTTTTGTTTTAGTTTTTTTTTTTTTTTTTGGTTTTTAGGATGTGTTTTTTCTTTTAATTTCCTTTTAAACCTCTCTTTTTATTATTATTTTCAAGAAAACTACAAATAAAAAATGTTTTTTATGTGTTGCATACTGTCAAATCTCTAAAAAAAATAACAAAAATCATATTGTTTAGTATTTCCATACGAAAACAAAAAAAAACAAAATATGTGTTTTGGCATGCATTTTAGGATTTAATAATCAATTTATTAAATCCATGAGAATTTAACCAATATTTCAATAAATCACCTTTTTTTAAATTCATGAGAATTAATAGTTAAAAATCCTAGTATAGAAGGTTGGACCTACAAGTGAGGTTGATATTTAAAATGTTAGGAGCTGACCAAAAAATTCTTGGAGTTGTATTTAAAATATTCACCAATTTTAATTGAAAGTATTTTTTACTGTAATATATATACAAATTACAAAGAACCTTTTTTTTTTTCTAAGAATTTATTTGAGTACACAAGTCCATAATAAATTCTTAAAACATTGGATTTATTCATATAAGTAAATCTCAAATCCTAAACCATAGATAGATCAACGATCAGAAAACAATCAAAATATCTAAACCACATCAAACCATAAAGCAGCTTGCCTCAAGTAACTAGGGTGTACTAGGGGTGCTAATATTTTTCTTAGTCACAACTAATTTCTTACCTTTGAATCTTTGATAAAACCAGTATACCCGGATTTTTTAGAGATCCTAAACGAAACAACTAGATAATGATTTTAACAACCTTTAACACCACGTGACAACGTACAACAAAATAATAATTATCGCATGTGTGCAAAAGATGAGCTGCTTTGTGAAAGAAAAGACAAGATAAATCTTCCACCATAAACATGGAAAATGAGAGAAGCATGTTTTCTGGATAGAGAAAAATGAATGGAAAATATTCTTTTAGATGTTCTTATGATAAATTTTTGTGATAGATCATTTTTTTTCCTTCTTTTTTCAATTATAAAAAATGGTCTTTAAACACATTTTCTTTTTCTTTTTCTTTTTTTCTTATAAAATTAGAGTAATTTCTTATTACTGAATACACCTTGAGTTTTGTTTTTTATATCAAATCATACTTTTTGATTTTTGTTTTATTATTTCTATATGAGCATAATATCAAAGAAAAAAATAACAATTATGTCTTCCTATCATTTCTGATTCATGTAATGGATAAAAAACAGGATGATTTTTCTAAAGCTGGGAAAAGAAAGATTTTTATTATTTTATATGTACCAGGTATTTTACTAGACCAAGAAGGTGCCATGCGGGACATTGAAGATCAGATTGCTAAGCGTTGTCGCACGTGCGCGGCGTCGCGGCGAAAAAACATCCACCTTCAAATTTGGTATTATCTAAAAATGTGGCAAGTGGGGAGACAAGGGATTCTTGTCTTTTATTAATGGAAAAATAGAATGAGAGTCGCCACCTAGTATTTTGGTCACTAGGAACCCTAACTGGCCTCAGAGATCGGGTACGGGGACTGGTTGAGTTAAAGAGAAGGTATTAGCACCCCAAATACACCCTACCTAAGGTAAGCTGCATTGTTTAATTGTCTGATAACATCTAAGGTCTTGTCATGTTTTCTAGTTGTTGGTCCGTCTATGGTTTAAGAAAAAAAAATCATCTTCAGTAAAAAGATCCTTATCTTATCGGGTATGACCTAACTGTTCTAACGTAAAAAAAAAATTTTTAATATCCAGAATACGTCTTACGTATAAGATCATAACCCTAGATATTAAAGGAAAACAAAATAAGTTTTTTTGATATTTTTGAAATATTGGTCTAGTGCTCGTGACTTTAATAAACTGGTTATTAAAACCAAAATGCATGTTAATACAAATTTTTGAATCTTTGTTGTATGAAAATATGATATGATTTTTTTTTATATTATTTTTTGAAAAACTAGGTAGTGCATTTCCTATCCTACCTCCATTTGAGCGCGCCTTCGAGCCCTCATCTTATCTCCATTCGAGCGCGCCTTTGAGCCCTCGTCTTATCTCCATTCGAGCGCGCCTTCGAGCCCTCGTCTTATTTCTTTTCGAGTGCGCCTTCAAGCCCTCGACCACCAAAGGTAGTGCATTTTCTATCCTACCTCCATTCGAGCCCTTGTCTTATCTCCATTCGAGCCCTCGTCTGAGTTCTTTTCGAGCGTGCCTTCGAGCCCTCGACCATCAAAGGTAGTGCATTTCCTATCCTACCTCCATTCGAGCGCGCCTTGGAGCCCTCGTCTTATCTCCATTCGAGCGCGCCTTCGAGCCCTCGACCACCAAAGGTAGGGCATTTTCTATCCTACCTCCATTCGAGCGCGCCTTCGAGCCCTCGTTTGAGTTCTTTTTTAGCGCGCCTTCGAGCCGTCGACCATCATAGGTAGTGCATTTCCTATCCTACCTCCATTCGAGCACGCCTTCGAGCCCTCGTCTTATCTCCATTCGAGCGCGCCTTCGAGCCCTCGTCTTATTTCTTTTCGAGCGCGCCTTCGAGCCCTCGACCACCAAAGGTAGTGCATTTTCTATCCAGCCTCCATTCGAGCGTGCCTTCGAGCCCTCGTCTTATTAAAAAAAAAAAAAAAAAACAAACAAACAAAAGAAAAAAGAAAAAATAGGCTATCTTCCAAATGACTTGTTTTCTATATAAAAGTCATATGTCAATCTCTAGTTTTCAAAGTGTTCAAGATTCTAAAAACGAGGCAAAAGTTCTTTCTATGTCTATTTTTCTTTATAAATTCACGACACAAAGCTATAGAAAATAAAATTTTTCAATATCTTTGCATCATAAATACTATAAAGAGGGGGCAACTGTCATAACCCAATTTTTTGAAGAAATAATACAAAATCAATTATTAAAAAAATAGTCGACAATGGGGTTAAGACAACAAATTTTGAAGTTTAGGGATAAAAATATCAAATTTGAGAATAAATTGGTCAAAAATTGAAGAATTAATAAGTTTGGAAATTTATTTAAAATTTGGATTAATTTAATTAATGAAATTAGAAGAATTATTAAGTTTGTGGACTTAATTAAACTTTGATTCAATTAATTAAATAAATTCAGGGACTTAATTAAAATTTATCCAAAAAGGGCAAAATTGAAAGAATTAATTAAGGACCAAATTGAATAATCTAGGAATTAAGGATTGTTTTGTAAACATTGCACCAATTGAGGGATTTAATTGAAATTTATCCAGAAAAGGGCAAAATTAAAAGGAATTTTTATTTAATTGAGATCCAACTGTTACAATTCCAAAGTCCAGGGGTCAAAATGAAAATGCCACTGTTGCCGAAACGGTGCCGTTGATACTGGGAATCCAGTGTTGCCGAAACGTCGTCGGTGCTGGTGGAACAGTCATGTTCGTCTTCTCCATCCCGAGTCAACAGGCTGAAAATCTGCAACGGATTGGATCCAATCGTGGATCATGGCACTCACCCACGATCTCGTTCATGGAAGATAACAGTCCTGCAAAGGCAGGACTGACTAGTGGCTGGGTCTCTATAAAAGGAGAAGAAAAACCCATCACCAAAGAGGCAGGAAACCCAGAAAAAAAAAAACAAAAGATAAACCCAGAAAGCAAAGCAATCCCAGAAAAACAGAGCAAACAAAAACAGAACAAAAAAAATACACAGAGAAGAATAGAAACATCAACCCAAAACAGAGTAAAAAACAGGGCATAAACTAAAAAAATACAAACGCAGAAAAAGAGAGAAAGGCTGAGAGGAGTCACGGATTGATCTTGTTTTCATCCCTGCAAGAAAGCAATTAATCCTCTAACCATCGATTATCAAACATAGAAGAACATCGATTGAGTCTTCGAAATCCTTGATAGAAATGACATTGAATTCCTCGACACTCCTTGAAAAGTTGAGCAGCTGAGGGCAATATAGTGGACCCTGAAAAGGAAAAACAAGCAGTATTCAGATCAGCCATGGGGCAATGAAAGATGATTAAATGATGAATCAGTGAACTGAAGACAATGGTGTCCATTGAAAGATAATCAATGAACGAGCACATTCAGATCATACTGGGGGCAATGTCATTCCAAAATAGTCCATGCTTTAGTGAACCCTATCGGCAATGGAGAAACAAGGATGTACCTGAAGGACACTTTCATGTCATCATCTTTTGAAACATGGCTAGCGATCGATGAGGATACATGAATGAATGTAATTGAATGGAGAAAAGATGCATACCACTAAGACTGACTGTGGAACAATGCCGCACTTAAAGGAAAATCTCATATTGTCATCCTTTGAAACATGGTTATCGACAGACGTTATCACACAACTGCATTGAATGAATGTTGGAAAGGCACCCACCTTGAAGATTGACTGTGGGACAATTTGTTTTGAAGTTAGATGAGCACTTCATCGCATGAGTATAGGTGATAAAAGCAGCATCATTGATGTGGCCGAGACATTTCTTTTCACAATCTGATTAGAACAGTTGAAGGGAATCTATTGAGAAGAACACTAAGCATACAACCATGAGCCTTTGTACTGCAAGCTACGAGATGCATGTCTGGACGACTGCATGATTTCTAAGAAGGCTGATGATAACATGTACTTGAAGGGTACTGTTTCAACTGGAGGCAAGTTCATGACTGATTGGCAATTTTAATGGGCATTGGCACACATATTCAATCAAAGAACAATTCTTAGAAGAATCCAGGAGATAAGCTCATTCATGGAATCAAGCTACATCACACATGGGAGCATGGTCAAGCTTAAGAAGCAACGAGAGCAGTAATCGTTGTGGACAGCCCAAGATGGGCACTGCACTTACATTTGAGTGGGAGGCTAGCACACGAACAAGCCAGTGCATTGAAATAATAAAGAAAGCTTTGAATAACAAACAAAGGCACCCGGTGAGGATGGAACATTGAAGAGGGGGGGACCTATATTTCAAATCAGGTAAGGAATCATGCATGTCATTTAACGTCGAAGCATTGCATATATTTTTGGTTTGTCGCAGGAAAAATCATCAATGTAGTCCAGCAAGATTAGGGATGAAGAAAGAATTATTGATTTGAAGAACAACAAAGAATCATGGTTTTGACCCTGGAACGAGAGGAAGATAAGATAAACCCTAACATTAGGGAAATCTCAAAGAAATAAGAAGATCGACGAAGAAGAGTCTTCAATTCGAACCCTATGATCTTGAAGAAGGAAAATATTTTTTGGTTAAAGGAGATTACCGGAAGGAATTTCAGGTTAACCACAACATGAAGATTTTAGTTTTGGTTGAAGGGAGTCGCCAAATGGGATTCCAGGTTGACCTAACTACACAAAGATTTTGGCTTTGGTTAAAGGGGATGGGCGAAGGGATCTCAGTTTAGCCTAGCCATGAAGAGATTTTGGTTCCAGTTGAAGGGGATTGGCAAAGGGATCTCAGTTCAGTCTAACCACAAAGATTTTGGCTCTGGTAAAAGGGGATTGGCGAAGGGATCTCAGTTTAGCCTAGCCACGAAAAGACTTTGGTTATGGTTAAAAGGGATCTCAGTTTAGCTTAATTGCAAAGGATTTTGGTTTTGGTTAAAAAGGATCGACGAAAGGATCTCAGTTGAGCCCAACCACACAAATTTTGGTTTCTGTTAAAGGAGATCGGCGAAGGGATCTCAGTTCAGCCCAACCACAAAGATTTTGGCTTTGGTTAAAGGAGATCGGCGAAGGGATCTCAGTTTAGCTTAGCCATGAAGAGATTTTGGTTATGGTTAAAGGGGATCGGCGAAGGGATCTCGGTTTAGCCTAACTGTAAAGGATTTTGGCTCTGGTTAAAGGGGATTGGCGAAGGGATCTCAATTTAGCCTAGCCACGAAGAGACTTTGGTTATGGTTAAAGGGGATCGGCAAAGGGATCTTAATATAGCCTAACTGCAAAGGATTATGGTTCTGGTTAAAGGGGATCGGCAAAGGGATTTCAGTCTATCCTAACCACACAGGATTTTGGCTCTGGTTAAAGGGGATCGATGAAGGGATCTCAGTTTAGCCTAGCCATGAAGAGACTTTGGTTATGGTTAAAGGGGATCGGTGAAGGGATCTCAGTTTAGCCTAACTGCAAAGGATTATGGTTTTGGTTAAAGGGAATCGGCGAAGGGATCTCAGTTTATCTGAACCACACAAAATTTGGTTCTAGTTAAAGGGGATTGGCGAAGGGATCTCAGTTTATCCTAACCGCACAGGATTTTGGTTCTGGTTAAAGGGGATTGGCGAAAGGAAACTCAGTTTATCCTAATCACACAGGATTTTTGTTATGGTTAAAAGGGATCGGCGAAGGGATCTCAGTTTAGCCTATCCACACAAATTTTGGTTCTAGTTAAAAGGGATCGGCAAAGGGATCTCAGTTTAGCTTAACCATACACATGATTTTGGTTCTGGTTAAAGGGAATCGGCGAAGGGATCTCAGTTTAATTTAACCACGCAGAATTTAACTTTGGTTAAAGGGAATCATTATGGGATTTCAGGTTGACCGAGCTACACACCAATTTTTATTCTTATTAGATCGCCAGATGGGATCTCAGATAAACCCAATCAAAAGGGAAGGTCGCCTGTGAAAATAGACCAGTGTGAGTGTGTGGACAAGTTGCCCCTGAAAATAGACCAGTGTGAGTGTGTGGGTTGGTCGCCCCTGAAAATAAACCACTTTGAGTATGTGTGGGCAGGTTGCCTATGAAAATAGACCAGTGTGAGTGTGTGGGCAGGTCGCCCCTGAAAATAGACCACTTTGAGTATGTGTGGGCAGGTCACCCGTGAAAGTAGACCAATGTGAGTGTGTGGGCCGGTCACCTTTGAAAATAGACCACTTTGAGTATGTGTGGGCAGGTCGCCCGTGAAAATAGACCACTTTGAGTATGTGTGCGCAGGTCGCCCGTGAAAATAGACCAGTGTGAATATGTGGGCCGGTCGCCCCTGAAAATAGACCACTTTGAGTACGTGAGGGCAGGTTGCCCGTGAAAATAGACCAGCGTGAGTGTGTGGGCAGGTCGCCCCTGAAAATAGACCAGCGTGAGTGTGTGGGCCGGTCGCCCCTAAAAATAAACCACTTTGAATATGTGTGGGCAGGTCGCCCGTGAAAATAAACCAGTGTGAGTGTGTGGGCCAGTCGCCCCTGAAAATAGACCACTTTGAGTATGTGTGGGCAGGTCACCCATGAAAATAGACCAGTGTGAGTGTGTGGGGACCAATGTGAGTGTGTGGGCAGGTCGCCCAAGATAATGAAATCATTTTCCTTTTGTTTTCTTTACAAAGCTTACTCTGCAAAATATTAAGGAGTTTTGCTTTGTAAGCATTGTAAAGAGAGGGCATTTGTTGTTACCCATTTTTTACCCATTTTTTTATAAAATTTTATAAAAAAAAAAGTGGGTAAAAAATAGCGAAAAACAACAAAATTCCAAAAAAGTATGTTTCTAATAATTTGCATCGTTTTAAGCATTTTCAACGTCGTCTAAACAAAATTTTAATTTTCAAAAGATTTTTGAACGCGTTCGACTTTTCATGCGTTATTTTTTAAATCATTGATTTTCCTCATTGAGTTGACATTGACATTGCTCATTTTAAAAAAATACAAAAAATTAAGAAAAATCAAAATTTACAAAAAAAGAAAAAAAAAAAGTTAAGGGATCAATTTTAAGGCCCGGGTAACATTTTACCTATAAATATAGGTCCAAAACACAAAACCTAAAGGGGGACAATTTTGCAATTTGAGAGAGGAAACACAAAAAAAAAAAAAAGAAACCCTAAAAGCTTAGCTTTTCTTCTCCCTCACTGAAAGGGAGCCGCCAGGCCCCCCTTCTAACTTTACCTTTTCTTCTCCCTCAACCAGCTGACCACCGATCTTCCCCACCCTCACCAGACAGACCCGGCCATATCCTTCCCTCATCAGGAGCCTCTCCCTCTCAGCCAAGACAACCCCCATCATCCAAAACCTTTCCTTCTCTCTCACCAGAACGACCCGAAACCACCGCCCGCCTCCTCCTCAACCACTCCAGCCGCCCAGCCTTTGGGCAAACCAGTGGTGTCCACGTCTCAGCAGAGTTGATGCAACCATATTATTCGATAGTTTCACCCACATTTAACTAGTGTTTTGCCTATTTTTTTTATATATAAAATGCCTTGATATTCTTTGTTTTATGTTTTGAAGGCACTTTTGGATGAAAGATGCAAAAAGGAGTAAATTGAAGGTACTTGGCAGATTTGACGTTCAGTCGATGTTTTGTGCAGAACGTGAGCTCTAAAGGTCAAAATGAAGTGATTCCAGTGGCATTAAAAAGCTAACATCCATACCTTTCTGGAAATCTAAGGCAAGACAATAAAATAAGGAAGAGCATGGAAATCGCAGCTTTCAAAGTCAAATCTCGCAATCTGCCAATGTTGACCTTCGGTCAGTCCGACTTAAATATCTAGAGCTACAAAAGTCCAATTGATGCAAACTCAATTGTTTTGGATTCCTGACTCAAAGGCCTATAAAAGATCCAAATTTCAGGCAAAAACGATGTCATATGAGGGAGATATGATTTTTCAAAGATGACAACTGAATTCTGCCAGCAAACAGGTTTCGTGAAGAAACGAGTCCAGATTACGTTTCGAAGCATCTAAACCGACATCCAAGTTTTTATTTCAGCAATGTAGCTCCTCTAAGTCAAAGCTTGAAGATTTCATGCAAAGCTATTTCTCCTTTTTTAGGAAAATAGCTATTGAACTACTTAAATGTAAATTGTCTACTTAAGGGAGGACTATTTTGTAAAATAGAGATTAGGGTTTCCTAGCATATAAAAAGAATGAGAGAAGAGAAGGGGGGCAGCCACCCAAGAGGAGAAAAACGCCCCCTACTCTAAGAAACCCTAAATCATGCATTCTTCCATCTTTTTGATTAGTTGTTCAATAAACATGCAGGGCTAAACTCATTTTCTTGGTTGCAAGGACACGGAAACCTTCGGATTTCAAGAACTGTGAGATCTATTCTACCTTTTCTTTTCAGTTTATATGATGAATATGTTTGTTCTCCTATGCTTATTTTTCCTATGATTGTTTATTTTAATTGCTAGAGCGGACTCTAAGTTATTATTATAGACAATTTATTGCTAAGTTTGATATCAAAACCGGAGTTGTGGTATATAAACTTGTGAAGCAACTGAGTTTAATAATTGTAGCGGATCTACGTTATTAATCTTAGGGAGAACATTCGATCAAAGCAACATAAGCAGACAACTTAGTTGTTAAGATAATGAATTTATCTAGATCTTAAGGCTGCCATTGGATTAAATCATTAGCGCGGACACTGTGATTATTTGTTGGTTAGGGTTAGTTATACGGCGGATCCGTTAATTAACCAACATTAAGAAAAGATAAAAATTCAGAATATAAACTGGAATTTCATTTCAAGGATCAGTTCTGATTTCTATAGGTGGATGTGTGATTGCGACCAAGGTTTGTTCTCTTGATAATTTTCTGATCTTATTAAATTTTGTTTGATAGTTTTTTTGTTTTATTTTTTCTTTAGCCTATATAACATCCAACCCCCCTAAATTGCATAACGTATAGCATAAAAATCTGAACTAAATCTTCCTCGTGGGATCGACCCCTTGCTTGCTCAATATTATCTTGTGTGTTGTGTTTGAAGCTAGGGTATTTAATTTGTGCGACCACGACATCGCAACAAGAGTCCCCATTTTCCCTTCTCTACACCGGTCGATCCTCCCTCCTCACCAGATCCCATCATCCCTCTCCACCGTCAAAAGTCCTCTGCCTGCCTCAACGCCGGCCACAGGAGAAAGAGAGGAGAAAGGAGCCGAAGCTTAAGGCGGTCACTTCACCCTGCTTAGTCCCCTGCCTCCTCACCGCCAACCGAAGAAGAAAGAAGGGTCGGTGAACTACCTGATCCAGCAGGTAACCGACCACGCGAGTCGTCGGTGAGCCACTCAACACTCCACAGCAGATCCGCTACCCGAGGAAGAAGGAGAGAGAAGCAGATCCAAACAGATCTAAGAAGAGGAGAATCAACTGTGTTGTTGCTTTTTTTGTTGTTTTGCAGGTCACGGCGTCACCGGCGGTGCAGAAGGGAAGAGCAGAAAAGGCCATTTTCGGTCGGCTGCTTTTCACGGCGGCGCGTGAATCCTATTTCTAATATTCGATGAAAAGACAATTATTAAAACTTCTTTAACACATCAAATTCACGAAGCAGCTTACCTCAGGTAGGGTGCGTTAGGGGTGCTAATACCTTTCCTAACCACAACCAATCCCTTACCCGCGATCTCTGACAAGACCAGTACATCCGCTTTCCTAGTAACCCGCAATTAATTACTAGGTGGCGACTCCAACGAACCAATCAAAGCAACCAACACAAAACGAGGAGAGACAAAAAAATAGCCAGCCGATGCTGAGCGGATTTTGACGTGCGACAAAAGAGATGATAGAAAAGTTGACCACTAAGAAAGCAAAAGCTAAGCACTTGGAAATAGAAGTTATAAGATCAAGCAAAGGGTCAATATACATAATATTTTAGAAAAATGAGTCATAAAGTGTTAATATTTTAACGATATGTTCATATTTAGTATAACCTAGCAAAAAAAAAAAAAAAACCACAAGGAGGAGATCTTGATTCTTGACTAGTGAAAGATATTCTCCATGTACAAGTCGTTTTTATGATTTATATCAAATTGGTTATTTGAGAACACTTGCGACATTACTTTTGTTTACAACAATCTAATTTAATTAAAGGTTATATTTATTTCTTCTTCTAAAGTTTGAACCATTCGAACATATTTGCTAGATTTTCCACATCATCTAAGTAATTATTAGGTTTGAGATTTTTATTAAAATGTATATAATTCAAACTATGTAACCCAAGATCCGTTTAGTTTCTTCCTTATATTACATATTAAAAGGGAAAAAGAAAATCTTATTTGCACGGAAACTAAAGACTCAATACCTTTTCTTTTTTCTCTCCAGAAAATGAGATGAATTGAATCATAAAGCACATCGACTTCAACGAGATGAAAGAAACGTTGACCACTAAGAACGCAAAAGCTAAGCACTTGGAAATAGAAGTTAACTAGCAGCAACGGATCTTGTTATAAGATCAAGTAAATGGTCATTATACTAAATATTTTAGATAAAGGAGTCATAAAGCATTAATATTTTATTGATATGTTCATATTTTTCATTATCAGTGCAAGGAACTTATATATTAAATTGATACAACTATCATCTTCTGAAATTTCTAAAACATAGTACTAAATTTAATTTTTTGACTTCATTTAACATGCCCAAATAATATGAGTATTGTCGCACCCGACATCGCGGCGGCCCTAAAAACCATTCTTGAATTATGGAAAAAGAACAGATTTCAGGTATCTTGTTCCTTTAGGAAAAAAAAGGTCTTGTTTAAGGAGTCACTACCTAGTATTATGGTCACTAGGAACCCTAACTGGTCAACAGAGATTCTATGGTTCGGGACTGGTTACGTAAAAGGGAAGATATTATCACCCCTTAAACGTTCTACCTAAGGCAAACTGCATTGCTGTTTTTGTCTTAAATTGCTAAATTTTTATTGGTTTACGTTATGATGATTTATTCACAATATTCCTGACTCTGGCGTCAGTGAATATTCAACTACGGATAATTCCAACTCTGGCTTTGGTAACTATTACGTAGCTATAAAATAAATTTAGATTAATATTTTTTTTTATTCCTGACTCTAACGCTAGTGAATAAACAAATAAACTAAATTTGCGCATTCACATATTTTTCTATTTTTTATGTAGTTAAATAAAAAAATGATTAAATCAGTGTTTTTATTCCTGACTCTGGCGTTAGTGAATAAATAAATTCATTTATTTTTTATACATGCACATATATTTTTTTCTTGTTAAATAAAAATAAAATATATGAATAAAAATAATATAAACTTAAACCAGTAATTTATTCCCGACTCTGGCGTTGGTGAACAAACCAGTAAATTTATATTATTTCTATTCATGCATACACATATTTTTCTATTTTTTCTATTTCTCCTATTTTTATTATTTATATTTTTTTCTATTTTTTATTACTATTTTTGGGGCTAGGCCCATCTCAGCCCACATTGGCTGGGCTAGACCCAACCAGCCTAGCCCGGTCACTGGCCCAAGCCAGTGACCCGTCGGGGCCATACAAGACACGCGTGATCTAAATCACGCGTGCATGGCCCTTGCTACTGAATTAAAAAACAAACAGCGAGAATGAAATAAAGAGAAGCGGGAGAAACATAGTAGAAGACATACCTGGTGCGTTTGCGGAGGGTTTGCACGAGATTGCTGAAGGCGATATTTTCTGGTCTGAATTTCCTTTTATTCCTTCTACTTGTCTTCCCCGTTGTATTCCCTTCCTGCGTCTCTGTTTCGACTTAATTTCCTTTGTTTTTTTTTTTATGCTCTGTGTTATAACCTAATTTTTGACCATTTTATTTTTATTATTATTATTATTTTATTTATGGAAAAAGGATGAAAAAAAATTGATGAAAAAAAAATATAATGATGATGATGAAATAAATAAAGAATGAATTAAAATTTGGGTTAAGGACAATATGATTGGAAGTTTTGGGGTTTAATTAAACTTTGGAATTAATTTAATTAATCCAATTAAAGGTTTAATTGGAGAATTGATTAAATTTTTAGACTTAATTAAGCTTGAAATTAATTTAATTCATCCAATTAAGGATTTAATTGGAGAATTGATAAGTTTTGAGACTTAATTAAGCTTGGAATTAATTTAATTAATCCAATCAGGGGCTTAATTGGAGAATTGCTAAGTTTTAGACTTGATTGGACTTTGGATTTAATTAAATTAATGAAATCAGGGACTTAATTGAAAAAATATCAAAGTTTGGAGTTTAATTGGGGTCCAAATTGCAAAGATTAAAATCCAAGGATTAGTTTGTAGAAAGCGCCGAAATACAGGGGTCCAATTAGAATTTACACAGGGGCTTGATTGCACGATTTCAGAACTTCAGTGACCAGATTGAAAATTGTCATTCCCATCACAAAAACGACACCGTTTTTAGAAGCTGTTCATCGCCCTCTTCGCCTTCTTCCTCAGGAGCCGTTTTCTGGCAGTAATGGCTTTGAAGCTGTTTCAAATGGTTGGTATTCTCTGGCTATAAAGCCAGAGAAGATGAGAGAGCAGAGGGGTTGAATGATAGAACCGAAAAGGGAGAAGACACGGAAAAAAAAGAGAACCGAAGGGGAGAAAAACAGTGGGAAGAAACCCAGCAGAGACAGAGCGAGACAGAGAGAAGAAACCCAGCAAAACCGAGAGAAAGAAAACACCACAGCCAAAAAAAAAAACAGAGAAAACGCAAGTATAGAAACCCAGAAAACCAACGTTATCATCACTGTCTTCTCCATCGCCCCCTGCAAACCAGAAAGAACCCAAGAAGCCAGCCGTGACCTTCATCATCACCAAAGCAAAAGGAAAACAGAAGGGGACAGTCATACGCAGACGAGCACGAAATCACTATGCTGCAAGCCTCCTCGCGATTTCCAGAAGCAGGTAAACCAATCCCATTCTTCTCTTCATTCTTGTTTGAAATTGAGCATAATGAAAGAACTGTGCGAAGGTAATTTAATTACCTTCGCACAGTTGCTGCACGCGTGAAATTGCTTCACGCGTGCAGTTTAGTTGAAATTTAATTAAACTTTGCCGGGCCACTGGCTTGGGCCAGTGGCCGGGCTGGCTGGGCCCAGTCCAGCCTCTTTTGGGCTGAACTGGGCCCGGCCCAAAAAAATAAATAGATAATAAAAAATTTAAAAAAAATAAATAAAAATAGTAGAAATAAAAAAATGAAAAAATATGTGTATGCATGGAAAAAAATAATATAAATTTATCGGTTTATTCACCAACGCCAGAGTCGGGAATAAAATACTGGTCTAAGTTTTATATTATTTTTATTCATTATATTTTTTTTATTTGGCAAGAAAAATATATGTGCATGTATGAAAAATAAATTTATTTATTTATTTATTCACTGACACCAGAGTCAGGAATAAAAACATTGATTTAATTATTATTATTATTTTTTTACTACATAAAAAAAAAAACAAAAAAAAACATCTAGATTTAATTTTTTTAACTACGTAATAATTACCAGCGCCAGAGTTGGAATTATCCGTAGTTGAATATTCACTGACGCCAGAGTCAGGAATATTGTGAATAAATCATCAGAACATAAACTAATAAACATTTAGCAATTTAAGACAAAACAACAATGCAGTCTGCCTTAGGCAGAACATTTAAGGGGTGATAATATCTTCCCTTTTACGTAACCAATCCCGAGCCATAGAATCTCTGTTGACTAGTTAGGGTTCCTAGTGACCATAATACTAGGTGGCAACTCCTTAAACAAGACATTTTTCCCTAAAAGAACCGGATGCCAGAAATCTGTTCTTTTTCCATAATTCAAGAGAATTATTTTTAAGGCCGCCGCGATGTCGGGTGCGACAGAATGGCGACTCCGCTGGGGACTAGGATTAAGCTTTGTCTTTTGTCTTATTATTGCTATTTTTTTTAATTTGTTTTTTGTTGTGTTTATTTGTTTATTTTTCCTGCATTTACTGCTTTAGCATGCATCCTTGTTTATGTTGCCATGCATCACTTTGAGAGCACACACTTTGCAACCTAGGATAAGTGGGAAAGTAACGGTACCCCAATGGCTTTAGCCTGGGTAAGACTCGTGAAACCATCCAACTCTCGCTTGATTGTTTACTTGGAAGTGGTTGATATGCCAAACTGATATTACTCAGGGCCTCTATCTTCACACTACTTGTAATCCTCATATCGACCTTTCATGGACGATCACTGAGCATGGGAGAGACCCTTCGAAACTAGATAATGATCAACCCTTTGATGCACTCAATAATTAGGATCTTTCTATTAGGTTGTCATCCTGTGAAGGGCAAGTCCGCATTTTTATATGTATTTTTTGTTTTTTTTATTATTGCTTTAGCATTTTTTGCATAATTGCATGATTCACATTTAGCAGGTTGAAATATAGGTCCCCCATTGAAACTCATTTATAACACTCGTTCGAGAAAAAGACAAATGGAAAACGAAGAAAGAGCCCAGTTGGAAGCCCAACATCAAAAAGAGGTGGGCAATCTTAAGGAAGAAGTCGCAAGGCTTACTAGTCTACTCGAGCAGGCATTGAGAGATAAATCCGGAAAAGCAACACTTATAGCTTAGCCTGAACATATGCATGTAACTCATTTCGATCCACAGAATCTGGGGGCAAATAGGGAGTCATCTGAATTTCAACAAGCTATGCATTTCCAGCCAGCATACCCTTCAAGAATTTCATCTACCACTAATTCCACCGAGAAAGAATCTCAAAAGGGCAAGATGGTGAAAGAAGAGGATTTGGAAAAATGGACTACCCTAGAAGAGAGGATAAGGGCAGTTGAGGGAAACCATTTGTGCGACCTGGTGAAAGCTATCAATATGTGTTTGGTGCCCAACGTTGTCATTCCCAAAAAGTTTAGAGTGCCAGAATTTGTCAAATATACGGGAACTCAATGCCCTATGACTCATCTCAAAGCATACTGCAACAAAATGGCTGAGGTGGTTGATGATGAGAAACTGCTGATTCATTTTTTTCAAGATAGCTTGAGTGACGTTGCCCTCACTTGGTATATGCGGTTGGACAATACCAAGGTTAAAAAATGGAAGGACTTAGTTGATGCCTTCATGAGGCAATATAAGTTCAATATAGACGTGGGCCCTGATCGGTTAAGCTTGCAAGCTATGGAGAAGAACAACAAGGAATCCATAAGAGAATATGCCCGGAGATGGAGCGAGGTAGCTGCACAAGTTAATCCTCTCATGTTGGAAAAAGAGATGATCAGTTTATTTTCCAATACATTTAAAGCTCCGTACTTTGAATACTTGGTTAGAAGCTCTGCACGACATTTCACTGACCTGGTTATTATAGCTGAGAGGATTGAACAAGCCATTGGGTTAGGCAAGATTGCTAACCCGACTAAGAAGAACGGTTTCACTGAAGGTGATTGCCAAGACACTTATCGTTCCTATAGCTAATTGCTTCACACCGACTCCTAGAAATCAACTATTTTGAAGATAAAGCTATGTTAATAGTAGGTCGAGAATGGTCTACATGTGACTGCAACTAAGTGTTGGAGAGATGCCCTTTGTCAAGGAGAATGAATAATTGAAAGATTCCTGAAAATTCCAATGAATGATCACTAAATGTTTAGCCCTTCTATGTGTTATCATGCCAATATTCATGTTGGCATAAGTTCTTTGTTGTTAAACTTCTTTTCCAAAGCTTCAATGAAATAATGAGTTTCTCATTCAATTGTGTTTGCGACCAATCATTATTCATTTTTTTGAGAGAGTTTTCTTATAAAGACTCACAAACACATCTTTGAAGCCTTGTGCGATCTCATAGAGGCAATTCATCTCTCTTACCAAAATCAGTTTCCCTATTGGAGTTTTGAAAAATTGATCTGGCATTTTGATTTCAAAAACTAATTTGATGTTTATTCAAAAATGATATTTTTAACATTCTACTTGTAGAATGACAAGTGAATCAAGTAATTCCATCATTGAGGTGACTAAATTATAAACCAAAAGAAAAAAAAAAAAAAAAAAACTGAATAAACACCCTTACCCCATGACTCTCAAATCATGTGTTTTTAAATGTATGAATAATGGTATGTAGTACACTCGTTGCTCATGATCCATGAAATGCATCTTTGCAAAGACCAAACCATCACACTGGATGAGGTCAAAGTTTATTGATCTTAACTGCTTGCGCTTGAAATGAGGAAAGGCCATCTTTGTTATTCCTTTCACGTTCTGAAATAAGTACATCCCTTGCGATCCCTTTTTGAGCCTGAATAATTTTTCTTTCATGAAAAAAATCCCGACTAGGATCACACCCCACACTGGGGGGCAAGAGAAAATTTCAATGAGAAAAGAGAAAAAAGCCGTGAGACAGCCAAAAAGGCGTAAGAGCTCAAGAAACTCAAATGCTAGGGGGCATGCCCAAATCACTAGAAAAGTGACATCCAAGATAAAGTGAGTAAGTCCTAGCAAAGCAAAGAAGAAGAGAAGAAGCAGCAAATCAAAGAAGAGCGGCAAAAGAAAATGTGAATGACATCAAGAGTCAAACTGTTGATAGTGATCCTTAGTCTTTGAAACCCTGAAACACTCTTTGAGCCTTATGAATCTTTTTCTTTCATAGCCAGAAACCACATCCTACGTTACGTCCCTGTAGAAGTCCTTTCTAATCAAGCAAGCAAGCAACCTGGAACAATAAACAATGCTCTCAAAATGCAAAGAATACTTTTTCATAAGATTCATGACATCAAGAATAAACTATTCATTATTATTCATGCTGATAAAAATGAATGATTCAAAAAGAGACAAATTTTTCTCATATAAAACCTCGAGCTTTTTCTCGAGCCCTTCACTTTGAAACAAAAGGTCATCTCATGACTAAAGATCTCATTGCCAAACACAAGAGCAAATAACCTCTTTTCCAAGAAAGAAAATAACCAAGGAGTTGTAAGATTTCAAAAGCAAATTGTTTTAGATTCACATCGAAATAATTTTTGTTTTCAAAATGCAAGATCAAGATTTCAAGATTCATTCAAGAACCATATTCCTTCACCAAAATGAACAAAAAGAGAAATGAGAGAATGGTCTTTTAAAACCATTATTTGTCTGAGTCGCTGGCAAAATACACTTAGGGGCAATGACCAGTACAAGAGGGCAACATTGTATTGTCTTTTCTAGAAAAAGAGAGGAATATTTCCTACAACAAGACAAGGGGGCATTTTGGTTTACGAAAGACAATTTGATCCTTTCATCAAGTGACACCGAATGTTTTTATCAGTGAAACGAGGGGCAATGAATAAGTCCTTTCAAATTATTCGACGAGTCAGAAATCTTCAGCAAATAAGTGGGTCGTGTGGGCACCACAATGCCTAAGTTGTGCAAACAAATCTGAAAATAGACTTACATGGGTCAACTCGAGTAGGCTAAAAAGCCAAAGTGACAAAAGAGGGCCCAAATCAGAGTTAGCAAGTCCTCATCAGTCAAGCAACGAGAAGACTAAGAAGAAATGGGGGCCTATATTTCAAAACAGGTAAAGATGCATGTATATCATCTAAAATTTGAGACATTGGACAATGAGTTTCACAAATTTTGTATGAGAAATTTATGGCTGAATCCATCAAGTGGAAGGCCAACTTGAAATGGCCAAAGAACAAAATTGTTGTTGGAAATGTTTTTGAGAATTTTTCAACATGGGAAGGCCGCCCATAAGAAATAGGCCATCTGAAAAATCTTCATGTTTTTCTTCCTCTTCGAGTGCTTTTGAGCACCTGCTTTCCTTTTCAAGTGCCTTTGAGCATTCACCTTCCTTCTCGAGCGCCTTTGAGCCCTCGCTTTCTCCTTCGAGAGCCTTTAAGCACTTGTCTTCCTTTTCGAGCGCCTCTGAGCCCTCGCTTTCCTCTTCGAGTGCCTTTGAGCACTCGCTTTCCTTTTTTAGTACCTTTGAGCACTCGCTTTCTTCTTGGAGCGCCTTTGAGCCCTCGCTTCTCTTCGAGCGCCTTTGAGCCCTCTTCCAGTACCTTTAAGCACTCCATTTCCTCTTCAAGTGCCTTTGAGCACTCGCTTTCCCCTTCAAGTGCCTTTGAGCACTTGATTTCCCCTTCAAGTGCCTTTAAGCACCAGTGCCTTTAAGCACTCGCTTTCCCTTTCAAGTGCCTTTGAGCACCAGTGCCTGTGAGCACTCGCTTTCCCCTTCAAGTGCTTTTGAGCACTCGCTTTCCCCTTCAAGTGCCTTTGAGCACCAGTGCCTCTGAGCACTCGCTTTCCCTTCAAGTGCCTCTGAGCACTAGTGCCTCTGAGCACTTGCTTTCCCCTTCAAGTGCCTCTGAGCACTCGCTTTTCCCTTCAAGTGCCTTTGAGCACCAGTGCCTCTAAGCACTCGCTTTCCCTTTCAGGTGCCTTTGAGCACCAATGCCTCTGAGCACTCGCTTCCTCTTTAAGTGCCTCTGAGCACTCGCTTTTCCCTTCAAGTGCCTCTGAGCACCAGTGCCTCTGAGCACTCGTTTTTCCCTTCAAGTGCCTTTGAGCACCAGTGCCTCTGAGCACTCGCTTCCCCACTCGCTTTTCCCTTCAAGTGCCTTTGATCACCAGTGCCTCTGAGCACTCACTTTCCGTTGCAAGTGCCTTTGAGCACCAGTGCCTCTAAGCACTCGCTTTTCCCTTCAAGTGCCTTTGAGCACCAGTGCCTCTGAGCACTCACTTTTCCTTCCAAGTGCCTTTGAGCACTAGTACCTCTAAGCACTCGCTTTCCTTTTGGAGTGCCTTTGAGCACGCGCTTTCCTCTTTGAGTGCCTTTGAGCACTCGTTTTCCTCTTTGAGTTGCCTTTGAGCACTTGTTTTTCTTTTCGAGTGCCTTTGAGCCCTCACATTCTTTGGAGTGCGCCTTCGAGCCCTGATTTTCCTTTTTGTTTTTTTACTTGGGTAGGTCACCCATCATAATGAGACCACTTCTAAAAAAAAAAAAAAAAAAAAACAAAATACAAAAAAAAGTGGGTCGTCTTCCAAATGACTTGTTTCTTGATTTCTACATCTTTCTGTAAAGGTCATGTGTCCATCTGCCATTAAAAAAAAAAACAAAAAAAACAAAAAAAAAAACTAGGTCGTCTTCCTAATGACTTGTTTCTTGATTTCTACATCTTTCTGTAAAGGTCGTGTGTCAATCTATTATTTTCTAAGTTTTCAAGACAAAAAAAAAAACAGGGGTTCTTTCCCTATCTACTTTTTTTTTATAAATTTACTACACAAAGATAAAAGAAAATGAAATTTTCCAATATCTTTGCATAGTAAATATTATAAAGAGGGGGCAACTGTTATAACCTAATTTTTGACCATTTTATTTTATTATTATTATTATTTTATTTATGGAAAAAGGATGAAAAAAAATTGATGAAAAAAAAATATAATGATGATGATGAAATAAATAAAGAATGAATTAAAATTTGGGTTAAGGACAATATGATTGGAAGTTTGGGGTTTAATTAAACTTTGGAATTAATTTAATTAATCCAATTAAAGGTTTAATTGGAGAATTGATTAAATTTTAGACTTAATTAAGCTTGAAATTAATTTAATTCATCCAATTTAAGGATTTAATTGGAGAATTGATAAGTTTTGAGACTTAATTAAGCTTGGAATTAATTTAATTAATCCAATCAGGGGCTTAATTGGAGAATTGCTAAGTTTTAGACTTGATTGGACTTTGGATTTAATTAAATTAATGAAATCAGGGACTTAATTGAAAAAATATCAAAGTTTGGAGTTTAATTGGGGTCCAAATTGCAAAGATTAAAATCCAAGGATTAGTTTGTAGAAAGCGCCGAAATACAGGGGTCCAATTAGAATTTACAGAGGGGCTTGATTGCACGATTTCAGAACTTCAGTGACCAGATTGAAAATTGTCATTCCCATCACACAAACGACACCGTTTTTAGAAGCTGTTCATCGCCCTCTTCGCCTTCTTCCTCAGGAGCCGTTTTCTGGCAGTAATGGCTTTGAAGCTGTTTCAAATGGTTGGTATTCTCTGGCTATAAAGCCAGAGAAGATGAGAGAGCAGAGGGGTTGAATGATAGAACCGAAAAGGGAGAAGACACGGAAAAAAAAGAGAACCGAAGGGGAGAAAAACAGTGGGAAGAAACCCAGCAGAGACAGAGCGAGACAGAGAGAAGAAACCCAGCAAAACCGAGAGAAGAAAAACACCACAGCCAAAAAAAAAAAACAGAGAAAAACGCAAGTATAGAAACCCAGAAAACCAACGTTATCATCACTGTCTTCTCCATCGCCCTGCAAACCAGAAAGAACCCAAGAAGCCAGCCGTGACCTTCATCATCACCAAAGCAAAAGGAAAACAGAAGGGGACAGTCATACGCAGACGAGCACGAAATCACTATGCTGCAAGCCTCCTCGCGATTTCCAGAAGCAGGTAAACCAATCCCATTCTTCTCTTCATTCTTGTTTGAAATTGAGCATAATGAAAGAACTGTGCGAAGGTAATTTAATTACCTTCGCACAGTTGCTGCACGCGTGAAATTGCTTCACGCGTGCAGTTTAGTTGAAATTTAATTAAACTTTGCCGGGCCACTGGCTTGGGCCAGTGGCCGGGCTGGCTGGGCCCAGTCCAGCCTCTTTTGGGCTGAACTGGGCCCGGCCCAAAAAAATAAATAGATAATAAAAAATTTAAAAAAAATAAATAAAAATAGTAGAAATAAAAAAATGAAAAAATATGTGTATGCATGGAAAAAAATAATATAAATTTATCGGTTTATTCACCAACGCCAGAGTCGGGAATAAAATACTGGTCTAAGTTTATATTATTTTTATTCATTATATTTTTTTTATTTGGCAAGAAAAATATATGTGCATGTATGAAAAATAAATTTATTTATTTATTTATTCACTGACACCAGAGTCAGGAATAAAAACATTGATTTAATTATTATTATTATTTTTTACTACATAAAAAAAAAAACAAAAAAAACATCTAGATTTAATTTTTTTAACTACGTAATAATTACCAGCGCCAGAGTTGGAATTATCCGTAGTTGAATATTCACTGACGCCAGAGTCAGGAATATTGTGAATAAATCATCAGAACATAAACTAATAAACATTTAGCAATTTAAGACAAAACCAACAATGCAGTCTGCCTTAGGCAGAACATTTAAGGGGTGATAATATCTTCCCTTTTACGTAACCAATCCCGAGCCATAGAATCTTTGTTGACCAGTTAGGGTTCCTAGTGACCATAATACTAGGTGGCGACTCCTTAAACAAGACATTTTTCCCTAAAAGAACCGGATGCCAGAAATCTGTTCTTTTTCCATAATTCAAGAGAATTATTTTTAAGGCCGCCGCGATGTCGGGTGCGACACTCTGTTTTCAGAACACCGTCTCTCTCTCTCTCTCGGCTTGTTTTTGGTTTTGTGGTTTTTGGCCGGTACTGGTGAGGGAAAGGTTTGCTTTTGGTGTGGGGTTCTAAAAAGGGGTTTAAAAATTAGAATGGTATCTTTGTATTACTCTCTTCTAGTTTCGTTCGTCCCTCCTCTCTCTCTCTAACTCTCCAACCAGCCCTGTTCTTCAGGTTCCCTCGGTTTATATAGAGCCCGGCGGGTTGGTAATGGGTGGCAGGTTGAGGGTCGAACACCATTAAAGCGCCCATAACTGAAGCCAACGGACGATTACTACTACAACGCCTCTCTGCCTTTACTGTGGAAAACGGTCGCTGGCTTAAAGAAGAAGAAGATGAACAACGTCTTCAAAACAACGCCGTTTGGAGATGACAGTGGCTATTTTCAATTTGACCCGCGAAGTTTTGAAAATTTTATAATTAAGCCCCTAGTTTAAACTGTAATTTCCCCTGCATTTTGACGCCTTTTACAAGTTAGTCCTTGGACTTTAATCTGCTGCAATCGTTCCCCCAATTAACCCCAAACTTTGCTATTTTTTAAAATTAAGTCCCTGATTTCATTAATATAATTAAATCCAAGTCCAATTAAGTCTCAAAACTTATTAATTATCCAATTAAACCCTTAATTGGATTAATTAAATCAATTCCAAGCTTAATTAAGTCTCAAAACTTATCAATTCTCCAATTAAACCCTTAATTGGAATAATTAAATTAATTCCAAGCTTAATTAAGTCTAAAAACTTATCAATTCTCCAATTAAACCCTTAATTGGATTAATTAAATTAATTCCAAGCTTAATTAGATTAATTTCAAAGTTTAATTAAACCCCAAAACTTCCAATGATGTTGCCTTTAACCCAAAATTTTAATTCATTCTTCATTTATTTCATTTTACTTGTTTTTTTTTCATTATTATTATTATTATTATTTTCATCATGTTTTTTCTTTTCAGTAAATAAAATAATAATAATAATAATTAAAATAAAATGGTCAAAAATTGGGTTATGACAAGTATTATCATCAATAAATGAAACAAATCAATGTGCACCATTAAAAGAAAAAGTTTTTGTAAAACAACATACATCAGGGTGAAAAATTATAAAAGATACTGAACTTTTATTCTTATGTATTGGCATTGAAACGTGATGAATTTTAGTCATTTAACAAATATCACACTTGAAATCTATGTTTGTCATTTTAGAAAAAAAATTGGAAACAATTATTTTAAAATATCCAATAGAGATATGAACTAAGCACCTGTACCACTGCCAAGTTCTAAATTTTGATGTTTGTCAAACTTATCAACATAGTAAACTTGTTACAATTGACTTGAACTTTCCATTATCAATAAAGCTCTCTCTTTTTAGCACCATAACCAATTTTCTTTGGAGTCTGGATATCTTTAAAAACATAAAGGATGGGGGGGGGGAAATCAAAACATAATGTTTCTCATCAATTTAGGCAATTATACACCTGTTTTGGAACTTTACAGTCATCCCCACCCCATATAAAGATGAAGATATGCTTTGTGCCTCCCAGCTCCTCACCTGCTCAAAAGCAACAGGAGAAAATATTCGAGGACTCAATATTCTTCATTGCATTCTAGAAGTTCAAGATTGAAGATCTATGTGTTCACACGTTGTTTCTTTTTTTGAACTAATATCATATATAAGGTTACAATGGCACAATCACAAGATACACCAAATCCAAGAGATTATCCATTGATCGATGCAATGGAAGATTCAGTATAACCTAACAAAAAAAAAATTCCACGAGGAGATCTTGATTCTTGACTAGTGAAAGATATCCTCCATGTACAAGTCGTTTTTATGATTTATATCAACTTGGTTATTTGAGAACACTTGCGACATTACTTTTGAATGTTAGAATTTAACCTGACATAATAATGGTCAAGGCATGCTTCTGCCCTGTAGCACTGCTCCAGTCTTGTATTTAATAATTCGGTCCATATATATATATATATATATGTGTGTGTGTGTGTGTGTGTACACAGAAGTTTTGCACTCTCTACATAAGACGAAGCCTTACTATTAAGACATCGAGAGGTATCCACAGATTATAATACCTTCTCTTTCTGTCATTTATTGAGTACAATATTACTAGTCTTGATTATCTATGTCTGGAAGAATATTTTGATTTTCTAATACATACAAATATGATAAGTGAGCAAAACAATTTAAACGATATTGTTCATGGTCGGATGCTAAATAATTACATTCTTATCGTATTGTTAAAGAATATCTTTATATCATTTTTAATTAATTACCCTGAGTATTAATCTTAAAATAAAATTTTTTTACTGTCTCATCGACCAAGATTATTTTTGATTTTGTGATTATTTTAGAAAATTAATTTTTGAAAAAACACTTTTTTGTGTGATTACTACGTAAAGTTATGGTTAAAATTATGGATGAACATGAAATTACTAAATAGGATATCAATTGTTTCCATACTTGAAATTGAACAATCAATACATATTTAATTATAACTACTTGAAAATAAAATTCTACACAAACACTAACATTAACACACTTGGTTGTACATGAAGAAGAGATTACAAGATTTAATAACAAAAGATTTGGGTTGGTTTTTTTTTTTTTTTCAAGTTGATGTCCAGGCCAGTTTGCTCGTATTTCTATTAATTTGACGGGTCTTGAAGTTAACTATCATGCAAGTTTTTAGTGACCTTGAGAGGACTCGAACTCGTGACCACTGAAAAACAAATCTAAAACCTAACTAGATAAACTTCCTTTTAAGATTAGGTGTTGGTTTTTATTGATCTTGGTTGTGGATAGGTGGTGTGTAGTGTAGATCTGGTTTTGATTTATGTGTTTTGTGGCTAGAAAAAAAAAAGGATGAAAACACTGGATTTAGAGAGAGGTTCTTCAACGGTGGAAGAGAGTTGAGAATAATGGAATGTGTTGGATTGTACCTTACCCAACCTTCCTATTTATATAGAGGCAGTAGAACACTACAGTAACTATAATGATTACAACATCCTATATTAGAATCCTATTCTAATAGATACATGAGTAACTGTAATGATTATAATATCCTATATTAGAATCCTATTCTATAATATGCCCCCTCAAGTTGAGGGTGGAGGATCAACCCGAAGCTTGAATTGAAAAGCAGTAAAGAATACAACAGGAAGCGGTTTAGTGAAGACATCGACAAGTTGATCCCGAGAGGGAACAAAACGAATCTAAATTTCTTTCTTGGCAACACGGTCACGAATAAAGTGATAATCCACTTCAACATGCTTAGTACAAGCACGGAAGATAGGATTTGCTGAGAGATAGGTAGCACCAAGATTATCACACCAAATGGTAGGGGCAGAGATTGAGGGAACCTGTAAATCTGTTAACAAGTATTGAAGCTAAATGACTTCAGCGGTACCATCAGCAAGGGCTTTATACTCAGCCTCAGTAGAGGAGCGAGCAACAGTGCGTTGCTTGCCTGATTTCCAAGAAATCGGCATCTTACCAAAAAAGACAAGATAGTCGCCCGTAGACTTGCGATCATCAATACTACCAGCCCAATCTGCATCTGCAAAGCCATGTAGAGCAAAAGAGGAGCCTCGAGTGATATGGAAACCATAAGATGTCGTACCTTTAAGATAGCGTAAAATACGTTTGACAGCGGCCCAATGAGAATCTGTAGGAGCATGCATAAACTGACATACTCTGTTAATAGCAAAGCATATATCTGGACGGGTGAAGGTAAGATATTGAAGAGCACCCATGATTTGATGAAATCATGTAGGAACAGAGAATGAATGATCTGGTAATAAAATGACTTTCGAAGGGGAGACTGGAGTATCAACTGGTTTGCAGGAAGTCATACCAGCTCGGGTTAAGATGTCAAGAATATATTTATGTTGTCGCAGCATTAAACCCATGCTGGTAGACTGAACTTCAATACCCAGAAAGTAGTGAACAGCACCTAAGTCACGAAGCTTGAACTCAGAGCTGAGTAACTGTATAAGGTGATAGAGCATTGCAAAGTTGCTACCTGTGAGCAGAATATCATCAACATACACCAGTAGATAAAAGATATTAGTACCATCAGATAAGATAAACAGGGAGGTGTCAACCTTGGAAGCTGAGAAACCGATGGAGAGCAAAAAATCACTTAGACAAGTGTACCATGCTCTTGGTGCCTATTCAAACCATACAATGATTTGTGCAATCTGCACACATGAGATGGAAGAGAAGAGTCAACAAAACCTGGAGGTTGTTTCATGTAGACCTCTTCAGTAAGAACACCATTAAGGAAGGCATTATGACTATCAAGCTGATGAATCTACCAATTTCACGAAACCGTGATAGAGAAAACCAATCGGACAGTGGCCTACTTAATAACTAGACTGAAGGTTTCAGAATAATCAATACCTTCCTACTAGGTAAAACCTCTAGCAACAAGGCTCGCTTTATAGCGCTCAATACTACCATCAACATGACGTTTGATATGATATACCCATCTACTACCAACAACTTCATCGAAGGATGAAATGAAACCAAAGACCAAGTGTGATTTTCGCGTAAGGCGGCGATCTAATCACACATAGCATTATGCCAAACTGCATACCGATTAGCATCAGAGAATGCAAAAGGTTCAAAAGAGGGAGAATACAGTACCCGTGTGGAGGTAGAAGTAGCGACAGCGGAAGCAACCAGATTAGCTATCTTCGGCTGTCGCGGTCTAAGAGTCATAGGATGTCAGTTGTGTGCTGGTGGAGGTGCAGGGGAAGACGGTTGTAGCGAAGAGACCTGTGGCAGCTGATAAGAAGACAAATCAACCATAAGTTGCAGACCAGCGAGAGAGGATGATAAAGAAGCAACCTCAAGCACAGGACTGTCAGTAGAAGAGAGGCTGGAGGTAGAGACTGAAGCTACAAGAGTGCTAGCCAGGGAGGGCGAAGCAGAGGAGGGACTAGAAAGTGCCCCAAGACCATGAGGAGAGGAGACCAATTGACGATCTGAACCTGCATCATAAGGGTTAGATAAACAAGCATGGGATGATGGCCAAGGGATGGGTGGAGGCTGTTTGGAATGGCAAAGCGGAGTGTTGTGGGCTGTTTGGGTGGCTAGTGAAAGTGGGTAGTGGTGGGTGGTTTAGCAAATTTAGGAGGGTGACAGTAGCGGGTAGGGTGGGGGTTGTGGTGGAGACCTTTGCAATCTGTTCAGAATTATCAAATGGAAACACATGTTCATGGAAGCGGACATGACGAGAAATATAAATACGGTGAGATGCAATGTCAAGACATCGATAACCAAGATGTGAGGAACTATATCCAAAAAACACACATGGAGAGGAACGAAAATCCAATTTATGATTATTATATGGACGCAAAAAAGGAAAACAGAGACACCCAAAGGTACGTAAAAAATGATAATCAGGAGACCGTTGAAATAAACAATCAAACGGAGAGCGATGGGCAAGAATAGGAGTAGGCATGTGATTTATAAGATAAACAGAGGTTTCAAAAGCATAATTCCAAAATCGAAAAGGTGTTTTACATTGCCCTAAAAGAGTAGGACTTGTTTCCACAATATGCCTATGACGACGCTCTACTGTTCCATTTTGTTCATGAGTGTGGGGATGAATCAGACGATGATGAATACCAATGGTCTGAAAAAATATGGATAGTTTTTAGTATTCACCGCCCCAATCAGTTTGAACAGATTTTATTTTTAATGAAAATTGACGTTCGACAAGAGTCTGAAATTGATGAAAAACAGAGTAAACATCAGACTTGGCAATGAGAGGATAATACCATGCATATTTAGTACAAGCATCGACAAATATAACTAAATAACGATAGCCATCTGAAGAAAAAAGAGGAGCAGGGCCCCATACATCACTAAAAATTAATTCAAGTGGAGTAGAAGTTTTGTGACCTGTAGGTTCTAAAGACAAACGCGATAATTTTCCTAAAGGACAACTTTGACATTGAAAATTAAGACGTTTGTTGTTACAAATGATCTTATTTTTCGAGATTAACAATTGAAAGATACATGAAGTAGGATGACCTAGTCGATGATGCCATAAATCGATAGAGGCAGAAGTGCAGGGAGACCAATAGGCTTGAGGAACTGACGTGACGGAAGACTTGGTCAGGGCATAAAGACCATCTTTACTCTGACCTGAGAGAAGGACTTCATGGGTGTTGAAATCCTTGACATAAAACACACAAGGGTGAAATTCAAAATAAACATTATTATCAAGATAAAATTTCTGAACAGAGAGCAGAGGTTTTGTGATTGCAGGAACATGAAAAACATTAGATAAGGTGAAAGAACGATGTAGTGTATATATTTTTCTATGACCAAGATGAGATATAGGAAGGCCCTTACCATCACCAACATGTAGATTATCATTACCAAGATACGGTTTTGAAGCGGTCAAGGTGGCAATATCAGGTGTGACGTGTTGATTGGCACCGGTATCTAGAAACCAATCAACAAAACCGGTTGAGGAGAGATTGCGCTGCACCAGGTTGGCAGTAGGTTGTTGGCCATAACCTCGCTGCTGGAATTGAGGGTAATGGGGAGCTGTATGGCCGAAATTCTAACACAGTTGGCAGTGTGGATTCTGCCCCCTATTGCGCTGCCAAGAGCCCTGCCTATTGTCACCGAAAGAGGAGTTTTAGAAGCTGCGATGATCAGGTCTGGAGCCAGCAAATCGGTTGCCTCTGCTGTTAGACTGGTTGGGACGCCATCCACCATTGAAGCGGCCCCTGCTGCGGCCAGAATTGCCAAAAGTTTGGCGCTGCGCAACAAGAGCAGAAGATGAAATGTTGGGTGTGGGCAGCAGAGGAGCATGTATGGCAGCAAAAGATTTATGAAGAAATTCATGTGTGAGGAGATGGCTGTGAAGATCTGCATATGATAAAGGTTCAGCCTTGGTAATAAGACTGGTAACTAAGTCTTTAAACTCTCCCTGAAGACCACGAAATACATATAAATTGAAATCTTCAAGCGAAACTGGCCGACCAGCAGCGGCCAATTCATCAAATAAGGCCTTCGCTTTTTGCATAAATTGAGTTATTGATTCATCACCCTGTCAAAGATCCTGAAGAGAGACGTGAAGTTTCATAATACGAGAGTTGGAGGTGGAAGCGAGAGCTCGCTCAAGAGTGCCCCAAGTTGAACAAGAACTTTGATAGCCAACAACAAGATGCAAAACTTTCATTGATAGGGAGGAAAAAAGAGCACTTAGAATGAGTTGGTCCTGTTGTTTCCAGGTTTGAAAAAGCGGATTTACCTGAAGAGAGATACCATCATGGGCAAGAACATGAGTTGATGGACAAGTGTTGGAGCCATCAACAAAACCAAAAACTCCTTGGCCTAGGAGATAAGGCAGCATTTGCATACGCCAATATAAATAATTGGTGTTTGTTAATTTGAGGGATGTTGTAACCCATTTTCGAGTCCCCAAATAAATGAAATAAAATAAATAGCGAAAGGAGGTTAGAAAAATAACAGGAGGCAGAAGCGTTCGGCAAATGGTTAGAAAAATCGGTCAAGGAGGTTAAAAATACAAAGATGGATTTTTGACAATATATTCTTGAATGATAAGATCCCTGGTGGATAAGAAAATTTGATTTTGAGGAGAAAAGTCCAAATTTGGAGGTTTATGGACTTAATTGGATTTTTAATTGAATTTATAGAGGATTTGAGTGCAAGAAAAATTGATTTTTAAGTCAATTTGGGCTTTAATTAGAAGAAATTTAAGTTCTGGGGCCAAAATATATTTTTTAGGAATTTATTGGGTCAAACCAGGGGCTTAATTGCATAAAAGTTTAATGGCCAATTAGGGACTTAATTAAGAAAATCCGAAACCAGGGACCAAATTGGAAGAGGCGTGTAAATGGAGGGGCTGCAATTATTCGGTTCAGGGGCCTAATTGAAGAAATTGAAAGTTTATTAATCAATTGAGGGCTCAATTGCATAAATCAGAGGCCAAGGACCAAAGTGAAAAAGGCGGCCAACAAGAGGGGCGGGGACCGAATTTGGAGGACTGATTTGAAGTTTGGCCATTTAAATGAAATGGCGCGTTTTATCCAAAACAACGCCGTTTCATATATATATATATATATATATATATATATAATATATATATATATATATATATAAAGGAAGACCAGAACGGTGTCGTTTTGAACGACATTGTTCATCTTCCTCCTTCCCCCCGATTTAGCAGCAACAGAAGACAAAAAATTTTGAAAACCTTCCCGCCTCTCTCTCCTCGCCCCCACCAAACCCCACAAGACCACCGAACGGGTCACTGGCTGACCAGCCGTTGCATGATTGAAGGCGCACTAGCAAAAGGCACACCGGTTTCCCTTATAAATAGAGAGACCGAAGGAGAGAGAGGGCGACCCGAAGAGAGAGGGAGAAGAGAAATAAGCCACGAAAGAGAGAGAAGAACAGAAACAAACCGAGAAGAAGGAAACCGAAACCAAAAAGACCAAAACCAAACCGAGAACAGATAGCCACGGAGAACGAAAAAAAACGAAGGAGAGGGGAGGAGGAAGAAATTTTTCGCCACTGTTAGAAACAGCAGCAACGCCGCCCGGAGCCGCCGTCCATGAGCCACGCCACCGCAGCCCCGCCAGCAAACCACCGTCTCCGGCCCCGCCAGGTACGCTCTATCCCCTGCATTTTCTTTTTTTTTTCCTTCTGTTCTGTTTTCTCTTCTGGGCCAGACGGGTTCTGGCCCAGAAAAAATATATGGACCAGAAGGATTCTGGCCCAACTCGGCGGGCTGGGCCGAGTCCGGCCCAGGCCAAATTTTTTTTTTCTTGGGCCGAGATCGGCCCATTTACTTTTCTTGGGCCGAGATCGGCCCATTTATTTTTTCTTGGGCCGAGATCGGCCCAGTCACTTTCCTTAGGCCGATCCCGACCCAATGACTTCTCTTGGGCCGAGATCGGTCCAGTCACTTTTCTTGGGCCGATCCCGGCCCAATGACTTGTGGGCTGAGCCCGGCCCAGCCCCTTAATATTTAATATATAATTATATTTATATTATTATATTATATTATATGTGTATATATATACATAACTTTTTTTTTTTGAAAAAAATCTAAAAAATGTTGTTGTTTTCTTTTCATATATATATATATATATATATATATATATATATATTTTGGGTTTTTTTTATATATATATATACTATAGAGGTATCAATTCAGTATTTAAAATATCCGATTTTCGTCAATACATCCGAAATTTTCAAAGATAATTTTTTTTTTTTGCTTTCAAAAATTTCTAAAATTCCTTAAAAATATTATTTTTTTTTGTACATATTTTAAAATGACTTAATATTAGTTTGTTTTTATGCTGTGGAGATACAAATTCAGTATTAAAAATACCCGATTTCGTCAAAAAAAAATATATTGTTTAAAAAAATATATATTTTCTTGCGTGTTGCATACGGCCAATACTCTAACATGTTTTGAATGTTCTTTTAAAAAATATATATTGGAAGCTTCGAAAGTGTGTTTTCGCATAGATTTCTTAAACACAAAACTATTTTCTTGCATTTCTGGATTTTACAACATGTTTGTAAAACTCCAAAGGGTATTGGCCAATATTCCAAAAACTATAAAAATCTTATTTTTGGAGAGGGAATTTATTTATTATTTACCGCTAATGTTTGGATAAAGAAATCCTTAAAAGGATGAATATCCAAAATATTATTGGGAGTAATAAATCCGCACACATTCTTGAAAGAAGCCTTGATTATAATCGAGGACATTTCAAAATTTAAAATTTTTTTTATTATTATTCCACGATTTATGAGTCGCAAACTTTTGAAATACTAAAGGAAAAATGAGCTTTCAAAGCACATGGAATCTCCTTAGATCTCTATCCAAAATCAATTGACGAGCCTAGAAAATACCAACACTATAGCAATTATAAAGCAAACCAAACACCAAGCAGCTTACCTTAGGTAGGGCGTATTAGGGGTGCTAATACCTTCCCTTTACGCAACCAGTCCCTTGCCTTAGAATCTCTGAAAGACCAGTTAGGGTTTCTAGTAACCCAAAATACTAGGTGGCAACTCCAAAGAACCAAATCAGTAAAACAAAACGAAAGTTGCCAGTCGAATGTTGCAAAACAAATTTTCATTTTTTTTAGGGTGCGACAGGATGGCGACTCCACTGGGGACCCTTGGACTAAGCTTGATTTGTTTGTTTGTTTATGTTATGTGTTATTGGTTTTTGTTTTCTTATGATGTTTTGTTCAAAAGCTTTAGCATATATCTTTACATTCTATCATACATGGCATAGTCATGCATCACTTTATTATTATTATTATGTTTTGAAGGGCACACACATGTAACTCTAAGTTTAAGTGGGGGACTAGCAGCTTGCCTTATGACTTGAGTCAAGGTTTAAGTTTGTGTAAACCCCAACTCTTTGCTGAGTGTTTAGACTGATTGTGATTGGTACACGTACCATCCCATTATCTGCTAGACCTCCATATCGCCTTTACGAAGGTTGATCACTGGAACAGCAAGAGACCCTTTTTTAGAGACCCAGTAGTAAACCTACCCTATGTCTCACGTCGAGGAATTAGAACCTATCCTTAGGGTGTATATTCCAGCATATCTTTTGCATCAAAACAAGTCTAAACCCCAATGCATTTTGAATTGCAGGACTTGTGAATGAAATGGCCATCATCACTAAATCTTCCATCTTAGAATATGGGAAAACTTCTGAATTGTCACAATTGACTGAAGGAGACTGCCTTAGAAGCGATGCTAAGAAGATGTCACCAATCAAGAACCTGAATTGCGTATTGAATGAGGTGAACAAGTTAACGACTCATTTTCAGAATATGGATAAAGATGCATTTTTTAGGAAATACGGACGTTTGATGGAAATTGCAAAGGTAGAAGTTTTATGCCCAGCTGTGCGAGCTTTAGTTCATTTTTGGGATCCAGACTACCGATGTTTTTCCTTTGGAAGCATAGACTTGTGCCCCGCGGTTGAGGAATATGGATTGTTGACCGAGTTTCCCAACGACCTGTATCAGATTTATTCTCCTTTAAGATCCGACAAGATCATCCCTGAACTGTCAAACCTGCTCAGAATCTCCAACTTGGAAAAGTTTCTGGAAAAGAGTGGTACCGGTTTGAAATGGAGGATGCTAGAATTGGAAAAGAAGTCAGGAGTAGAAAAAGAGAGATTGATTGCCCTAGGTATATTTGGCCTTGTGTTGTTCCCAAGTCAGATTGGTTTAGTGAGTTTGGAGGTCGTTGCTGCCTACGTGGAGTATGAGAATACACGAATCAATCCAGTGGCTGCTATTTTAGCCGAAACAATTTTGACACTTAACCATTGTAGGAGGGCCAGAAAAGGAGCAATGAGATGCTGCACGCAACTGTTGTATATTTGGATGGTTAGCCATATCGAAACAAAGAAACCTGTCTTCAATAATTTTTGGTGGTTCACCCAAAAACCCCTCAAGTTAGTAGAAGAAGAAGAATGGGGAGATCTAGACAACCAGGGTTGGGTTGATAAATTAGAAGGTGTACCTAATAGCGAGTTTAAGTGGAGGGCCCCATAGGTAACGACAGTGAAGGTCCTAATGAGTTGTGGACAAAGGCGTTGGGTACCATTGGTGGGGATCACGGGTTATGTGAGTTATGCTCCTGCCTTAGTGGTGAGACAACTTGGGGGCATGCAGTTCGTTCCCAGGACTATGGGAATCGCTCAATTCTCTGGTTTGTTCAAAGATCCTATGGCAGAAGAGGTTTTGGAGATCATCAAACAAGATTGGAAGCATCTAGTGTTGGTGGAGATAGAAGGGTTGAGAGATCCAAGTGTGAGCGAAGGATATGAGAAATGGAGAGACTCAGCTACTGCAGCCACGCCTTGTGTAGAAGTCAAATCTTCTCCAACTGTAGCAAAGCCTATTAAGAGAAAAAGGGTGAACATTGAAGATGATTCAGCTGCTTCAGCCATGCCTTGTGTAGAAGTTAAAACTTCTCCAACTGTAGAGGAGCCTATCAAGAGAAAGAGGGTTAGTAATGAAGAAGACTTGAGAAGGCAAGTGGAGAAACTACGAATAGAATTGAGCAAGAGCAGAAAAGACAAAGCAACGTTGGAAGAAATGATGCTAGAACAGGATAAAATGAGAACATTTCTAGATGAGCAAATACAGTCTAGAGATGCGAAAATAACAAAGCTGGAGTTAAAGTTGGTTGAGGAGAAGATTGCTAAGGAAGGAAGTGAGAAGGAGCTTAAAGGGTTGAGTTTGGATTGGATGCAAAGTTACTCTGAACTTGAAGCAATGGAGATGGACTTTAGCGATTGCCAAGAAAGTGCAGAATATTATCAAGAAAAATTTGCGCAAGTGCAATTCGAGCTGATGGATAGGATTAGGAAGTATGAGGATTTGAATAAGAAATATATGGAGTTGGAAAGCGAAAAGGGAGGATTCGAGGATGTTAAAGCAGAGTTAGCAGTCAAGAAGAATGAGATAAAAGTCATGAGGATAAAGCTTGACAAAGAACGGGAAAAGTCGAAGTATTTAGACAAGAAGCTAGTAGCAATGGAGAAGCACAAAGATCAAATCGACGCCAACAACACTACTTTGAACAGAACCAACATGTTGCTCATAGAAAAAATGACCAAAACAGATGAGCAAATGGACGAAGCTGCTGCACATGCTCGAATTGTTAGAATCAATTCGCGGAATGTGGGGGGAGACATCATTCGCTATCGCCGAAGCCTAGCTGAAACTGATGCCTTTCTAGGGAAGATTGAGAACCGCGGCTTTGCTTTCTTACCTTTGGCTAAAGAGTTTAGGGAGGAAAGGGATTAGCATGTTGTATTTCTTTTATTTCTAAATGTATTTTTATCCAAGCATTAATGAAAAGGGCGTTGACCCATCTCCTTATGCAAAAAAATCTGTCTCTTGGTGAACATGATTCAAGCAAACGACTCGAAAGGCAGAACTCCTATCAAAGCAATGTGACAAGAGAATGCTTATAATGTGATGGCTGTTATTCATTCACAGTAAATACATTTTTATTGGCTTCATCCACACCCAATAAAACATGCATTTTTCAATCATGCATCTATCACAATCATACATTTTTCTCATACATCTATGCATGTATCTGCAGATTAAGAAACATAGGTCCCCCTCCTAGAATCCACAACACTCGACAAAGAGCAAGAATGGAAAACGAAGGAAGGTCACAACCAGAATCTCAGTACCAAAGAGAACTTGAAGGAGTTCGAAATGATGTGGCGCACTTAACCAGTATGTTAGAGCAAATATTAAGAGCCAGAGATGGAGAGGGAACATCCACTCAACCTAATGAAGCACCAGCAGCAGCTCAAATTCCTGTTGCACCTATAAACATAGGGGCAAATACACCAACCAAGCAGATTCCTGCTCGGCCCATCCAAATCCCTATTACAATGGATTTAACAAACGAAGATCCACATGACTTTAAATTCTCTAATCATGAAGGAGATGATAAGTGGACTGCCCTAGAAGAGAGGCTAAGGGCAATTGAAGGAAATGATTTGTTTGACCCAATTAGGGTCGCTGAAGTATGTTTAGTACCTAATATTGTCATTCCAAAGAAGTTCAGACTGCCGGAGTTTGTTAAGTATACTGGGATGGAATGCCCGAAGACCCATCTCCGCTCCAACTATAACAAAATGGCAGAGGTTATCCACGACGACAAAATGTTAATTTACTTCTTCCAGGATAGCCTGACCGGATCGGCCCTCAGTTGGTATATGAGGTTAGACAATATTAAGATCAGGAAATGGACAGACTTGGCAGACGCTTTCTTAAAGCAATACAAGTTTAATCTAGAGATTGCTCCTGATAGGACCAGTCTGATTAGCATGGAGAAAGGAACTCAAGAGTCCGTAAGGGCTTATGCTCAAAGGTGGCGTGACCAAGCTATCAATGTGCAACCTCTGTTGATAGAAACAGAAATGGTGACTTTGTTTGCCAATACTTTCAGGGCTCCATACTATGAACACCTTATGGGTAGTTCAGCACAACATTTCTATGATGTCGTGCGGATCGCCGAGAGGATTGAACAAGGGATCCGAAGTGGGAGAATTGCAGAACCTCTAGAGAAGAGAGGTTTCATTGGAAGGAAGAAAGAAATTGAGGTGAACAACCTAGAAAGGAGAAGCAAAAACTATCAAATACCTACCCCTCGAGTCACTAGTATTAACTTTTCCAAACCCCCCACTCCAAACCAGCCCAATCAAGTAAAATTCCCAGCAAATAACCACCACAATTACCAAAGAAAGGATAAGCAACCATCAGAAGAACAACTACCTCCTTTACCAATAACCTTAAAAGAATTGTATGCCAAGCTGTTGAGTATTGGGCAGATAGCTCCTCTACCCATACCACCTATGCAGCCACCTTTCCCTGCCTGGTACAACCCCAAGGTGACTTGTGAATACCATGCTGGTCACGCAGGCCATAGCATTGAGTCTTGCTTTGCTTTTAAAAGAAAGGTGTTGCAACTGATCAAAGTGGGATGGGTCACTTTTGAGGATTCGCCTAATCAGAATTCAAACCCTTTACCTAAACATGTTGATGGTAGGGGAGGAGTGAATACCATGGAGATTGGTAGCAAAAAGAGGGTTTTGAAAGTGACCATGGCCAAGCTATACTTGATGTTGGTGCAGTCTGGATATTTGGAAGAAAAGACTGAGTACTGCACAAGGGAAAGTAACTTTTGCCCTTTCCATAAAAAGGAAGGGCATCACATTGATGAATGCATTGAATTTCATCAAAAAGTTGCAAGAATGCTAACTCTAGGAGAGTTGAGGATTGAGGACGTAAGTGACAATGAAGAGGTAGAGATGATAGAGAAATGTAGAATCCAATCAACAGCTAATGGTCGCTCAAAACTGGTATTAACTAGGCCCTCATATGCAAGCAAGGTAGACTATGGAGCGATGCCTGGAGATTATGGTTATACCTCGAATATTGAAGCTCCTTTGCCGCTGTCCCAAACGGAGATAAGTGGGTTAACTCGGAGTGCTCGTTGTTTCACACCTGAAGAACTAGAAAGACAAAGAAAGGCTAAAGGCAAGGAGGTGTTGGACCTCGATAAAGAGTTTGAGGTGAATAAACCTGTGACTGAGGAAGAAACAAATGAGTTCTTGAAACTGATGAAGCATAGTGAGTACAGTATAGTGGATCAGTTGAAGAAGACCCCTGCTAGATCTCCATCATGTCATTAATACTCAGCTCCGAGCCACACCGTAATGCTTTGCAAAAAGTACTGAATGAGGCCTATGTGCCCCAAGATATTGAGCAAAAGACTATGGAGCATATAGTAGGGAGGATCCATGCTGCCAATTACTTGTATTTCATGGAAGATGAACTCGATGATGAAGGAACTGGACATAACAAGCCCTTGTATGTCACGGTCCGATGCAAGGATTGCCTCGTCGGCAAGGTTCTCATTGATAATGGCTCGGCCCTGAATGTGTTACCAAGGCATATGCTAGATGAAATGCCGATAGATCCCTCACATATGCAACCTAGTGTGATAACGGCGAGAGCGTATGATGGCTCATCAAGGCCAGTTATAGGGTCAATTGAGGTCGAACTAGCTGTGGGTCCACAAGTCTTTCTAATAACCCTTCAGGTGATGGATATCCACCCTTCCTATAGCATGCTGTTAGGAAGGCCATGGATACATTCTGCGGGAGCTATCACCTCTTCGCTACATCAATGTTTAAAGTACATTGCCAACGGTGTCCTGGTTACTGTTAAGGCTGAGGAGACTATATCAATGGTAAGAAATGTGGCGGTTCCATTCATTGAAGCAGAAGATTGTACGGACGGAAACCTTCATGCATTTGAGATTGTGAATACCGAGTGGGTGCCCGAGAACACTATGTTGAGGAAGCCAGAAATCTCTGAAGCCACTAAAATGGCTGCTAAAAGCTTTTTGAAAAACAAGATTCCTTTCCCATACGATATGGAGCAAGGAAGGCTTGAATGGAGGGGTATAATCAAATTGAAAGCTGCAGAACAGAGGTTTGGGCTTGGATATAAGCCCAAGAAAGAGGATTACAAACGAGCTGTTGGTGCAAGAAGGGAGAAAAGAATGGCTAGGATTGAAGGAAGGAAGCCTGAAGAAGAAAACTTAGCCATCCCTCCAATCAGGATTTCATTTCCAAAGGCCGCATATGTGATACAACCTGATGGGGGACATAGAGACCTCTTTCAAAAGTTTTCTTCAATGAACATAAACACTCTGGAAGAAAATCAAGTCAAGAACATTGCTGAGAAATTTGAATCTGAAAGGAGGATTGAAGAGTTGCCACAATTAACCATCCACACTTTGGAAGAAGTCACCGTCAAGACTTTTGTCCGGAAGCTAGCCGAAGGGGAGAAGTTCTAGAATTGGGAGACCCAAGAAGCTCCATTGGTTTTTAAAATGTAATTAACAATGATTGTTGGATTATATATTTATCTATGTTATTTGCCTTTTATTCATTGACAATCGAGGCTCAAGATGTCAATTGGATTTTATTTTGTTGTGAGCCAATCTTTTGTTTTTAATGAGATCATGCATTTTCAAAATTCATCTTGATGTCTTACTATGCATTTACACATCACTTTCCGCTTTCAGAAACCCTGAAAGTGGATCCTCCACAACAACACCTGCACTTTACATTGAGAATGAATGGCCAACATTTAAAGAATACATAGTGGCTGTAGAAGATGAGGAATGGGAAGAGGAAAACGTATGGGAATTCACAAAATTAATAGAACAACACGAACAGGCTTGGAGGCCCGCTAAAGAGGAACTTGAAACCATAAATGTAGGCAATGAAGAAATCAAGCGAGAGCTGAAGATAGGGACTTTGATCACCCCTGAAGCAAAGGAAGAATTGATTGCACTGCTCAAAGATTATGTGGACGTCTTTGCTTGGTCCTACGAGGATATGCCTGGTTTGGATACGGACATTGTAGTACATAGAATACCACTGATGGAAGGATGCAAGCCGATTAAGCAGAAGTTAAGGAGAACTCATCCGGAGGTCTTAATCAAAGTAAAGGCAGAAATTGAAAAACAATGGGACACTGGTTTTTTGGAAGTAGTGAAGTATCCACAATGGGTGTCAAACATAGTGGTGGTACCCAAAAAGGAAGGTAAAATCAGAGTTTGCGTGGACTTTAGGGATTTAAACCGGGCTAGCCCTAAAGATAATTTCCCTTTACCACACATAGATATGTTAGTTGATAATGCAGCATGCAGCTCCACATATTCCTTCATGGATGGGTTTTCAGGCTACAATCAGATAAGAATGGCGCCAGAAGATAGGGAGAAGACGACCTTCGTAACACCATGGGGAACCTTTTGCTACAAAGTCATGCCATTCGGTTTAAAGAATGCTGGGGACACTTACCAAAGGGCTATGGTGACTTTGTTTCACGACATGATGCACAAAGAGATTGAAGTATACATGGATGACATGGTTGCTAAATCTAAAGAGGGAGAGAATCATGTCCAAATATTGAAGAAATTATTTGAAAGATTAAGGAAATATAAGTTGAGGCTTAACCCAGCAAAGTGTTCATTCGGGGTGAAATCCGGTAAGCTGTTGGGATTTGTGGTGAGTGACAAAGGGATAGAAGTGGATCCTAAAAAAGTAAAAGCTATTCAATCTATGCCACCCCCCAAGACTGAGAAGGAGGTGAGAGGTTTCTTAGGAAGGTTGAATTACATCGCTCGGTTTATATCCCATTTAACCGCGACTTGTGACCCGATCTTTCGTTTGTTGAGGAAGAAGAACCCTGGAATATGGAATGAAGAGTGTGATAAAGCTTTTGAGAAAATCAAGCAATACTTGCTAAATCCACCTCTGCTTGTTCCTCCTGTCCCAGAAAGGCCATTGATTTTATACCTAACAGTAACCGAAACAGCAATGGGATGTGTACTTGGGCAACATGATGAAACCGGAAGGAAGGAGAGGGCCATTTATTACCTAAGCAAGAAGTTCACAGAATATGAGTCTAGGTATACTGTGATTGAGAAGCTGTGTTGCGCACTAGCATGGGCTACTAAGAGATTACGTCAGTATATGTTGTATCACACTACGTGGTTAATTTCCAAGTTAGACCCATTAAGGTATATTTGTGAAAAGCCTTATCTATCGAGCCGAATTGCAAGATGGCAAGTTCTTTTGGCTGAGTATGACATAGTATATATGACAAGGAAAGCCGTGAAAGGGAGTGTTATTGGCGATCACCTGGCTGACCATGCTATGGAAGATTATGAGCCATTAAACTTTGACTTTCCCGATGAAGATGTGTTTGCAATCGAGGAAGAGAAATCAGATTGGTGGGTTATGTACTTTGATGGTGCTGTAAATGTATGTGGTAACGGAGCGGGGGCAGTGATAATCTCTCCTGATAAGAAGCAGTATCCGGTTTCAGTTAAGCTGCAGTTCGGGTGCACCAACAACACGGCTGAGTATGAAGCTTGCATTCTTGGATTAGAGGCTGCATTAGAGATGAACATAAGAAAGATAGATGTGTATGGAGATTCAATGTTGATCATTTGCCAAGTAAAAGGAGAATGGAAAACCAAAGAAGAGAAGTTAAGGCCTTACCAAGAATACCTGTCTCAGCTAGCTAAAGAATTTGAGGAAATAGAGTTCACCCATCTGGGAAGGGAAGGGAACCAGTTTGCAGATGCTTTGGCCACACTAGCATCTATGGCCAAGATAGACTTTGGGCACAAGGTACAACCAGTACACATTAATATCAGAAATAACCCCGCTCATTGCTGCTCAATCGAAAGAGAAGTGGATGGAAACCCGTGGTACTATGATATCAAGAATTTCATCCAAAACCAGGTATATCCCATGGGGGCATCCAAAATCGACAAGAAGACCTTGAGAAGGTTGGCAATGGATTTTTATCTTGATGGGGAGATTTTGTATAAGAAATCATCTGACGGGACTTTGTTGAGATGTTTGGATGAATTTGAGGCAAAAAGTACGGTACGGGAAATCCATGAAGGGATTTGCTCAACTCATGCTAGTGGACATGTGATGGCCAGGAAGATACAAAGAGTCGGTTACTTCTGGATGACATTAGAGAAGGATTGTATCGATTATGTCCGGAAATGTCATAAGTGCCAAGTATACAGTGACAAATCAATGCTCCTCCGGCTCCTCTGTTTAATTTAACATCTCCATGGCCCTTCGCGATGTGGGGAATTGATGTGATCGGACCGGTGAACCCAAAAGCCAGCAATGGTCATAGGTTTATTCTCGTGGCTATCGACTACTTCACAAAATGGGTAGAAGCTGGGTCATTTGCTCATGTGACGCAAAAAGTGGTGAAGAAGTTTATTGAGAGAGATTTGATATGTCGGTATGGTCCACCAGAAAAGATTATAACTGATAACGCCTAAAATTTCAACGGCAAGATGATAATAGAGCTCTGCACTAAATGGAAAATCAAGCATTCCAATTCTTCGCCATATAGACCAAAGATGAATGGTGCGGTAGAAGCTACTAATAAAAATGTCAAAAAGGTTATTCAGAAGATGGTAGTCACCTATAAGGATTGGCATGAGATGTTGCCATTTGCCCTTCATGCATATCGCACCACAGTTCGAACCTCAACAGGAGCTACCCCGTACATGTTGGTGTATGGAATGGAGGCGGTGATGCCTTTAGAGGTGGAAATCCCATCATTGAGAGTGTTGTTAGACTATGAGTTGGAGGAGGTAGAATGGGCAAAGGTTAGATATGAACAGTTGAATCTGATCAGTGAAAAGAGGATAGCAGCAATCTGTCATCATCAACTCTACCAAAGAAGGATGGCTAAATCATATGACAAGAAGGTTCGACCTCGAGGATTCTACGAAGGAGATCTTGTACTTAAGAAAATATTACCTTTACCTGGAGAAGATCAGAGTAAATGGGCACCTAACTATGAGGGGCCTTACGTGGTGAAGAAAGCATTCTCAGGGGGAGCTTTGTTACTGTCTAGAATGGATGGAGAGGATCTAGTTAGGCCTGTGAATTCTTGACTCTGTAAAGAAATACTATGCTTGATGTATTTCGTAATTTCCCAGTCAATAAAATAAATTTCGGCCATGATTTCTCTTTGTAAAGAGTCTTTTTATATATATTTATATATATATATATATATAATATATGATCTCATAGCATTTGAAAATCTTTTGCTTAAAAGAACCTTTTTATAAACATGGCTAAGAAGATGACTCCATTAATTGGAGAGAACCAAATCAAATCCGCTTGACATATAGTTGCACATCACACTAGGGGGCAAAAGGTGCACGAAGTGCACATGAGGGTCCATAGTGAACCCAAGCCAAAAAGGGGCATCATAATAAAAACTTCTAAAAAAGGGCATCTTTTATGAGAATTGCTAATTGCATTAAAAGTTTTAGTTTTTATGAACAAAACCAATTTTTTGAGTTTTCCTTTTAAAAATAATAATAAAGCACAAAACTCAATGGAGCAAGAAAGGGCCCCATAAGGAACCAGAGATCTCTTCACTAAAAGGATATGAAGGATATTTCGGTTCATGAGAAAAGCTTGAAACAAGAGCTCGAAGAGGATTACGACGAAAGGGGGACCTATGTTTCCAAGATAGGTAACAAAAACATACATGCATATTGACCATAATACATTGCTTTCAACATTTGTCAGATCGGGGTTTCATCATCACTCCTCGGGTAGTGCATTTTCTAACCCTACCTCTTTTCGAATGCGCCTTTGAACCCTCACTTCTTGGGTAGTGCGTTTTTTAACCCTACCTCTTTTCGAGTGTGCCGTTTGAGCCCTCATCTCTCGGGTAGTGCGTTTTCTAACCCTACCTCATTTCAAGGGCGCCTTTGAGCCCTCACCAACATTTTTCTGGGTAGGTCACCCATTACAATGAGACCACTCTTCCTTTTTCCACTTGGGTAGGTCACCCATCACAATGAGACCACTCTTCCTTTTTCCTTGGGTAGGTCACCCATCACAATGAGACCATCATCTTTTTTGGGTAGGTCACCCATAAGAATGAGACCATTCTCCATTTTTTTTTTACCTGGGTAGGTCACCCATAAGAATGAGGTCATTCCTCCCCCTAGGTAGGTCACCCAAAGAACGAGACCACTCTTCCTTTTTTCCACTGGGTAGGTCACCCATAAGAATGAGACCATTATTTTTTCTAGGTAGGTCACCCATAAGAATGAGACCATTCTCCATCATTTTTTACCTGGGTAGGTCACCCATAAGAATGAGGTCATTTCTCCCCCTTGGGAGGTCACCCAAAGAATCAGACCACTCTTCCTTTTTCCATTTGGGTAGGTCACCCATAAGAATGAGACCATTCTCCATTTTTTTTTTTACCTGGGTAGGTCACCCATAATAATGAGGCCATTCTTCCCCCTGGGTAGGTCACCCAAAGAATGAGACCACTCTTTCCCTTTTCCACTCGGGCAGGTCACCCATCATAATGAGACCACACACACATTTTTGTAATGGTTAAGAGGAATCGCCAGATGGGATTCCAAGTTTTTTTTGTTAAAGGAGATCGCCAGAAGGGATCTCGAGATGACTAAATTTTGATCATTGTTTTTTGGGCCAAAGAGGATTGTTGTAAAGAAAGAGTTTCAAATCGATCAAGCTTCGACCAGATCAGTTTCGGGAGTTCAGTTTTGGGTATTATCTTTATAAATCTTACTGCGCAAAACCTCTGCTCCGTAAGCTTTATAAAGAGGGGGCATCTGTTGTAACCCATTTTCGGGTCCCCAAATAAATGAAATAAAATAAATAGCCAAAGGAGGTTAGAAAAATAACAGGAGGCAGAAGCGTTCGGCAAATGGTTAGAAAAATCGGTCAAGGTGGTTAAAAATACAAAGATGGATTTTTGACAATATATTCTTGAATGATAAGAGCCCTGGTGGATAAGAAAAATTGATTTTGAGGAGAAAAGTCCAAATTTGGAGGTTTATGGACTTAATTGGATTTTCAATTGAATTTATAGAGGATTTGAGTGCAAGAAAAATTGATTTTTAAGTCAATTTGGGCTTTAATTAGAAGAAATTTAAGTTCTGGGGCCAAAATATATTTTTTAGGAATTTATTGGGTCAAATCAGGGGCTTAATTGCATAAATATTGAAGTTTAATGGCCAATTAGGGACTTAATTAAGAAAATCTGAAACCAGGGACCAAATTGGAAGAGGCGCGTAAATGGAGGGGCTGCAATTATTCGGTTCAGGGGCCTAATTGAAGAAATTGAAAGTTTATTAATCAATTGAGGGCTCAATTGCATAAATCAGAGGCCAAGGACCAAAGTGAAAAAGGCGGCCAACAAGAGGGGCGGGGACCGAATTTGGAGGACTGATTTGAAGTTTGGCCATTTAAATGAAACGGCGCGTTTTATCCAAAACGACGCCGTTTCATATATATATATATAAAAAGGAAGACCAGAACGGTGTCGTTTTGAACGACACTGTTCATCTTCCTCCTTTCTCCCGATTTAGCAGCAACAGAAGACGAAAAATTTTGAAAACCTTCCCGCCTCTCTCTCCTCGCCCCCACCAAAGCCCCACAAGACCACCGAACGGGTCACTGGCTGACCAGCCGTTGCATGATTGAAGGCGCACTAGCAAAAGGCACACCGGTTTCCCTTATAAATAGAGAGACCGAAGGAGAGAGAGGGCGACCCGAAGAGAGAGGGAGAAGAGAAATAAGGCATGAAAGAGAGAGAAGAACAGAAACAAACCGAGAAGAAGGAAACCTAAACCAAAAAGATCAAAACCAAACCGAGAACAGACAGCCACGGAGAACGAAAAAAAACGAAGGAGAGGGGAGGAGGAAGAAATTTTTCGCCACTGTTAGAAACAGCAGCAACGCCGCCCGGAGTCGCCGTCCACGAGCCACGCCACCGCAGCCCCGCCAGCAAACCACCGTCTCCGGCCCCGCCAGGTACGCTCTATCCCCTGCATTTTCTTTTTTTTTCCCTTCTACTGTGGGTTTCGTCTCCTGCATGCAGAATTGTTCTGCATGCAGGGGACGGGGGGGAAATTAATTCCCCCCGTTCTGTTTTCTCTTCTGGGCCAGACGGGTTCTAGCCCAGAAAAAATATATGGGCCAGAAGGATTCTGGCCCAACCCGGCGGTCTGGGCCGAGTCCGGCCCAGGCCAAATTATTTTTTTTCTTGGGCCGAGATCAGCCCATTTACTTTTCTTGGGCCGAGATCGGCCAATTTATTTTTTTCCATTTACTTTCTTGGGCCGAGATCGGCCCATTTATTTTTTTCTTGGGCCGAGATCGTCCTAGTCACTTTCCTTGGGCCGATCCCGGCCCAATGACTTCTCTTGGGCCGAGATCGGTCCAGTCACTTTTCTTGGGCCGATCCCGGCCCAATGACTTGTGGGGCTGAGCCCGGCCCAGTTAGTTTGGGCCGGCCCAGCCCCTTAATATTTAATATATAATTATATTATATTATTATATTATATTATATGTGTATATATATATAATTTTTTTTTTTTGAAAAAAAATCTAAAAAATGTTGTTGTTTTCTTTTCATATATATATATTTAGGGTTTTTTTTATTATATATATACTATAGAGGTATCAATTCAGTATTTAAAATATCCGATTTTCGTCAATACATCCGAAATTTTCAAAGATAATTTTTTTTTTTTGCTTTCAAAAATTTCTAAAAATTCCTTAAAAATATTATTTATTTTTTTTTTTACATATTTTAAAAATGACTTAATATTAGTTTGTTTTTATGCTGTGGAGATACAAATTCAGTATTAAAAATACCCGATTTCGTCAAAAAAAAATATATATTTTTTTAAAAAAAATATTTTCTTGCGTGTTGCATACGGCCAAATACTCTAACATGTTTTGAATGTTCTTTTAAAAAAATATATATTGGAAGCTTCGAAAGTGTGTTTTCGCATAGATTTCTTAAACACAAACTATTTTCTTGCATTTCTGGATTTTACAACATGTTTGTAAAAACTCCAAAGGGTATTGGCCAATATTCCAAAAAACTATAAAAATCTTATTTTTGGAGAGGGAATTTATTTATTATTTACCGCTAATGTTTGGATAAAGAAATCCTTAAAAGGATGAATATCCAAAATATTATTGGGAGTAATAAATCCGCACACATTCTTGAAAGAAGCCTTGATTATAATCGAGGACATTTTCAAAATTTAAATTTTTTTTTATTATTATTCCACGATTTATGAGTCGCAAACTTTTGAAATACTAAGGGAAAAATGAGCTTTCAAAGCACATGGAATCTCCTTAGATCTCTATCCAAAATCAATTGACGAGCCTAGAAAATACCAACACTATAGCAATTATAAAGCAAACCAAACACCAAGCAGCTTACCTTAGGTAGGGCGTATTAGAGGTGCTAATACCTTCCCTTTACGCAACCAGTCCCTTGCCTTAGAATCTCTGAAAGACCAGTTAGGGTTTCTAGTAACCCAAAATACTAGGTGGCGACTCCAAAGAACCAAATCAGTAAAACAAAACGAAAGTTGCAAGTCGAATGTTGCAAAACAAATTTTCATTTTTTTTAGGGTGCGACAAGGGAGATGACTTGATGAGTGTGTAGAAAGGGAGATAATGCTTGCAGCAGTAGAGGAAGCAGACGTGGGCTGCACTGTCGGAGAAGAAGAAAGTTGGACTGCTGGTGCTGCAGAATTTGAAGATGTATGTGGCGGCTGTTCCATTGAAGAAGGGAGGCTGTGAGAAAAGTAGGTTTAATTTATTTTAGGGTTTTGTGGCTCTAATATCAAGTTGAGAATAATAGAATGTGTTGGATTGTACCTTAGCCAACCTTTCTATTTATATAGAGGCAGTAGAACACTGCAGTAACTGTAATGATTACAACATCCTATATTAGAATCCTATTCTGATAGATACATGAGTAACTGTAATGATTACAACATCCTATATTAGAATCATATTCTATAATAAAAAGGTTGGCATAGATTTGAATCACCGGTCAATGAGAGTGTTGAACTGGATTCTGTAAGGAGAACGATAAGAGAAGATTGAAATATTTTGGTAAAAATAAATGGTCTTCAAGGCTTATTACATTTTGCAAATGAATCTTTAAAAACGGTGAAACATGCTTTTCATTAACATGTAGTTAGACCACAAATTGAACATGAATCCCACATCTTTAAGCCTATATTTTACTCATTTACCAAACCACACCATGCTTTCTAACACAAAAGCATAGCCCACAATCAAGTGTGAAGATTATATCAAATGCCGTCAAGGGACAAAAGAACAAGATGCCCATGGACGAAGGAGCAAAGATGTATGATTGATGATGATTCCATGTCAAAGACTACTTGCCTGGGATAAGTACAGGCTACGCAGCTAGCAGTACCATGGACAAATGAGCAATGATATATGATTTGATGATGATTCCATAGCAAGGAATACTTGCCCTAGATAAGTACAAGCTGTACAGCTAGCTAGCATACCATGGACGAATGAGCAAAGATGTATGATTGATGATGATTCCATATCACAGACTATTTGCCACCTATCTTGTATCCGTGATATATATATATATCAGTTCTCGATACAAATAATGAATAGTTTCTTATGTTATAATCCAATATCTGAATTAGAGGATCTTCAATAAATTTAAAAAAAAAAAATCCAGGGATTAGTTTTTCAAAACAATACTAAACTAAATTATTTCCGGATTCTTTTAAAAGACCAATATTTTAAAAAACAAATTGAACAAAACAACTTATTGAAAGACTCGGATGCGTGAATCATTAGATGGACCAAGTTTAAAAAACATGTTGTATATGAATGATGACATTTATTAATATATTTTTTCTAAAATTTTAACTTAAATTAAATATATTTAGAAAAATATTTATTGAATGGTCTCGTTAGCTTTTTATTTATTTATTTACCATTCATAATCTTGCATATATCAAACCAAACTCATTACAACCATATAAAATTGACTGAATATTAAAAGTGTTCCACTAAATTACATATGGCTTAAGATTCTCATCATAGTAGGCTTTTTCTTGCATCAAATAAAAGAACGAGTCAACTAAAATCATTAAATTAATTAAGTTTTGAATCAATTGTAATCTTGGCTACTAAGTTGCTAGTAATCATTTCCATTTCCTTACCTTTAGTCTCATTCTTGGGCCCGATAATTTCTAGTGATCTATTATTTATTCAAATGGAGTGATCAGAAATCATTAAAACGAAGAACAAAAGATACTGATCTTGTCACAAAATTAATAATGCTAGCTACTAGGAAGATACTGATCTTGGCACAAAATAATACTAGCAACTAAGAAGTTTCCTCGCTGATGATCCCACACACACCTTTGGGCCCAAGAATGTATATCTAGTGGAGATCATTTCATGAGCTCAATCAAGCCCTTCACTTTCCAGGAAATGAGTCTTTGCAAATATTTGACTTTCTGTGACTATTTAGACCTTAAAGTGACATGTAGGAATAGGAAAATGAAAGACCAGGTTGATAATTAGGGAAATTCTAGCCCTTTTACTCGGCGTAAGCCATAGGAAAACAGCATCTTGCTCACATTCTCACCACCCCCCCGGTTTTTTCCTTGAGAAACAGTTTATCACACCTGTGGCGTATGGGATGATGTCAATAAGAAGGTTCTCGTGGTCTAATTCTGCGGCTTAAATTGTTAGTTTATGTTACTTGGAAATTATCTCCAATTCAGCTGTTGTGGTTGTATACGCTCGACCAATAATTACTCATGAATTTTATTTCTGAAAATTTATCATATATTCATCACATCACAAGAACATGATCACTCCTAGTTTCTAGCAGTAATGCTAATGACTACGGGTCATTAGGTGCCAACCAAGAACATACACTCGAGGCATATAGATTGACTTAAGACATGGACTTGTCGAGTGCGATGCCACAACATCGAGTTGGGGTCCCTTCACAACAGGATCCATTTACCTGTAAGTACGAGGTTTAGTTGAAAGATGACCTTTCAATGTAAGTTTGTTTAGCTTCTACAATGACATGTTTAATTATTTTTGAAAAAATAATTTCATTTAACAAATGTAATTTCAGGTTTACAAACATTGAGGTTGCGAGAACAATAATATTAGCTTTTAAATCATTGATTAAAATTCCATTGTTTCAATGGAGTCAGGTTTTCAAACATCCTGAACCAAAATCACAAGTCAATGCATGATTTTCAAGGTTCAAGGTTTGTATTAACTTAAATATTCTTTTATGTTAATTTGGACCGTTTATTGAAATTACTAAAAATTTTCTTTTATAAATTGTTACTTCAAAGAAAATTTTGAAGGGGAGAGGGTTGATAATAATATTGTGAGGAGGGTTTGAGAGAATTACGTTGCAATTAGGTAATATTGAATTCAGGATACTTTTTTTTTATTTCAAATCTTAAAATTTTATTTTGCATTTACTAACAAATAATTAATTTGCACCATACATAGGTTGTGTGATTTTTTATACGAGACGTAAAAAAAAGCTAAAAAATTTGCAAAAAAAAGAGAGTTTTCAAGTTATAATAATGTGGCGGTTTAGAAGGATTTCATATTGTTGCACATCTTTGAGGTTGTATGGGAAAAATCCATTCAGCAAGTGACATCCACACATTTCATGCAATGGTCACAGTTTGGTGTAGAAAATCAATACCAGCGTATTCACAGTTTCGTTACCACGCATACTAAAGGCTCTATTCCGTTCCTTTTGCATGCAAAATAGATGAAAAGATTTTTTATTAGATCCATTTTTTTACTAGTTGTTTTTTATAAATATATTTAGTTGACAACATTTTTTCTCTTTCAGGCTACAGTTCCTGACGTGAGTCAAGCTCGATGAAGTTTTTTCTTAAAACGTATGTGCAAAGTGATGACCGCCAAAATAAAGTGCAGCAGTTTGTGGATAACCGAGCTTAATACTTTGTGGTATGTTGGCTTTCAATCTCCTTTTTTTCTAAGTTAGTATTTCATTGAATTAAATGGATTTATTTTTTTCTTTCTAATCTACATATAACTATCAGTTAAAGAAGTAGACACATGGATGATCCTTTGACCTATCTGGATCTCGATCCGGATTTGTGATTGGAGGTAAGATCATCCGGTGGACTCGATAGAAGTCATGCATATGAACTCTCTAATACTGCAACCGAGAACTTGTGGATGACCTGTAATGGTTCAACCGTTTGGATGCTCGCAATCGATTCCAAGCACTCAAACTCAAGAGTTCGCGACAATGTTTGACCAACGAGTACAGACTTGGATGACCCATCTTAATGATAAATGTAAATGGCTTACTACTGATCATAAATAACTCTATCAATTGGTAATGGAGATGAGATCATAGATGGATGGTTTATGTACACCCCCTAATTGGCCCCATGATCCCCGCGACAACCAACCTCCTCCTCCTCCTCTAGCGCCACCTTTATTTTAAATTTATTGTATTTGAACGTACAAATATTTAAATTTGTAATAAATAATTTATTTTTATATTATTTTAATTATTTTTTTGTTTCTATTAAATATATTTTTATTAATTTTTTAAAAAAATATTATTGACGGGGTTACCAACGCCACAACTCTATCATTATATTCTAGACAATTGAAAAACAATTACTACAAATGCCACTATTACTAATGAGGTTATTGACGAAACTAGATTGTCGGTATATTACAGATCTAGAATTGAAAAAAAATTACTGCAAATGTCACTCATACTATTAACTTACCTACAAAATTATAGATTGTATTTTATCGGTGATATGTTATATTTACTGATGGATATACTGACAGACAAATAAATCACTGATGACATTACATATAATTTTCATGTTAGTGATATGTTAAATTTACTGATGGAGTTACTAACAGAATAAAACGAGTAAATTTTTTTTGGCATATTTTGTCCGTCTGGAAATCCATCAATATATTTATTATGGACAGACTCATCGATAATTTATAAATTATTGATGAATGTTTTTCTCATTGATTGTTTTTGTTTGTGAGTCTAGTTAATAACATACATACCGATACCGATAGATTACTAGTGTAAATATGAATAGAAATTTCTGTGGATAAATATGTTAAATATGATAGTTGCTTAAGGTGTCTGAGATCTAACCTATGGAGTTTGATTTGATCTGATTGGACCCCTTGTATATTATCTGGCATCAATTCAGGTCGGTTGTCAGATTATCAGTTTTTTTTTTTTTTTTTTTTTTTGTGGTTAGAACTACCAGTTTTTCTTAGGCTAATTTTTCGGCCATTATTAAAGTTTTCTCAAGTCATTGCCATTGACACCATTTTTCTCCTTTTCGACAGTGCATAATATATATTGGTGTCATTATCAATTGTGCTTGCGTTTTCGTCTTTGAATATTTTGCTATATCTACCTTTTAGTCCCTTTGCTCTATATAAGGAAGCATCATTGGAGGCCATTTTTCAGAGAATTAGCTCTCTAAAACGAAAGGGAAACTACTTCATTGTATACTTTGAAGATGGTGCCGCATGGGTTCAGGTTCAATCCCACTGATGAAGAGCTCATCCAATTCCTAGACAGAAAAGCTTCTGGCCAAGAAATGCCACTTCATTTCATTCTCGAAACAAATGTTTACGAGCGTGAACCACAGGATCTTGAATGTGCGTAATATGCCCTATGTTTTTCTTTGTTCTACTGCATGTAGGGCTCGTGATTTCTCTTCCCTTTTCTCTGTAATAATGGTATAGTGGAAATGAATTTTTCAAGCTTTTTTGCACGTATACTATATATTTTCTAGGGTTCAAGTTTAGAGGGATAATATCATATTCCATGATCTTGTCCATCCATTGAAATTTACAGTATCAATGTTGAGTTTATGGTATTTTCTACCTTACTATGATATCTGACAGCTTAAGTCAGATCTCTATAACAAAATTGTTACATGCAGGGAATCAAACCGCTCGTTTAAGCAATGGTGAGAGATACTACTATTGTACGAGGGAGACAAACAATTCGAGGGAAGTACTCGGTCGAGGATGGTGGAAAGCTACGAGCCATGTCAAGAAAATACATGCTAATAATGATGATCAACTTCTTGTTGGGAACAAGAGGCCTTTAACATTCCATAGGTTCAAGGACAATGAAAGAAATCGCAATAATGCCGTCAAGACTAACTGGATTATGCATGAATACAGCCTTGAATCTAGAGCCACGGTACTGGTTTTAATATTTTTGCGTGCACAGTTCTAAGTTAATTGGTCTTAATTAATTATATGAATCTTCTTATGTTTGTTTCATTTGTACTACTTCCATTTTGTTAGGACTGGAGGCTTTGCAAGATTAAGCACAAGGGGAAACCAAGCGTGCAAGAAGAGATGGAGAGTATGAGGAAACAATATTCATCGAGGAATGATTTCGAAGCCGGAAGTTCGACCATTTTTGTCGATGGGCAACAGCAGCAGGAACAGACCTCATCACGGCCAACAAATTATGAAGGATATGATCATGAATCCTATTATCAATGGAACAATATGCAGCAGTCACCACCGTCTCCATATGATCCTTATCTACCGGCGCCACCGAGTACTAATAGTGGTCACTATTATGTGGAGCAGCAAGAGAAGTTAGAGTCCAGTGATGAGCACCCATTTCCTAGTCTTTGGTCTTGGACGAACTAGGATTTTGTTGCATCTAAATCCAGGTTGCTATGAATGTAAGAAAAAATTGCTTGTGCATGTTTTGGTATAGGGAAGGATGTCTCGTTGCCTTTCTGTTACTGTAGTCATTATTGCTATGTTAGAAATAAATACGATTGTTCAGTACTCGTTTATCCCCTCATTTACGACGTTGTTCTTCTTTCTTGGTGCTTAAAATTGCCTTAAAATTATAGCCATACATACTAAAATACATTGATGCTACTATTTTTTGGTAAAATTGGGGAGTATCTTCGGATATATATCAACAGAAACTAAATACACATTTGTTCAAACCAGAATCAACATCTATTCATTTTTTTATTTGATATTTTTTTTGAAACCTGCAACAATAATGATGGATATTATACAAGAAAAATACATAAATTCAATGTTGTTCAGCAATATTGTATCTATATTCACAAGAATCATGAATTTTATTTCATTACATGTCAAATTAGAGTTAAATAATGTGTATTTATAATAAATCCCGGTCATTCTAGGGATATCAATAATTTTTAATAATATCTATTTATCATACCACGGGGGTGTTGGTCCTCAACCTATCAATCATTTCGCTGCCCTTGTTTTAATGTAACATTGTTTATAAGCTACAAACTACAATGATATATCATTTATAGGTATTCCTGGGCCTACATCAATTGAATTTAAGTTCTCCAATCAAACAACCTTAAAGAGAAACATGTGATCTAGGTCACACTGTACTTTAAGGATAATGAAAAAATAATGTAATTTTCATAAAAGTTATTGACAAACAAAATTTTTTTAATAGTGAATTATAGGTCATATTGTACTTAGAAACCGTTTGGGAACGCCATGCAAACCGCGTTCCTAAAAAATTTAAATTTTTTTTTACTAAAATGTAATACGGTTTGTACTTTTTGAATCGTTTTGATGTACTGATGTCAAAAATAATTTTTTAAAAATAAAAAAATATCATTGGCATGCATTTCGGCACGAAAAGTTATTTGAAAAGCAACCACTACCATACTGCCAAACATATTCTTAGCTAGGTTGTATGTTTGTAATACTTGTAAACGTATATCAAGAAATATACTTTTCTTGATACACCTAGTTGCATTAGTTCCAACCCTTTTTATTTTTACAAAAAGAAAAATACATTTCTTTTAAGTTTTTGACGTACAGTACAGTACATTCGTATTGTGAATTATCATACATCAAGACTTTAAGACTTTAAGTATAAATATGTACAGATAGATCAATTGAATTCATAGAGTGAAGGAGGATTTGAATGTTCATATTAACAGATTTAAATATCGTAACTCTCATCGTCTTCAAGAAGTAAAATTCAGATTCAGCTCTAATTCGCATTATCGAATTTTGTAGGGTCAAAACACACGCAAATGAGTAATATTCCTACACATAACTATCAATCCAACATCGTCCACTTACTTGCTGCTTAGCTACATGTGGAATGAATGCCAACAGTGTTGTATATATGTACAGTGGAAAATGTGAAGAATGCATCCTTCCGTTCATATATACTAATTTAGCTCTAGGAGTCAAAGGTACGTATTTTTTTTGTGAGTTTTCAATCTGTGAAAAGGAAACAAGAGCAAGCACCCATGCATGGAATATGGAAATGAACGTGAGTGACTGTATCCACAAATCATCCGCAAAGGTACGGCTAGTACTGTCAAATACTAGCAATATTAGCTAATAATTCGTGTTCCTATCCAACTGGTAGCCAACAAGCATCCTTTCCTATCCAACTGGCCCTCTCACACGCCAAGGTAGGAAACATCCCAACACATGAGGAAAAGGAGGGTGGTTTTACTTTTCCTTAGTTCCAGATCATTGAAAAGACCCCATTGATGTTGATTGGAACAAGGAATAGGAACAGTCGGTCATCATGGAATAAGAACAGTGCTAGTGTAGGGAAAAATATTAATTATATTTTGAGGTATATAAATATAATTTAAATTATTGAATTAAAATAATTTCTTAAATATAAGAAAGTCTTGATATTAAATGGTCACAAGTTAAAATTTTACAATTCTTTATTTATTTAATAAAAATTAAATACAAGATAGCGTTAAAATCTTATCTAACAACTTTAATTATTAAGTTAAAATGATTCTATAACAAATTAAAAATTTTAGTTTATGTAGAGTTTGATGCAAAGCTTGAAGGTTTCTTTATAGAAGATGTAACAGGGTTGGTGTAAGTAAAATGAACTCTCAATGCTCCTCCATTCACCCTGGTGGCTTCAGATAAAAGCCATTGTGGTGCTTTAAATGGCCTCGTGAGTAGAGGTCGTGTCGAGTTTTTATCTAGGTTGTCACTTCTGTTTTGTTTCGCTTGGAATGATTGAAACATTCCATATCAATTCAAAAAACAGAGCAAAACGGAACAAATTTCATTTCATTTTAAATCTCGGTTTGTTCTGGATTTTTCCCCTAAATTCTGCCCAGAACGTTCCGGTTTCATTCCACATGTTTCATTCCGCTCTTGAAAAGCCATTGAATCAAAATTGAACTTTGTTCAATTTAATTGATTAAACCACCCGATTATAAAAAGCTCTTTTTCATTACTATTTTCAATAACAATGATATTAATAATAATATTAAAAATTATTATTACTATTTTCATTAACGATGATATTAATTTTTTAAAATTAGATTTATCACTAATATATATGGTTTATATTCATGTTTTTTTTTTTTCATGTTTATACTTTGTAGGAATTTGAGCAAAACAAGGAATGCTTTAGATTCTATTGGTCTTGATAACATTGACCTAACTTTATATTTAAAATATTTTTGTTAAAACATTTTACTTTCATAATATTTTTGATATTTTGTTTAAGTTGAATTATTTTAAGTTAAAGATCTATTTAATCTTGACTATTTAGAAATATTTTAAATTTTAAAAGTTATATTTGTTTGGCATTGTATTTGTATTGCATAATTTATAATTAATTTATTTTGAATTTGAATTATGTTTGTTGAATATATATATATATATATATGAATAGTACAACCTCAAAAACGACACACCGAAACCCTCTAAAATTAAAATATTTCATTTTAATTAAAAAAAATAAAAATACCTATCAAAATAAAATTAACAACCTTAGTTTTAATAGCATAGGCGAGGTAGGAATTGAGTTACATCTTAGCTGCTTAGCTTCTCGTGGAGGAGAACTATTTTTGGGGTTCGTTTAATTGCCAATATTCTTCTGTCTTTCAGCACAGTACACAGAATTTTATTAGTTCAAGGAAGGACACCATGGATTTCAACCACTGTTTACAGCAACGAATAAAATACACAGAGGGACTGCACAAACAGCTTGCAGTACTTTGGGGAGTATGGTTGATAATATGGTAGTGGTTGTTTTTTAAATAATTTTTTATGTTGAAATGCATGTTAATAATATTTTTATTTTTAAAAAATTATTTTGATATTAATACATTAAAACAATCCAAAACATACAAACTGTATTATATTTTTTATAAAAAAAAAATATATATATTTTTTTTTTAGAAACCGCGTTCGCAAACGGTTTCTTATGAATCAAGAGGCGCGGAGGGAACAGCAGTTCATAGGAAAACAAAATCGGCAAGAACTAAGTTTTTTATTCAGCAGCAAGCAAGATTGATACAGTCAATGCAATACCAAAAGGGGACATCCTCCATGAAAGACAAAACCATGCTATCCAACGGGCACGTGTAGGGCCACGGCTCATGCAAATGCATGCATTTTCCAAGCCTGTTGGATGAGTGAGGTTCCTGTCATTCGCAAGTGATCATGAAATTAATCCTCGGTTGGACACGCATCTGCTACTTCCACGGCTAATGAATTCATTGAAGAACAGCTTGCCTTAAAGTCCTTTGTATCTAACGGGGCCCAGTAAACGACGTAACAAAAAATTCAGACTAAAAACAATTAACAAGCTGAAAAAGGCCCACATGAGAAGCAGAAAACTTTGAAAAAGAAAAATTGGGTTTTGCTGTGTGAGTTAAAACAAAAGGGCATTTAATGACTAAGAAATTAGTGGTGAATTATTAAACAAAATTCTAAAGGAGACAAATTTTCCATACACAACGAAATTATCTTTTTACCCTTCACAATTTAAATCTTTTCAAAGGTAATATGGTTTTTTCATGAGATATTTTTGCTATTACAAGATTGAATATGAGTGGAGAAATTCTTTTAATCTTTTATTTGCTTAGCATAATGTCTAAATTACCTTTAAAAGTTGAATTTTCTTAACTGCATGAACATATTGGCTTCTTTTTTATTTAGCATAGTATATTTACTAAATATCTTTTGAATAGAAAAATCTATAGCAATGATTGAAGGGCTTTTTGGTTTTTTTGTTATGTTTTTTTTTTTTTGTTAATATTGTGTGGGGTTAGGGATGCTCATGTATTTGTATAAATTAAATTAATTTAAAAATAAAAAAATTATTAGTACATGTAACCACGTGACTGGATGTGAAAGGCATCCGTATTTTTTGAACGACGAGTACGACTTTTACCAGATGCCAAAATATGCTTACTGTTGACTCTTTCAAAGAATAACGTTGAGGTTTGGTGGTGGTTGAATTCTCCTTTCTTTCACTATCTTCCCCTTGCAACGCACGCTAGTCTAGCCAAAATTAAGAGAAGTCCTGGTTTCATGAAATTAATGGTGCATCCTTGGTATTTCCCCATTGGTATTTCCCCATCGTTCTGCGTACGTTTTGTTTTTGAAAGCAACTGTCTGTTGCAATCCCTGTACTGCTGCTTATAATTATTATGATATAATTTTTCTAGCTCGTAATGTTGCTCTTAAATATAAATTCTTTACTTTAAACATCATTTTAATATCATACTTTATCCATCCATTCTTGTTTTTCCAAAGTAAGATTACGTTACATGTTTGCCAAAATAGAAAGGGATGTTTATCAGCACATCAAAATAATTTGAATATCAAAAAATATTAGATTAAAATAAAGAAAAAAATAAAAAAAAATTTAATTATACCTCTTTTTTAAAATTAAAATCATTGTAATCTGGTAGGAGTGGGCAACTTTTAGGCATCAAAAGGCTTTCAAATGCAAGATTGTATAATAATACCCATCTCTTTTTTCTTGCTTTTAAATAGATGCATGGCATTCATTTGGTGCCTGCAAAGACCCTGTTTCCTGGTGAGCCATTTTTACATAATCATGATGACAAATAATTTCCTTGTTAAATCCAGTATTTTGTTTATATATTAAGTTTCTGTTGTCAGCTATGAAGTGGGGAAACCGTCAACTGAAGACAGATCCTTGTTCTTCGACCGTTTAATTGAGGCTGCCTTATCAGTTGTGGTGGAGGACGTGACCAAGAAATCACAAGGATCTGCACCCCTTCCTGAACTTCTCGAGGCACAAAAAGTGGCGAGTGGCCCAAAGGCCTCAGAGTTAAAAGCCAAGATAGAAGCTGAGCAGCATGCTCTACGCCGAATGCGCATGTGCCTCAGAGATATTTGCAACCGGTAAGACCATAGTCCCAGTCTTATGAGAAGATTGGTATATAATGTTGACATCACACTTGTGGTTTTACCCCAAACCACATCTTACCTCAAAACGATGTGATTTTACTGCCTCGATGCAACAAGAAATTTTTATTGAAATGGTCTAAACAAAACACGGATATGGTAGAGCGTGGTAAATTGATTTGAACAAATCACATCTAATTTTTATTGAATAGAATCAAATTTCAAAATAAATGAAGAGGATGGGAGAGTCAAGTATGTGGTTACAAACCAAAGAGAGATGGGAGGAGCTAGATGAGAGATAAAGTGAACGTTTTTAGATCCAAAGAAGAGAATGAAATCAATGAAAAGTGGCCTGGGTGAGGGATAAAGGTCAAGAAAGAGCGAGTAGACTGTATGTTTCTGTGCACTCGCATGTGAGAGAGAGGAGGGGGGTTTCCTAGCAAGGTCTGGTATGTTGTCTGCATTTGAAATTACATCACCCTATGATCATCCCACTCAATTGGTTGTTACGACACATATTTCTTGTTACATGCAAGCTGGTTGTCTTTGTCCAGTATTTGTGCTTCCTTTCACTGTTTTATGTAGAATTTCAAATGACTAAAAGAAAAGTTTGTAGAAGAGTTTTGGCAGAGAAGATGAGGAGAGAATTTTGTATTTCCTTTTTTTGCTATTCCATTAGTGCAGAACTCTGCTTTTATACACATTACATGTAATTAATAACAGAATTCTAGATTTTAGGAATTAATTCATCTCAACCATTCATTAGTTGAGGGCTACGATTAATTCTTACACATGTAAAAAACGGTTTGTAACAGAAAAAACAGTTATAACAGCTATAACTACTTTAACTGTTTTTTAACTGCTGTAACTGCTTTGTAACAGAAATCTTCTTCTTTCATCCATTTTTCATTCTTCTCGTTATAACCACAGGATTTACTTCTGAAGCTTTAACAACAAGTAATCAGCTTAACTTCCAACAGCCTCTCTTAAGCTGCTTACTGGTTTAACTCCAAGATTCATCTTAATTGCTTGAATCTGTCTTTAGGCAATGCTTTTGTGAAGATGTCTGCAAGTTGTTCTTCACTTCTGCAAAATTTCATATTTTATTACTCCCTCTTACAGAGCCTCTTTTTTATGAAATGATACTTCATGTTTATGTGTCTAGTTCTTTGATGAAAGACGGGATTTTTAGCCATTGAAATTGCTGACATGTTATCACAGAACAAAGTTGTGGCTTCGTCTTGCATTTCACCAAAATCATCATGAACAAATCTTAACCAAATTGCCTGAGCTATTGCTTCAGATGCTGAGACATACTTAGCTTCTGTAGTTGATAATGCCACTGTGTTCTGTTTCACAGAAGCCCAAGAGAATGCTCTACTTCCAAAATTTGAATGCATAATCAGAGGTGCTCCTACTGTCATCTTTCACTTCCTGCCCAATCTGCATCACAAAAATCCAATAAGAGTTGTTTGATTGATCCCTTACGTATTCAATCCATAGCTGAGAGTTCCTTGCACATATCTTAAGGACTCTCTTTACAGCTCCTATGTGAATTTTGGTAGGTCTAGTCATGAACGCGGGACAATAAGCTTGCAGCATACATCAGATCAGGTCTTGTTGCTGTCAAATATAGTAAACTTCCTACTATTTTTCTATAAAGTCCTTCGTCAGCCAACTCACTCCCATCCACCTTCTTCAGTTTCTCACCAGTGGTCAAAGGAATAGAGACTGGTTTGCAGTCCTCAAGCCCAAACTTCCTAAGCAAGAACTTTGCATACTTGCTTTGATGGATGAATACTCTTTGATCAATTTGCAGTATTCCCATGCCCAGAAAATGATGAAGAAGTCCAAGATTAGACATCTCATATCTCTCATCATTTCTCTTTTGAATTCACTAAGCATCCTTTCACTCTTTTTCTCCTTCTCATATTCTCTATCAGTATATATAATGTCATCTACATAAATTGAAACAATGATTAAGTTACCTTCTCGATCAGACCTTGTATACAAAGTAGCTTCACTTGTGCTCCTTTTGAATTTTCACATAGAAAAGTATGCATCAATTTCACTGTACCAGGCCCTCGAT